>NC_060140.1:743868068-744186568 GCF_021461385.2 Schistocerca piceifrons | reverse complement strand
TTTGCAGTGGTTAGTGGCTGCTTCCTCAGTTCCATATATATTATTTACAGAGGTATGATGAGAGTTAACAGTCTTGAATGATAATAATTGTGATTTATTAACATTGACCTTTAGCTCTTGTTCTTGAAAATACTTAATTATAGTTACTACTCAATCTGTTGCAGAAGATATTTTGCAGAAGATTTAAGTTCACAGGTACTTTTGCCAAAAAACAACAGAGATGTGTCATCTTCATAGCTCACTATTACGGAATTTTGTGACTGGGTGACATCATTCACATAGACTAAAAAGAGAAAGGGGCCAAGAATAGATCCCTGGGGGACTCCTTGTTTGACAGTTTCATTAGAAGACTGGGCGATTGCAACTTGGTCATTAATTTGGTATGTTAGCTTTGTGCAATGCTTCCAGTTTGTCAAGTAGTTGGTTAGCAGTAGTAGTGCTGAATCTTTTAAGCCAAATGCCTGAAGTTTCTTTATTAATAGTTTATGTTTAACTGAATCAAATGCCTTGGTAAGATCAAGGAATATGGCTGTTGCCAAATTTTCTTCATCTTGTGCACTATGTACATTACATAAGAATTCAGAGATTGCTGTGATGGTGCTGTGGATTTTCCTGAAACCATGTTGTGTTTCAGTGAGTAGGTTATTTGTTGTGAAGTAGTCACTGAGTTGTGAAAGCAAAACGTATTCAAGGATTTTGCTAAATATGGGGATTAATGATGTTGGCCTAAGGTTTTCAACCTGCTTTTTAGATCCTTTCTTATATACTGGTTGTACTATGCTCATTTTTAATGAGTCTGGGTAGGTGTTTTCCCTAATACAGCAGTTAATGAGATGGGTAATAGGTTTAACTAAGTCTTTGTGGCAATTTGTAACTAGATATCTCATCCCATCCAGCTGAGTGCTTGGTCATTACTGTGCAGATTATTTGACTTACTTCACATTCACTCACAGTTCTGAATTCAAAGTTTGTACACTGGGTGAGCAAATGTTTATCTTGCTGTTTTGGTCAACAGGTTAAGTAGGAATGCTACATAGAGTGATGAAATATTTATTAAAAATGTCACAGATTGTTCTCGGATCTTGTATTAATTTTTCCTCATGCAATATGCTTATTTCTTTTGTATTCACATTTGATGGTGCTTTATGGTATTGACTGATGAGCTTCTAAGATGCTTTACTCACATTGTCAGATTTAATGACTGTATCACTGTGCACCTTTCTCCTGAAATTCGAAAGCTCTGCCTTATACACTTTCTTGGCTTTACAATACTTTTCCTTAAGGATGATATCCTCTTTTGGTTTATAAAGAAAGAAGAGGTCGTGAACGTTCTGCTTGAGTTTAATCAAACTACCTAGTAGTTTCAGCTTTGGTTTCTTTCTATGTATTAGAGCCCTTTTTAAATCTTTAACTAGGCAACAGTGATTAAAATGTCTTAAAATTGTTTCATAGAATTGATCCCATTTCTTGTTCGAGCCTTTTACCTTATAAACACAGTTCCATTCCTCCCAGGCTAGTTTATGTTTAAGGCGACTTGTATTGTGATTGTTCAAGATTTGTTTCTGTTCAGTGACATTTGTTAGTTCTGCTGTATTTACACTCATGTGCTCAACACACTGACAATAGTGGTCAGAGTAGTGAAATTCTATATTTCTGTGACTAACACTGTTAGCAGCAAGTTTACTAATTATCGCATAATCTGTCCTGTTGGAGATGTAGTTTGTCACTCTTGTATCAGTGTCTATTATGTTGACAAGGTTATATGAATTCAGTATATCTGTCAGACTCAAGCTAGGCATGTTTTGAGAGTTTGCATTAATATTCAAATCCCCAAATATAGTAAGATTACTAGGGCCACTTAAACTAATTACTGATCTGAAACTATTAAAAAAGTAAGACACATCTGCATTTGATGGGTGATAAATTCCTATTACTTTGTGCTTTGTATAATTACTACCCTCTCCTTTCAATTTAAGAGTGATTCCAGTAATTTCTAGATTTCTTTCACTACTGTGTTTATCCAGGAATGACATTTTAGTAGTAATTAGTGTTTCTTGGACAAAAATAGTCAACCCACCACCTTTATGTAGCTGTCTACAGTAGCTGTTAGCGAGAATATAGCCCTCTGATTTACAAAATTTTAATCCCTCGGCTTTAAGACCATGTTCAGCAATCACAATGACACAGGGGGCATGTTCTGTCACAAAAACTTGTAAAACGTCTAGTTTATTTCTGAGGTACTGAATATTTATGTGCATTAGTTTCAGGAATTGTTTCCTACCTGCTGCACTACTATATTGTTCCGACCAGCTTGGTTCTCACGAAAACCTTGTCTTTAGTAACAAGCACATTATTCCTTTCGTTCCATTCTAGTTCTTTGGCTGGGGTGTTCATTTACTGGGTGTGCTAATTTGGATCTTCCCCTTTTGTTCATGTGAAGACCGTGAGTTGTAAAACATGACCTATCAAATATGCTTACATCAGCTAAGTTAACATTAGAGAACTTCGTACAAAATCTTTTAAGCTTATTATTAATTTTATCAATTTCCTTATTCACACACGGCGACTCAGGTAAACCGTGTCTCTTGCTATAATTAATTACAATAACAATTGCGCTGATTAGAAAAGTAGTAGTCTTGGATAATTCTTTAACATTGTGACTGCACGGTTGCAGTATATATCGTTAGATCCTCCACAAATCACAACTGAATCATTTGTAACGTGTTTCTTACTTACGACAGGTCCAGTAACGTCCTTGAAATGTGCACCAGGTTTTACGTTACGTTGTGTCGGATTTATTTTCAGTAATTCTTGGGCTAGTCTCTTACTGTGGCTATCACCAAAGATTTCTATTTTCCTTCTGTTCCTTTATTTAACTTACAATCACTACATTAGGCAACTCACTTACGTTTCTTAAACGAGAATGTGCATTTGGCTTGGGAGCAATTAGATTATTTGCACAGTGAGTTTGTTTGCCATTTTAGACGTAGTTATTACATAGGTCGGCGGATTTGTTCATGTGCACTGGTATTGAAGAGGAAGCACCAGTTTACACATCTTCACACATTGTCTTACCTCGCCATTGCTGTGCATTATCATTCAGAATTACCAGTTCTGTTAAAGACGACTAAATTTTCTGCTTGCACGATACGAGAATAACGGGTGTCCGACTTACGCGGATGTATTTCGTATTTCGCGTGTAGTTTTTTCACTTCATCCTGCAAGAGTCCAATAATTGTAATATACAAAAGGTTTTCCTTTTTGATACCGTCAGTCGTCCTTGCTGCCTCACAAGTACACGTTTCTTGACCATTAAAGGACGCTGCGTTTTGTTTACAGTGTACACAGTTACACAATGGTAGCGTAGTTATCGTCACGTCTCACTGAGGGGGCAATCTTTCCGCAGCGAAAATGATATTTTTGATTGCACTGAACACAGACGAAGCCACTTTTCACAATTTTCGCGCACTTTTTGCAATATGACACTTCATGGCATCGTTTTCGTGGACCTCTCCATTCAAAACCTCCGCAGCTGAGAGTACGTTTACACTGCCTGTGCTGTGATGCGACGCGACGCGACACGACGCGATGCGATGCATAATGGCCAAAGCGATGCAATGCGATGGAGCGTTCACATTGCACACGATACAGCGTGCGCGCGCTATCTGGCCAGCAGTTATTGAGCAGTCTAGCCACGATGTCGTTTTTCCTCGACCCAGTAAATTCGTTTTTATTAGAAAACAATGCTCTGAGAATTCAACGCAGTTGTGAATGGGTGCATGAAATCAACAAGGAGAGGAGGGCTTTAGGAGAATTTCATCATTTGTACAGCGACTTGAGAAAAGATGAGGATAAATTTTGGAATTATTTCAGAATGAGTACAGAGACATTTGATTATATAGTGTCGTCTGTTTCAAATAGATTACTGAAGCAAAAGAGAAATTTCAGAATGGTTATTACCCCTGAAGAGAAAGTTACGGTCACCATCAGGTAAGTACACAATATTAAGTATACAGCAATCATTTTATTATGAAAAATTTACAAATTGTGATAGATTCAAACTTTCTTTTAATAAATTTTGACGTAGTTGACAATGATAAGTAAAATACATCACAGTTCACTCACGTAAGTATCAAAGTTATCAGAATCTTGGTGGCCTGAAATAACAATGTCATCAGGTTGTATTTCAGAAATGACTATTTCATTTTGCGGATTTCCAGGAATTACGATTTCAACTGGATTTCAGGTGCATAGGGTGACATCAACGAATGTGCAGTGGAAGTGGTTGATTGTTCCAATTCTTCCAAAAGAACCTGCTGAATTTTTATCCTGGCTCTCAAATGAGCTGCTGGTGATAGTTTTCGCATTGCTGGCAGCAAACTCACTACAAAATGATAGCTGTGATCTTGCGTTTCTGATTTCGACATTTGCTGCTCAATTAGCTTCAACTTTTGCTTCTCTATATTTAACAACTCAGAGTTTGTCGATTTCTTGGATCTCTTGTTTTGGTTTGTGTGTAGGGTGAGTGAGGGAGGAGGCATCGAAACGCTATCCTCTGAACTTACAGACAGTCTTGAAGAGCTGGCTTGGTTGGTTTCATCAGGTGGAACACTCTCTCTCTCTCTCTGTAAGAGCTGGTGAGAATGGTACGTCGTCGTTGACGCTGACGCTGCACAGGCGAGGGTGGACCCTCAGTGTGATCAGGAAGTTCTAGCGCTGGTGAGCTTCGCCTTCCTCATGGCGGTGTGGCGAGTGGAGTCTTGGCGGTATGGAATGGCATGGCGGTGTGCATATGCATTTTTTTGGAAAAGATGAAAAGATAGTCAGAGAAGACAGTAAGAGAAGAGGAAAACGAACGGCCTAAGTGGCTGCCCGGTGGGTGGCGACAAGGGGTCCCGCTCCGTCTCGGGATGTTTCTCGTGGATGCGCTACTGGTGTTGGGAACGTTGGCGTGTTTGGCATGCGATTTCTTCCCTGGCTGCCCTGGCCTCGACGTCTTCTTGCTCCCTTCCAGAACGGTACTCTTCCTGTAGCCATGCTTCTACGCCGACGTTCAGTGCATCCCAGTCTTGGGGCATGTACATGGGATGAGAGTTAATGATGGCTAGTTCCTGCGGGGTGACCACCTCCTCTCAGATGGAAAGCCAGTGGCCGAAGCGGTACCGGCGGAGGGAGAGGGAAGGCTTAGGCTGGTCCGGTGGGGTGAAGGGGTATGGCTTGTCCATGATGGCCCAGGTCCTATACTGCAGAGCCGCCGCAATCACCTTGAGGTCTGGCTGCAGGTCACGCACTCCTGGGAGCTGGAGGCACCGTCTCTTCTTCCTTGGTGGCTTCTCAACGTGAGAGGAGCTGGACGGTGCCTTGGCACCTGTGCTTGCAGCTGTCCCCATAGTGGGGGGGCGGCCCAGGCGTCACGTCTTCGGTTTCCATGGGCGCCACTACCTGCATAACTGCAGGGGCGAGGTGGCGCATGTCTGCGTGGCGGCGTCGATCCCCACCGGTCGCACCGCGGGTGAGGCGGGCGTGGGGCCGGGCACCATCTTCTTGTTCAGAACTCGCAGCTCCTCGCGCAGCTGCTGGAGCTGACGATGAACCGCGACGAGTTCTGCTTTGAGTGCGGCCCGTTCTGCCGCAAAGGTGGCTTGGAGGCCGGCCATGGCGTCGTCAGTGGCGGCTTCATGTCGGCGCGGCTCACACCCCTCACCAGAGCGGCGGGACAGGGCGGCCATCATGGCGCTTGACACCGCCGCAGGGCGTGGTGCAGCGGGCTGACGTCGTGACTCCCTGAGGTAGCTGCAGCTACGCGAGTTGGCGGTGTGTGGCCCGCCACAGTTTGCGCAGCTGCTAGCCGCCCCACGAGGCTTCATGCAACTGCGGGTGTCATGGGCCGCCGCGCACTTCAAGCACGTGACGGTGTTCTTGCAATCACGCGCAGTATGGCCCAGACACTGGCAATTGTAGCACTGCCGACTCTTGCTGTTCTGCTGCGTGCGCTTGCGCTTTGGCTGCTGTTGGCAGCCGCCGCTGTAACCCATCGCATGGATGAGAACTTCTAGTGCGGTGGCAATCTACTTCCCTTTCCGTCCAGCCATGGCATTGGGCTGTGGCGTTGGCGTGCGCGGTGATGGTAACGAAGTGAGACGCAGTGAGTCGAGCAGCGGAATCCACCTCAACGGGGACAACCACACAAACCAACGGGGGACCACCAACCGGTACGTCGTCATGTTGCGTGCTGTTCTTTTACGGTGATGAACATTAGTCTTCGTCTTCCGTGGCGTTATTGTGTCAGTCAGGAAGGTCATTAGCTCGTACCACGGCCAATTGGATTGGAAAGGCGGCATGCCACCTTCGTCTCCTGAACGTTCAGTGCGAGTTTTTTTGAGTTCAGAGCGGAAAGTGTCACGTAGGTTCTTCCATTTATTCTTGAGTACCTCACCTGAATATATATAGATGTGAAAATATGCGTAAATAATTAAGTACACTGTATACTTAATACATTTTTTGTCCTTAGCACATTAACTGCAAATCCTACGAAGATCCTACACATCCTTCAATTACGCTCATTTCATTCTTTTTCAGATATTTGTCGGTTGGGATGTCTTTCCATGCACCATCACAGTCATTTCGGATGGGTCTAACTACAGTCGCACAATGTGTGCATGAAACGTGCGCCACAATATGTGAAATTCTGAGCCCTGTACACCTGCCTTCTCCTACTATACCACTGCTTCAAACCGCTGCAAAACACATGTATGCCAACTGGAATTGTCCGAATTGTGTGGGGGTCACTGATGGTAAGCATGTTCGGGTTAAATGTCCCCCTCATTCTGGGACAATGTATTACAATTACAAAAAATATTTTTCGCTTGCTTTACTAGCTGCAGCCGACGCTAACTGCAGATTAATAGCAGTTGATATTGGAGGCTATGGCAAGTAATCAGATGGTGGCACATTTAGAGCAAGTAACTTGTACAATAATATTTTGAACGAAACTGAAAACTGGTCTCCACCGAAAGAACTACTAGGTACTTCAGTAAAAGTCCCATTAGTGTTGGTTGGAGATGAAGCCTTTCCACTGCTGGAAAACTTAATGCGCCCTTTCCCTGGACTGTCACTGACTGAGGAAGAGAGGTTATTTAATAGGAGGCTGTTGAGGGCTAGTACGGTGGTGGAACGCACTTTCGGAATAATGGGCAGCAAGTGGCATCTTCTCCGAAAGGAAATTGAAACTTCTGTAGAACAAGCAGTCATTATTATTCAGTCTATATGCGTCTTGCACAATATAATAATCGATAAAGATGGGCCTAACATTTCCCCTCAATTGGCTATTGGGCAGGACATAACAGAACACAGTGCTCTAGCAGCATGCTTCCAAAATGACAGAGCAAACAGTAGTGCTTCAAGAAGAGCGAGGAGTGTTAGAGAGGCCTTCAAAAACTATGTCAACAGTCATTAATGCAAATATATTTCATGTCGAAATTATCAATTACTGTAACTATTGTGAACGTCATTTCATTATCCAAATACTGTAATAGTATCTATACACAATTAAAATTAGAAAATAAACGAAGTTGTTTGTGTTACTTATTTCTTGGAGTCTTGTAGCTATTTATTTTACTTTTTTGTAATTACTGTCTGTTCCACAATCTTCAGCTATTTCATTCCATGCTTGACGAACAAAATCACTATTGTCGTAATATTTATTTTTCTGGTCCCACAATACGGGGCGTTCAAGCACATTGTTAATTAGTCTTTTGACGTCCACCGCAAGCAAGCAATTACTCCAGACGCAAGCGCAAACAAGCAATCGCTCCAAACACTCGCGCAAAACACAAACTCAGTTGCGACTACAGCGGAGTCATCGCATCGCACCGCATCACGTCGCTCGGCCCTGCCTGCAGTCTAAACGGGCACCGCTCTGTTGCCACTGCTAAACCAAGCCTGCCCATTGTCACGCGATTTCAGCGCGTCATCGCTCGGCTCAGCTCGGCATCGCATTGTGGGGAGAGTAAATTTAGCCTGACACCATCTTGCCGCATTATTTTGTAATATACCTCACTTTCTTTTTTACGAAAGTGGCGGGTACTAAAGTGCTCGACATCTAATCTGATGGGTCTGTACTACTGATTGTGCTAAATCTTTATTACAATAATGCTAAAATATTTACAAGTTTATTTGAGTGGCATGATGTTCTCATTAAGCGGGAACACTCTGCGGAGAGGGGGGGGGGGGGGGGGGGGGGAAATTCAATGAAGGCTTCCATAAAACATGGATTACCCGAACATGAACAGAGTAGAAGAAAGAATCTTTAACAAATTGCAACATAACAGGATGTCAAAACTGTATCTTTAATTTTTACATTTACCTTATCCTTATTAAGCAATTGTGTAAAATTGGGTGTTGTTTCTAGAAGATATGACTGAGAAAACTTAAACATAAAATGTAGTGGATTAATACTAACCTCAACTTCTGGTTTTGAAGGGTAGCTGAAGTGAACATTGCTGAAAGAGACCGATGGTAAAAAATCGAGTGGTTCTTTCACATCTTCTGGGCACCTGTCCATCACCGGTTTCCTGTCGATAATGGCGAACACCTGCATCATAAGAGTAACTATTCACAGCAAATACAGCAGTGAGGCTAACTTGACTTCTAAAGCAACTTTCAGCTTCTACAATTACAACATATCAGTTGTATTCATACACAATGCTGATTTCTGTTTTGATATAAATTTTATTTTCAGTTTTCTGAGCATGAATTGTTGAATGTACGTCTCCTACAGTTGCAAAATGTACTATAACTATGTAAAATTAATAAAAACAGTTTAATAACTGGTATAAGTACAGTCTGTAAACTTGGAATTGGAAAAAGAGAGGCCTCGTCCATTGTACAGATTTACAGACCAGTGTAGGTTAAAAATTATTGGATAGTAAGGGGGAGGGGGGGGGGATGGCAGGTCAGGCCCAGTCGGAGACTATACATGTGTTTTGTGATTCGTAACAAGCAACTGTCTTCTCTGGGGATGGTGAGCTACTATTTTCAAAAACACTTCATAGTTAGCACCCACAATAGGTCAAGATCAAAAAGAGCCTTGTCACTTCTTGCAGTGTAGCCAACCTGGACATCTCACAGTGAAATGAAATAGTGCATTTAGTAGTGGTTAATATTGTGTTACTGCAGTAGTGCTTAATCATCTATGTTGGCACTATCAATGCAGAAGCTGGTTTGAACAACACACTGCTTTGCCAGACATGGTCCTAGTGGAGGTGGTATCCCCATGCCTTCTTTTGGCCTTTGAACTGAGTTGCCCAGCCATTTATTAAGGGATCTATGGTTTAACATGAACTTTGATCCATAGCACAATAACATTTGCCTATATTTTGGATATTTAAATCGGGTTTACAATACGCCAAGCATTAGTTGTCACAAAAACTGTGTTTTCCATCCGATCAAAACAATTTTGCAACTATTTGACTTTATCTTGGTTATAGTACTGAGTCAGATTAAATATTATAACATTTTCAGAGTAAAAGCAAAAGTTATTGACAACAGAAAAGCACATTTTGTGTACGCAGTTAGATGTCTGGGTTCCAACTAAGCTGGGGTTTTAAAAGACGAACCAAAAGCTTTCTGCCTCTGGCAACAGGCTGGGCCACAACCACCTTAACTTCCACTCTTTTTAGCCTCCATCACTCTTCTGCACATTTGATCATAGCAGATGAAAGTGACTTGTCATGAAGTATAGCTTCCTACATTCATACCACTACTGCACACTAGTGTGAGCTCTGAAGACAATGCTTGGGTCAACAACACAAAGATGACACTTGACTTCATGGAAAAATCTGAGTCCACGTATACATGAGCAAGACTAAAAATAAAAGTTTCTGATTAACTTTAGTACAGAGATATTAATGGAAGAAAGAAATAATTAATGTTTTGGCACCAAGCTACAATAGTTACAGGTTCAAACAAGTGGGAGGTGACTGAGCCAGTTAAGTCTATTGTTTGAAATTATACTGGTGACAGTTCTGTGTACTCAGAAAGTTCACTTACTTGTAATGTCTTCACTGATTTCAACAAGATGATGTCAGGCAGCTCCCTACCTACTCTGATATCATTCCCTGTTAAGTTTTCCGAAAGGTTTGCAATGGGGACAGAAGCAGTAATTTACAATAACCTGGGGATAAATCACAGATTCAAATATACAATAACTTGGGGATAAATCACAGATTCAAATATCTTTTATTAATTCTGTATTTAAAAAAAGACATGATAAATACAGTCCTGAACCAAAGTACAGCATTAGGACCAGTTAATAAACGTGTGCCTCCAGCAAGCCAGAAGCTACAGGGGTCGTTTTATGAGATGGTGGTGGTCCCAACAGGATCAGTTTAAGCACGAGCTATGCAAATGGCCACTTGGGGTATCGAGTTGAGAGGGGTGCTCCAGAGGGCCCCAGTGCAAAATTTGTATACAATATGTAATGTTATTATTTCAAGATTTTAAACATGGCTGCAGCAGCAACTGTTAAAATTCTTCACAATAAAAGGATGACAGCCAAAAACAGTTGCAGGATAACATTTTTTATTAAAATTCTTGACCACGGTTTCGGTACATATAAATATACCTTCATCAGAAGTAAAACTTCTAAAATTACATCATGCAATGGAGAATAATAAAACAATTATGCCAAAGGCGTCGTCAGTAATTAAGACATCTCCATTTGTACAAACAATCGATTAGATCGTTCATAGGCGAAGTAATGGTGCTAAACTGTTCGCTTTGACCTTGTGCCCATTACACATGTTTGTACAAATGGAGATGTCTTAATTACTGACGACGCCTTTGGCATAATTGTTTTATTATTCTTCATTGCATGATGTAATTTTAGAAGTTTTACTTCTGATGAAGGTATATTTATATGTACTGAAACCGTGGTCAAGAATTTCAATAAAAAATTTTACCCTGCAACTGTTTTTGGCTGTCATCCTTTTATTGTGAATAATGTTATTATTATTATTATTTATTACTACATAAGATTTATTACTAAAAAAGACTATATTTTTTATTTAAAGTAAACAAATTAAATACTAAATTTTTGTGCTATTCCAAACCACGCAAGCATATAAGTATTAATGAAAATAAGTAAGGTCAAACACAACCAGTGACATTGTTTCTTGATGGGGCAGGGAGTGATGGAAGAGAGGTGAGAGGTGGGTCCTTTGTCTGACAAGGCAGCAGGTTGCCAGACATGAAGGCTCATCACGGTGTTTGGATGAGAGACAGGACAATCATTGCAGCCAGCAGGGATTCTCTGACAAGAAGGAGGTAGCACCTGCCTTCAATGCACACCACCACCATCTGCTGCTGTTTTGAAGATTCTCTCTAGAATCACAGGTTAGTTTAGCTACGCCAAGGCTGCACTTATTAGATGGATACTAGTCTCGAAAGTAAAGGTGGCTGCCATTCATTGCACCACATAAAGGTGAAATACAGAGGTAGTTTGAGAACATTTTTCCATGCAAGCAGCATATCTCTTTGACACTGCCTATCAGGTTTCCCACCAATGACAGGCTTCAGGTCTGATGTTCCTCATACTCACCCCACTTTGTCTATGCTTTCTGTGTAGAAGGTAAAGGTGCATATTTCTGTTATCTTGAACAGTATTGTGCCATATTTGGTAAACGTGGGGAAGAAATATGTCAAGCTATAGTAAAACTGTTACAGTGCAATACAGAATTTTCCTCATTAACAGACATTGCCAGAGAGAAAAGAAGTGATGGATAAAAATCCTGGGACTAATGGGATCAGACCTGAAACCTTTTGACCTGCAATCTCAAGCTTATACACTGAACCCCTGAACCAAGTGGGCTGCCATGAAACACTAGTGGTCCAAACTCCTCTGGCTCCTTCATACTCCCAATTAGTGCTAAAAAATAAGTTTACAAATTGTAAGCTATTCTTTTACCCTGCATGTACAGCAAGTTCCTAATTAAAAAGTCTTCTTGTAGCATGAGTTCACCAGTTCAAGGAAAATAGCTGCCTACAGTGTCAGAGGCAACAATATGTTGATGTTGAGAGTCGCTGTTCGGTGTCGAAGACTATAACAGCTGATAGATGGGAAGCAAATCCAGTGCTGTAGAACACCTACGCCTACCAGTGAGCAAGTATACTCTCCAGTGCCATCTTCTCCCTGTCAATAACAGAAGTCACTATTGCTGCAGTGTGTACCTCTGCTCACAACACATCACAGTGTACAACAAAGACTACAACAGATACAGGAAGACCACCAGCCACCTAGACTGATGAGTGGCGGATATCAAAAACTACATGAGGCAAAGTATCCTGCATACTGAGACAGCACACCATTTAAGCAATTGGTGTAAGAATTCTCAAGGAGGGATGTTTACATGGTATGAACTAGGCCTGATACCTCTCATACAAGAATCTAATGTCCAATCATTGTTGTGACCTACAAAAAATAAGCAAACACGTCTATGGTACAGTATTTATAGGACATCAGGCATCCCTTAAACTTGAATTGCTGTATCCTTGTGGCTGGCAAAAGTTAAACTTCACAAGGAAGTAAGTGAAGTGGGAAAAACTGACACTTGAGTTCCAAAATTTCAGTGTCTATCACAGGATGTAGTCAGTGACCACAAATAAGAGTGTGAGCATGTTCAGAGTTGTCCACATGGCGTAGGCCATGCTGGCACAGATATCCTGAGAGAATGTTTTTGAATCTATCATCGAGCATCACTGACTGAGTCACAATCCTCTGGTAGTACAACAGGATGAGATGGAAAAATCGGTCTGTTGAGGTGGCCCAAAAGTCTCTGAAGAGATCTGACATCTGCTCTATCTGTACACATGTGACTGATGTCAAAGATATAGGAACTAAATGCATCCACTTCTTCAACTACAGCACCCTGAACTCTGACTTACGCAAGGCAATGCACCACTCCATTGCTCTTGAATTGTGTCAGTATAGTATGTGTAATATTCGTTCAATGTACATGAAGGTTCTTGTGTTTGCTCTGCCTCCTACCCATCCACCAATGGACCTCACACCTATTGAGCATATACTCATATATGGCATCATGATACCAGATGTGGCCATCTATGACACAGATCCTACCAGATTTCCTGATTTGTCATCAGTGCTTGAATGATCATGGATCAGGGTAGCAACCAAAGCACGGTCAGTGTATTGTAGAGGCAATGTGAAGACTTACCACCACCATCAGGACAGAAGGTGATGCAACAGGCTTCTACATGGAAATGAAGCCCCATGCTTCTTGACAGAACATGCAGGAGACCCACGCTGTCATACTAAGCAAGGTCCTTATGGAGGTGGTTTGCCGTTGCCTTCCTCTGACCATAATGGGAATGAATGATGATGATGAAGATGACACAACAACACCCACTCATCTCGGGGCTGGTGAAAATCCCTGACCCCACCAGGAATTGAACCCGGGACCCCGTGCTCGGGAAGCGAGAATGCTACGACAACTCGGGAAGCGAGAATGCTACTGCGAGACCACGTGTGGCAGACGGCTTTTACATGTATGCATCTAATTCAGTTGTTCAGAAATATTCTGTAATTACATCACAATATACACATATACATTGTCAACTGTAAAGAGTAAGTCTTAGTTGCTGTTCTATAACTTCATATATTTCTTCATAAGTCTTAATGCTTTTTTTAAGAGTGACCTAACACAAAGTTATGGTGTGACTATCCATTTCTGATTGGCCTTGTACTGAAGTAGTAGGCAGTTTCATAGGTGTCACCAAGATCAAGTAAGCATTGCAACAGAATGAAAAGTGCATTTTAATCATAAGCGTAATCAGATTTGCAGTATATGGCTATATCAACTCATGAACATGCAGTGGCCTGTTCTGCTGCCAGTATCTTTCTGCGGTTCCAGGAGCGGTGATGTCATTCATTACCATTCACTTGGATAGATTTTTATACTGTGTCACATGTTCTTGTGGATCTATAATAATGTTACTTGTTCAGCAACAGTCAGAAATGTGCCTTCATTTAACAGAACATCTGAAATTAGTCTTTAGAACTATATCACATTTGTAAAGGACAGAACTGAACTGTTGAGCAACATAGATTTTTTTATTTCGGTTTTCTTCATGGTGTTAATTAACTGACAGTGTTAGGCACAGATCCAAAAGGGGGGCGGTGGGGGGGGGGGGGGGGGGGAGTGGCAATCATGTGGTCATGACTCCTCGCATCCCAAAGAATATTTAACTAAAGGAGTTTATATTTTACATGACAATTTCCAAACTTATCAGCTAACTATTTGAGTGTAAAGTAGCATGAAAATAGTCTTGTTAATGGGAAAAAATTCTGGAAAACAGCAAGCTGTGTTTAACATATGATACTTTTCAATCACTTGTCTGAAGACTTAACACATGGATGGGCTTGCAGCCTGACGGTTGGAGAAATCATATCAGACAAGTAAAAGTGCCCCCCCCCCCCCTCTCCATAGGCTGAGATTACCTTCTGCCCACCTCAAGTCCAACACAGTTTGTGAGTCCACAGAGGAAACCAGCAAAGCACAGAAAGTTGAGTAAGGCAAGACTGAAAAACTCCTGACTAAAAAGACTGATTTTCCTGAATGTTAGCCAAAACAACTGAAATGAACAGCAAACCCCCTATTTATATGCTTGCATGGCCATGCTCTGCAGATATGTGTGGGGTCATGTCACTTCGGTGTCATGTTAGACTTATACCTTGGGAGTACTAGCTACAGATGACCTTGAAAGGGTTGTCAGGTTACACATGAGGCAATTGGGCATACTAGATGGTCTTGACCATGGGTATCAGGCTACACATCCTGCCCACATATCCCTCCCCTTCCCCCCTAGGCCTGTCCACACACTTTATAAGGACTTCTGGCTTCATTTTACACTTAACCTTGGCCATACTAGCGCAGATTCATGGTCACCCCAACCCCCTACCACCAAAGCCTGTCCATATACCTGATCAGGACTTCCAGTGTAGAGTTACATTTGACCTTGAGAGGGGATATCAAGTTATATAGGAGGCAATTCCACTAGTTATATTCAATGTCACACCCCAATTACCTGATGTATTACATTGAACCAGTTCAATACCCTGATAAAGACTTCCAGAAAAGGTCAAGTCATCTCTGGATGGGAAAATGAAGGTCATCCTCTGGACCAATGGGCTTCAAAATCCCCTCACCCTCCCCTCCCCATCACCCTTCTCCTCCTCCTCTTCCTCTTCCTCTCTTGCTTTCATAACCAGAGCACTTGAGTGAGTAGCTTCATTCTTAAGCTAGACACCATAGAGAGAGGATGCAGTTTGTTATAAACAATAATTTGCTCTTTTTAGGGAAAGGATAAGGAAAGAATAACAATGTTTTAGCAAAATAATTTGTGATTTATTAACAACTTGTCATACAATTTGTTAACAATAACATTTTTACAATACTTTTCAGTCCCCATATACAATATTTTCATTTTAATCAATTTTTCTGATCATTTTTTTCTGTATACAAAATATTGGAAATGGAAATAGTAGCAGCTGGTAACAAAAACTCACACACACAACTATATACATGTTTACAAGTACACATAGTGTGCAGTCATTCACACATACTCGCACAAAACTATGCCAAGCAGTTCTTCCAGCTATTACCCACAACATACAGATATACTTGTTCACTATTTACAGGTAAATACAAAGCCACACAATCAAACACTAAATAAACAGTGTGAGTATAGGGGGGTCTGTATCCTGTTCCTAAAGATGAACCATTTGTCGTCAAGACATGACAGTCTGACTTTCAGCTGCAGTGCAATTTGTAACTCAGGGTCTTGTGATCGAAAGACTACCTGGTACACCGTATGTGGAGTGGCACCAACACCCTTAAGCAGGTACCTATTGTAATCCTTTATCGTAAGAGCTTTGGAAGCCACATGATCACACACTCAGCCCACCTTTGGGAGTCATCTGTATCACCCAAATGCTCAACAAGGAAGTGAGCATCATACCCACTCAAATGAAAGAATATGGGTCTGTGTTGTGGCTGTTGGTATTTCAAAATGCATGCATTGTGAGTACAGTCTCTCGCAAACTGAACATTGGAAAATAGTTATCATAAATCCTGCACCTACCCATGTACCGTTTTTGAGCTCAGAGAGCAATCATCTTGTTGGAATATCCCCAACATATGATTCAAATTTGTTGAGGTAAGAATCATACAAGCATACAGAGTGATCACTGCTGCATATGGTACTTTCAGTGCTGTGAATGTAGCATGAGAGGCATTGAGGTCACCTTCACAGTGACCCACAGGAGCCAGGAAACAATCACAGTCAGCACACAGGGACATCACATGTGGTGGTGAGCATTCTCAAACTTTAAGATCTTTTTATCCTCAATTGTCATTTCCACAAGTACTGGTTGCTGTCTGGACCAGTCAATGAGATGTATTTCTTGAATCTCACTCTATATAAAAGAGTTGAGGCATGCACTACAAAAATATCATGCACATTTTTTTGTACTCACTGGAAAGAAAGTAGGTGGTACATGCCTTTCATCCACAAGCAATGCTGCTTCTTGCTCTCAGAGCTAATCTATGTGTTTCATTTGCTGACACCTAATCTTGAAAAGTAGAGGAATCCAACTACTTTATGCTTTACCTATTTCTGCACAGTGTGCTCTGTCATCTTCTAGCTTGCTATTATCCATATCCAGACTGTAAACTTGATTCTGCTTCTCAAAATTTGGTTGGTCTATGAGCTTTAGGGGAATGACATGTTTTTAAAGTTATAAAGCCCACAGACATTAGAAGTTAGGTATGTATCCGGAAGCACTGCATTTATCGGGTAATTGCTATCACAAGGCAGAAGCTACTATACAAAGCAAAATCTATCCCATTGAAACTATTCTGGACATTAATAAATGCTTTTCAGCAGCAGTCTCTTTTTGAATGGGGATGCAACAAACCCTCACCCACCAATAAGTGGATCAAAGACATATGAGTATACAGAGTGATTTTTTACACCTTGTACAAACTTTAGGTACTGATCAATGAGAGGATATGGAACAAGAAAGCTCTATTGAATTTATGTCCGGAAATGCATGGTTTCATGCTAGAGACCATTTATTCAATCATACATTGTTACAGAGACTGCAGTCTCATACACGCTGAAGCATGCAGCCACAGTTACAGTATGCAAGGTTTCCTCATAGAGTGTGGTACTGTTCCTCATACGTCATGGCCTAGTGTCCTCTCCTGCCTTAATAATTGGTAATGTTGTGTCCGATTCACATCTCTTGTTGACACTTTGTAGTTGATGTGATACAGTTGTATGATTCTGTAGTCAAATTGAGAGCTTGCCAACATGGTGTTTACTTATTCTCCATGACAATTATTACTATCTTTGTCACTTGCAGTGTATGCAGGGCTTACTAGCTACAGACTTTCCACACTCGGAGCAGCTTTGTCACTGGTTTCTTCGTCAGGCAACCATGATTCCGGGATTTGTGTCATCCATCCTATTAACAGATGAAGTCACCTTTATGTGGAGGGGTATCTTCAACTTACATAACAGTCATTTGTGGACTAGTGTGCAGAACCCCCATAGTATGGGGACAGCGAATCATAAGCATCGGTGCAGCTGGAATGTGTGGGCCGAGATAATTGGCGATAGTATTTTGGGACTAGTCTTCCTTTCATATCACCTGACAGGCTGGAACTATTGGAGTTTCTTGTGGGTAACTTTGCTTTCCCTACTGGAAGAAGTGCCATTGATGATTCAAAGGGTGGCTGCTACATAATGGTGCTCCAGCCCACATCGCCGTTAATGTCTGGACACGTCTCAATCATTTCTTCCCTGGTCGATGGATCAGATGAGGGTGTCCAGTTGCATTGTATTCACTGGATCTCAACACATGCAATTGCTGGTTATGAGGCCATCTCATAAGTACTGTTTATGCAGAGCCCATTTCAGATGTGAAGACACTGCAACAGCGCATTCATGCTGCCTTTGACACTGTTCAGATGCAGCCTGGCTGATGTGAGTGTGTGAGACAGAACATGCCACAGTGCATACATGCATTCGTTGACGAATGTGGAAACCATTTTCATTACATACTGTCACTATGGCTCTGTGAGAATGTGTGATTGAATAAATGGTCTCCAGCATCGAAGCCATGTATTTCCCCAGTTTGTACATGGTGGAAAGAATCACACTGTATATCAAAACAGAATATTTGGCTGAGTGCCTTACCAGACCATCTTTCTTGCATTTCATAATATACCTGCTTGTGTTTGTATATGTGTGGATGGATATGTGTGTGTGTGTGTGTGTGTGTGTGTGTGTGTGTGTGTGTGTGCGCGCGCGCGCGAGTGTATACCCGTCCTTTTTTCCCCCTAAGGTAAGTCTTTCTGCTCCCGGGATTGGAATGACTCCTTACCCTCTCCTTTAAAACCCACATCCTTTCGTCTTTCCCTCTCCTTCCCCCTTTCCTGACGAAGCAACCGTTGGTTGCGAAAGCTAGAATTTTGTGTGTATATTTGTGTTTGTTTGTGTGTCTATCGACGTGCCAGCGCTTTCGTTTGGTAAGTCACATCATCTTTGTTTTTAGATATATTTTTCCCACGTGGAATGTTTCCCTCTATTATATTAATAATGTACTTAGGTTGGCTTGAGTTGTTGCACCCCATATTTCTACAGCATAGTTTAAGTTTGATGAGAATAGGGCATGATAAGCAATTTTTAGTACACACATGTCCTTACAATATTTGCTAATCATATTTAAAGCAAACACATTCTTCGACAGCTTACATGCTAAGGAATCAATATGTATGTTCCATTTGAGGCTGTCTTGGATTGTAATTCCCAAGAACTTGGTCCATTTTTCCTTTTTTACAATGTCATTTCCTATGGATAATTTCATGTCAAATTCTATTTGTTTCCTTGTGTTAAATTCAATCATTGCAGTCTTTGAAGCACTTACATTTAGATGGCTTTCATTAAAATACTTCACTATTTCATTCGTTAGACTGTTGCACAGTACCTACAGATTCTCATAGTCTTTGTGTTTACACACTATTGATGTGTCATCTGCATACAATATTTTTGTACAGTTAGGAGAAAATTTACTGTAAATCATTAACATAAATCAAGAAAAGAAGGGGTCCCAAGACAGAACCTTGAGGCACTCCATATTTGATATCAGTAATTTTAGATTTGTAAGACCCACTGTTTGTTTTAAGCAAGACAAATTGTTTTCTATTGCTCATATACAAAATTTATTAGCTCATAGCCAGTTCCTCTGATACCCAGATTCCACAGCTTGTCAAGTGATATGGTGATGTTGACACAATCAAAAGCTTTTTCTAGATCAAGGAACACTCCAGTTACATACGCCTTGTTCTCTATGGCCGTTATTATTTTGTCTATTCATTGTGCTGCTGCTACTGATGTTGACTTGTTTTTCATAAAACCATTCTGATTTTCAAATATTAAATTGTGTTGACTCAGGAATGTCATTAGTCTAGTATAAATAACTTTCTCAACTACCTTAGAAAATGCAGGTAAGATTGAGATGGGGTGGTAGTTTTCAATTTTAGATTTATCACCTTTCTTGTAAATTGGGGTTACTTGTGCTGTCTTTAGACTATCTGGGAAACAACCCGATGTAATTACATCATTTACTGCTGTGGCCATGGCATCAGATATGTTGTCTATGCATCTTTTCAGTGTACTGATAGACAATCCATCATAGCCTGCTGATTTTGAATTTTTTAATGCCATTACTATGTTTTTGACTTCCTTGTTATTGTTTGGGGCCAAGTACATGCTTTGTTTGATTGGAATGCCCTTATATCTATGCTGAAGATTCTTAAAATGGTCATTGACAGATTTTCCAACAGAAGAAAAGTACTCATTAAAAACATTTGCAATCTGACATTGACATTTCATGATATGCCCTTTATGGTTTATAGTAAAATTACTTGTTGATCTGTCCTTACAATCCCTAAAGCTATTTATTACTTTCCAAACAGCTAAACCTGTGTTAGTAGAGTTTCTTAACATTGTGGCTACATATTTACTTTTAGTTTCTAGCAGATCTCTATAGTAATCCTGATAGTTCTTAAATTCTACCTTTAGCCTATTATTATTGTTATTATTTATCATTGCATATTGGAAAAGTCTAAGTTTCTCTCTTGCTGTTTTTACTTCATGATTTATCCAGTTTTTTTTCAGTCATTTACTGTAAAGGTCATTTCTGGACATGAGACATTGAAGCAATAATAAAAATCTGATGAAAAATCACTGAAAGTAATGCTGTTTCTCTCACCCCATTGTAAGCTTTTCAGCAAACTGTTGAAATCTTTAACATTGTTGTCATTGGTGATTCTTTTTGTCACATATTGTTTCTCTTTTCTATTGACATGAAGATTTTCAGCTTCTATCAATACCTGTACTGTGTGGTGGTCAGAAATGGCAAGCTTCAGAACTGATGCACTGCATGTAAAGTGGGACATGTTAGTTAGAATGTTGTCAATGCATGATTTTACTCTACTGACCTCTCTAGTGGGCTCGTTTATCAGAAATGTTAAGTTAAATTGAGCTAGTATTAGCATTAGTTTTTTAGATACAGAGTCAGATTAGATTAGATTAATACTTGTTCCATAGATCATGAATACGACACTTCGTAATGATGTGGAACGTGTCAGGTTAATTATAGATGTCTGTACAAGATATTACATTACACAAAATATTGCATGACACTAATGTTTAAGTTAGGTCCCCCCCCCTCCCTCCCTTAATTTATATCTAAAAATTCAGCCAATGAGTAGAAGGAGTTGTCATCTAGAAATTTTTTAAATTTATTTTTAAATGTTGGTTGACTATCTGTCAGGCTTTTGATGCTGTTTGGTAGGTGACCAAAGACTTTTGTGGCAGCATTGGACAGCAAGTCAATGTTTATATCTCCAGTTAGTATTGTGTTAACCCAGCCATTTTTATTGCAGTGTTTACTGTCAATGTCAACAAGCAGGTCATTAAGAACATCAAAGAAACTATCTAGGCTACCAGATGGAGGTCTGTATAGTCCTATAATAATTAAGTTCTCTTTCCCCCACTTATAATTAACTGCTGCAAGTTCTATTAACCCTCAATGCTGAAAACACTTACATCTATTACACTATAATTACTACCACTGGCTGCAAAGATAGCTACCCGACCACCACGTTTCTCTTTTCTACTGAAGGCAGAGCAAAAGATCATGGAAAGTGGCTTACATACACTAATTAGCTCATCTGTGTACCAGTGTTCACTTATAACTAAAACATCAGGGTTATCAATTGCTGCAATGGTATCCAACTCGTTGTGCTTATTGCCAAGACTTTGAAAGTTCTGCTGAATTAATTTGAAAGTGAGTTTGGATTGTTGAACGCTTGATGGACGTGTCCCCCTACCAGAACCACTTATACATTTATCCCTAAAAATGAAATATCAGTTGACAGAGTGGGTTTGGTATTTTTCACTATCCATTTATTCAAGTTGGTCTGTTTCCATGTACTGGGAGCCTGGGAAGAATCAGCTTTACCTGGTGTTTTCAGCAGCCATTTGTCCAATGTCGTCTGTCTATACCCATTCCTGCAGTCTTCTTGTGTTGTGGAGCACTCATTCTTCGAATGCGTGTGTTTTGAGTATACGTTGTTCCTAGCAATTTACGACAATTTCACAAATAATGGACACTAAGTGACTTTTTCAGTGCCAATTTAGGTGAAGGCCGTGAGTGGTGTAAAGATCTTTACTAAAATGTTGTTCGTTAACCATTTGTACATTTGCGTAACGGTTGGAAATTTCCGCATATTGACTGTTTGTATATGCCACTGCCCTGTTTACACACGAGAATTGAGGCAAGTCATACCTGTGTGGAATATCGAGAACAATGATGTTTGAGTTATTTAGATGGTTTAGAGCAGATTTTAGGGCATTAACAGCATGCAAACCATCATTGTGTGTGATGTCATTTGCACCACCACATATTACAATGAAGTCTTCCTTCATTGTCTTTCGAGAGATATTGTTTACAGTTGAAAGCACTTGGTCAAGACGAGCGCCAGGTTTAATAAAACCTGAAGCATTTACTTCACTGTTTACGCTTTTTATTTCATGTGCAAGGCATCTAAGATGACTATCACCCATTAAACATACGTTTATTCTTCTTGCTGCATTTGTGGTGTTAGTTAAATTAACTGTCATCTTGAATGTTGAATTTACCTTGCTTCTGTTTACGAGTGACGGTTTTGGCTGACGAGGTTCCACATTTTGCTTAATAACAGGCTTTTCTTTCAGATGGTGCACAATTTGATCTTTTGTAGATAGGCCTACTGTTTTTTGGAGCACGGCAGGAGAATTTATTACTAAAGACGATGAAACGATTGCGCTATGGTTAGCGTTACCGGTACACCCAGAATGTGTTGGAAAACTAGAAATGGCGACGGAATCTTCGGTCACTGTGTACACTTTATTTCTGTCAAATTCACTTACGCCCTGCTCGGCGGTTTTTCGATGTGTAATGACGTATATCTGAAGTGTGACAATAAATGAGTTCATTGTTTTAACAAGTAGATCAATGTGTTGTTATTTATAACAATAAGGACCCAAACACCCACAAATGTACCACCAACTTTTCCATCTGGAACTATGTAGATTCTCTCAAAAATAAAAGCTCATCTGAATTTGATTGTGCTTCTAATACGGTACTAAAGATTTATTCCTATGTAATAAGTCATGTTTTATCTTAAATATGTAATGCATTATTAACTCAAGGTATTTTGCCAGAGAGACAGGAATATGCCATTGTTAAACCCCTCTTTAAGAGAGATGATAAGAGAGATGTCAAGGACTGCCGACCTGTTTCACTACTGACATCATTTTCTTAAGTTTTGGAGACGATTCTAGAATAGTATCTCACTTGAGCAACAGTAATACCCTCACCAGATTTCAGTTTATTTCACTGAGAAGGCCATTTACATTTTCATTCACCAAATTTTACAAGTATTACATAATAAAATAGCACTAGCTGGTATTTTCTGTGACCTATCTAAGGTCACCCTATGGCTCACAGTATTTTCTCAAATAAATTGAGGTTTTATGGGATCCTTGGTACAGCCAACCAGTGGATAATCATCTTACTCAAGCAAAAGAATGCAGAAAGTTGTATTTGCTAGTCTTATGTCCCTGCTGTTCCTCATATGTATACATTCTTCTGTCTAGTACACAACAAGAACAAGAAGTTCTTTATGCAGATGACATTAGTATTGTAAGCAATCCAAGCATACATACAGAAACCCTCTCAGGGAACACTGTCTTTATCCCACACCATAGGGCATTGGGGATTCTATAGGCTAGGTCATCAACCTCTCTAGAGGGAGCTAACCCTGAAATGAAAGCTTGGTCCTCCAGGTTGGAGGCTGAATGCAGGGTTGATACCCCCACCTTTTAAAAAGTATATTACTGCAAATAATTTAACAAGGAATGCCGGACTGTCACTATGAAGACAAATTGTGTTGGGAAACAGGAATATGTAATTGTAATTTTAATTTTATTTATTCTGCAGATCCTACATTGTGTGCAGAGAAGCACATTATGATATAGGATAAGTCAAAAATGGAGATGAGATGATACATAGCTAAAATGATTATGACAGTGATCTTGCCGACCACTGTGGCCGAGCGCTTCTAGATGCTTCAGTATGGAACCGCGCCGCTGCTACGGTCGCAGGTTCGGCCCATTCTGTTTTAGTGTCATGTATGCATGCTGAACATGTATATCCTGCTTTCTCCTTGTGTTATACAAATGGATATTCTGGTTAACCAATACAAAACTGTTGCTATTTTCTAACTTTTCCTAACAAATATTATTACCTGTAAGATATATAGACATCGTAGTGGAAGGGTATGAAATTTCTCAAATAAGGTCTTCCATGAGCTTCTTGCAGCAGCATTTTCTATGGCTCTTACATTTCTCTTTTGGCATATAAAACAACTTTTGCTGGCAGGTGCCTTTCCCCAAAAGATTATGCCATATCACAGTAGAGATTCTGCCTGGGCGAAGTATACATGTTTTAGTGTCTCTTTTGATATGAAATCAGAAAGACTTTTCATAGTATAGCAAATGGTATTCAATTTATTTGTAATGTAGTTTGCATGGTGGATCCATCTTAGACCTTCTTGGATCTATATTCCAAGAACTTTTGTAGAGCTTACTTTTCAAAGGGTTCTGGTAAACAACTCTATGTCTGTTGTTAGTGGGCATTTATTTTGCACTGTGTGTAAGTGCATTGTAACTGTTTTTTCTGTGTTCATTATTAAATTGTTTCCAGAAAACCAGTCTGTAATGTGGGTGGTACAGTTTTTAATCTCATGCAGTTATTGTTCTCTGGTTTATTATCACATTTGTGCCATCTGCAAATTTTATGTAATTATGGTGTGGACTGGTCATGGTGGATCCATCTTAGACCTTCTTGGATCTATATTCCAAGAACTTTTGTAGAGCTTACTTTTCAAAGGGTTCTGGTAAACAACTCTATGTCTGTTGTTAGTGGGCATTTATTTTGCACTGTGTGTAAGTGCATTGTAACTGTTTTTTCTGTGTTCATTATTAAATTGTTTCCAGAAAACCAGTCTGTAATGTGGGTGGTACAGTTTTTAATCTCATGCAGTTATTGTTCTCTGGTTTATTATCACATTTGTGCCATCTGCAAATTTTATGTAATTATGGTGTGGACTGGTCAGTTCCAAGTCATTTACAAAGAGTAGAAACAGAATTGGTCCTAGAATAAAGCCTTGTGATACACCATACTTAAGCTCTGCTTTTCTGAGCAGTAGGACTTTATCTTGTTCCCTTCTTGTATAGCAGGCTCAATTACTTGCTCTCTGTTTTGGAGATATGATTTGATCCAGTCATAGACTGGGCCCCTAATACTTACATATTCAAGTTACTTAAGGAAGATGTGATTGATGACATCAGGTGCTTTAGAGAGGTCTAGATATATGGCTGAGATACGCTCTTTGCTGTCTATCACATTTAAGACTTCATTTAGGAATGCAAAAACAGCAGTCTCAGCAGATTTAGACTGGCTCCTCCTCAAGTTGTGCTGTACTGTTGCTCCAGTTGTTTTTGGTTCTGCTACTGCTACAGTTGTTGTTGTTGTTTCTGCTGCTACTGCTGCTGTTTCTGCTACTGCTTCTGATGATGGTGTTGCTGGTGTTTCACTTATTGCTGTTGTTTGCTCTTCCACAACTACTGGATTGTTCTATGAGCTGCTTGCATTTGGTGTGTTCACTTGTGTTAACAGAATCTCACATTTGTCTTGGAGGGTTGTAGCTTTGCTGACAGCAGATTTCCAATTTGAGTCTCCAGGTAACACACACTTCTTGTCCATGAGAGGTATGACTCCTGTATCATCACACTGCACATTTGAGATTTTATTTACTACATCCAAATTTTTGTTACTACAACATTTTTCCCAAGTTTATTTAGACGAAAACCATGTGTTGTGTGGAATCTTTTCCCCAGATTGCTTATCTTCATAAATGTTACATTTTCAAACCACCTACAAATATTTTGCATCACTGTATTTGTACTTTCAATTTCTTTGTTTACACAGGATCGTCCTCTCAAGTCGTAATGATGTAGCACTGAAAAAACAATAACATTCGTTCCTCTCAGCTCATATAATATCCTTTTTAATGAGACTAAGAGATACTTCTTTTCATTCCTTGTGACATCGTTAGATCCCACCAGGAAGACAAAAGTCCTTTTTCTCAATGAGGAAACTTTTTCCTTACTCACTGATGTAGTGGCGTTGAATTTCACTACTGGCTTTATTATGCAATTGAAATTCTGACTGCTTGTCTGCCAAAATTCAGTGGCTATATTTTGACCTTGGCTTTCTCCATATAGTTCAATTTTACATGTACTTACTGTTCGGAGCATACCAATTTTTTGCCTAACTTTGCTGTGCGTGATGTCTTGTCTGGTACTATTTATTTTGTCTTTTTTGCCAACATCAGAGTAAAGAAATGGAATATACAATTACTAAAAGATAGGTGTACAACAGTTCATGAGTATCAGAACATATTGAGACAGGAGATACAAACAAAAGATGAAGGAGAAGATGTAGACGAAGAATGGAACTCTAATAAAGATGCCATTAGGACAACATCACATGAAATACTGGGGGAAAGAAGGAGACTTAGGAATGAAGACTGGTATGTTATGAATGTAGACAGGCAGTGGAACAGAAAAAGGAAGCAAGGCTGAAGTGCTTGCAGTGGAATACTGGATCAAATCAGGCATTATGTAATGAAAAGAGAATAGAGGCAGCAATGGTATGTAAGAGGAAAAAAGGGGAAGCCATCTAGAGAAAGATAGAGGAGATGGAAGAGCACTACCAAAGGAATGAAAGCAGAAAATTCCACAAGAAAATTAAAAAATGAACCCAAGAATATAAACTGAAAATAACAGCTTGTAAGGACAAAGAGGAAAATTTGATGACTGATAAACAGGTTGTTCTAGGAATAATTCAAGAGAATTTTGGAGGGCAATCATACCAGGAATGAGCAGCCACTGTACTATACCATAGATCCAGAAATAGAGGAACCAACATTAGAGGAAGTACGGAAGGTAGTGTATTGTCTAAAAAATTACAAAGCACCAGGAACTGATGAAATAACTCAAAACTGCTGATTTTCATAAGCAGATCCACAAACTTATTTAGTTGATATGGAATCAGGAAAGAATCTGAGAAGAATGGACCTTAGGTGTAATTCAACCAATATACATGAAAGGAGACAAGACCTGCTGTTCAAATTACTGAGGAATTATCCTGCTGAATGTAACCTATAAGATCTTCTCTAGTATTATCTACAGCCAGTTAGCACCATATGCAGAAGATCTTCTGGGGAAGTATCAGTGTGGATTTCGGCCTAATAGTTCAACAGCAAACTAGATATTTGTGTTGAGACAAATACACAAAAAGGCATAGGAGTATAACATTGAGCTTCATAACCTCTACGTAGACTTCAAGCAGGCCTTTGATAGTTTCGATAGAGCATAAATGCTAAACGATTTGCTTACTTATTCAAGCATAATTGGCTGGCTCCGAGGCTGCAGTTTAAGTGGATGGAGAATTGAGCAATTGGTTTAGCATTAGTAAAGGAGTCAGACAAGGGGATGCCCTCTCTACAATGCTTTTCAATCTGACTCTCTAAGCAGCCACATGGCTGCTTCAGGTATCTGGTTACATAGGCACAAAGTGACTCAGATATGCACATACACTCATGATGTAGCAGTTATTAGTAGAAGAAGAGTATCACTAGAGAGGACAATATGCAAGCTGAAAGAAGCCACAGAACCTAGAGGCCTTTCTATAAATGAAACAAAGACTAAGTACATAATTTCACTAGGAAGGAAAATAATGACTTGGATACACTATCAGCAGATGGTTTCAATTTTGAACATGTGCAGAACATTAACTATTTGGGCTCTAATATTAATAGCACAAATTCCACATCAACTGAAATAAAACTGTGCATCCTAAGTGGTGATAGATGTTTTCATATATTTAAGAAATTGTTGGCCTCTAGGTTATTAAAAAGGCAGCTGAAACTGCGACTATGATCAGGCCACTTGTAACCTACGGATGCGAAACATGCACGCTAACGAGTGTTGATGAGCAGCAGCTCAAGATATTTGAACATAGAGTGCTGCACAAGATCTATGGGGCAGTTCAGGATGATAATGGATTCTGGAGATCTAGAACAAATACTGAGCTGGACCACCTCATACAAAGATACTTACAGAAACAGAAGAAATGTTAAACAATGTTCTTAAAAGCATCATTGACTGTTCTTTGCAAATGTTCTCACCCTCAGTTTTAAAAAGACAACATATCCAGTTCTGCACATCTAGGTATTCTACACCAATGGTACGTGTAACACATGATGAGGAAATAATAACTAGGATAGAAACATGAAAACTGGAAAAAGCACATTTCGGAATGCTTAAAACAACTTAGTTTACAACAATTGCACTTAGAATCGTTGCAAATCTTGCGGAAAGACAAGTCAATAAGTTGAGATATTTTCATTCAGTAATTTCATATGGAATAATGTTATGCAGTAACACATCTTTGAGAAAGGGAGTCTTCATTGCTCAAAAAATTGTGTAAGAATGTAGTGCTCACCCACAGCCATTGTAGACATCTGATTGAGAAGTTAGACTACAGTTTCAAAGTATATTTATTCCCTCATGAAGTTTGTTGTAAATAATCCACTGCAGTCAAAAGAAACAATGATGTATATACATACAATACCAGAAGAAAAAATGATGTTTGTCACACCACATTAAGGAAAGGGGTGCACAAAGCCTGCAATCAAAATTTTTGATCACTTACCTAGTGATATAAAATGTCTGACAGTCAGCAAAGTAAAGCTTGAAAAAAAATTAAAAGAGTTTCTCCTTGACAGCCTTTTCTTATCCATGGAAGAATTTCTGTTACTATAATGTGTAAAAGGTGGTGGGTAGGAATTACTAATTCACATTTGTTTATTTAACACAAAAAACTTGTAAATTACCAGTATGTAGGTGTATTGAGAAAATAATTGTGATGTGAATACAAAATGATTTGTCCCATACCAGTATCATTCAAATGATCCATGGAACCTGAAACTTACTAATAAACTATCAGTCTCCTATCAATATTTGTTTCAGTGTCAGTAACAAATTATATTTGTTTTACTTTAATGTAGTTATCCACATTAGATCTGAAACAGTTCTTTGTTACTACACTAGAAAATATGGAGTATTAGTTAATGAACCACAATGGATGCTGTTTTCCTCTTAGTGTCTGATACATCTGCACTACTTAAAATTTTATCTAGATATCTGATATTTCCTTTTGAAACATTAACAACAGCAGACCACAGTATCAAGATCACTTAGGAGAAAGCTCTGTAAACTTACTTTATCTGCTGACCTCTTTGCTCTGCGCATTATTTTCGCATATGAAGGAATTTGCAGGAGATTCATTAGTCCTACCTGCACACTGAAGAATATCTGAAAAGCATTGATATAATTGTTTAATGCATAAAGAGTATAGAGGCACAGAATAATGTTACAATTACAAAAATTAGTCAGTGGAAAAATTAATAGTGCACCATTAGTGGATGCATCACCATTATATTTTATACGATACATGCAACCGTGTTTCAGTATATGTTCGTTTCATACTAGAAAAAATATCACAATATTTTATGAAAACAGGCATGAAATAAATGTATTATCTGGAAAAGCAAAGCGGGGACCCCACCAGGGTGGCAGCTTTGGCATATTTACAATGGAGAATGAGGGAGAGACACAAACAGCAACAACATACCTGTCAGTATTCTTGCAAGTGGTTGCTGTTACATGCTATGAGTCTAGATGCTCCCTGAATTAAACACACATTTCCAATGAGAATAGAAACAGGATGCACATATAATTTTACCTTAGCTGCTTGTGACACTTCCTTGACAGTATCTACATATCTACATTACACAGCGTTGTTACTGTCTTTGTCAACTATATCTACTGATCTGCTATTCAAGTTGTGGGTATTGTAGTAACCCACCAGTTACCACACCTAAAGCAATTGTAAGTCAGACCACAATGGTAAGCATTGTGCGTGCCAGCATTCAAGCAATGCACTGCACAATGACTAAGGTGGCCACCAGGGGCAGCCTGAATGCTAACGGCAGTCACCTGATCCAATGTGGGCACACAGCATAACATCAGTAGGACCTGCCAGGAATTTTATCTTTATTTGTGCATACTCAGGCCTTCAAACTCTCAATTGTCAAATGTATTCCAGTCATGTGATTACTCTCTGTGTATTCATAGTCTCATTATCATTCTGTGACCCAATAAAACTTAGTTATTTATGACTGTGTTTTCTTGTATTCCTAATTAGAACACAGATAATGAAAAGTGATGGTAGGATTTTTGTGTATTCTGGATCCTGAGGATTATTGCCATTTGGATCTACCATGGAGGCTCTACTTCACTTACTCACCCAGCAACAGAAATGTATTGTGCCCATGTTGGAACAGTTGTTGAATACACTGAACCACGCTCTAACACTGGTTCTCATTTGTTTGCTCGCCCACCACTGCCCCCCCCCCCCCCTCCCCCTCTCTTTTTGATGAATCCCCAGGAGACTGGGATGCTTACGAGATGTGGTTTCACCAACATTTCATGGCATTCCATGTGGATGTGGATTTGTGACAAGGAGGTCTATAAACCTTTTCCTTATCCTGGATACTCCTTCACATATACCACTTACTGTTCCAGTTAGCTCTTCCATAGGAACCAGCATCATTTTCCTTTGACATTATGTATCATTTGCTATCAGCCTGTCACCAAAGGCATATGCGCATGGGAACTGCATGTGTTGAATTCTACCAATGTTTCAAACAGCTGCAGCAACCGTATTGAGCTGGCTGAGTTTCACAGCTTGTTGCTTTGTCATGGCTAAGTCTCAGGAATAATACGTTGGATCTATGGTCTGAGTCACAGTCATTCATTTTGCCCCTGATAAGGAAGTGTGTGAACATGCCATTCAGTTTGAAGAGGTTTCCCATGCCATGGGTTGACAGTTAGAGGCTTGGAGTGATATCATGATTGTTGACCATGTACAAAACTGGTGCATGGAACCTAGCATGCTAGAAGAGGAGAAGGTAGCCACAGTGCAAACATGCTCTCTGAGCTGGATACTGTCAGCAGCAGGAACTTCCTTCCTTCATGCCACTCTTGTTTCAAACAGCACATATGGGTGATGTGCCACAGCAGTGGGCCACTTGCCGTAAATGGAAGAATAAAGGTGACATAGCAGTCGAATGTCAAGTTCTAATCCCTCAGGAGTCCTTGCAGATACCAGTGAAGGTGGATATTCATGCTGTTTCATCATTCAGTTCACCCTTGTAGGAATGTCAGAACAAAGTTTTCATTGAAGTCTGGGTAATGAACCAACTACTGTGCCTACAGATCAACACGGGAGCCACCTTGCCACTGTTGGCATTAGGGATGTCGGTTACAGCTGAAACAACTGGTTTTTGGGTATATCAGGTTTTTACAATGGCAGTTTAACCTGACTATTAAAACCACACAAAACAACTGGTTTCGCATATAACTAATTTTCATTTTTTTCCTATTATTTCCTGTAATAAATATACAAATCAAACATAGATTGAAAAATTTTGTACCTCTCAGTTTCAAGGTACATAGAATCAAAATATTAAATTAAATAGACAAATAAAACAAACTTAGTCTATCCACCATTTGCTGCTTTTGTCGATGAGTGATAAGGGGCTGAATACTACAAAAAATCTCAAGTATTCTCCCATTTAATCAAATTTTTTTGAATCTCTGCTCAAAACCCATGTTGTAATCGAGGATCATAGCACTATTTGGGCATTACAAATTGTCAGTGCTAAACGACGACCTCTGTTTCTCATGTTAATTTGTCTGTTTTCAAGGGTTACAAGCAGATAAAGGCATATTATGTAGACACAGGCAGTAGATCGCCTACTTTATATTTTTATTTTAAACTACGAATGAATTGTTAAGTGTTCTCCTCTTATGACATTGTGAGTTTGTTGTGACTCTTCCCATTTTTTGTTGCTGGTTTCTATTGGCATTGTTACTAAAGTAGCACTGATTGCTTTTCCCATTTTCTATTATAATGCAATATTCCAAAGCAATGGAAATTTTATGTATAAAAATCACTCAATTTTTAAAAAAGGTTTATTTAAAAACCAAATTTTAGCACTGCTACTATGGCTAACTGATATTTTGATTTTTTATCCAGTTATCAGTTGTTGTTGTTGTTGTTGTTGTTGTGGTCTTCAGTCCTGAGACTGGTTTGATGCAGCTCTCCATGCTACTCTATCAGTTATCAGTAAAAAATAAAAAATGCTTGTTACAACCTGGGCCAAACAAATACTGAAAAATACTGGTTATTCAGAACTAAAATTCTGGTATCAGTTTTAATCGGGTTTTTTTTTCCATCTCTAGCTGGCATGCATTGAGCATTTGCTGGTGAGCTATAACAAACAGCAGATTCATATTCTTGGCCACTTCACACCTGACACAGCTTACAAGTCAGTTGTTCGTTCTATTACACACTTGGTGGTCAATGGTGCAAGTACTGAAAATTTATTTGGGTTGGATGCCTTTGCTATTTTTGCTTTTTCTATCACAGATGCAGTGCATCTCATGTCAGATGAAGAGCCTTATCATGAATTGGATTCCTTGTGTTCTGATATTTCAGACCTGTTTGCTCCAGGGTAAGGTTATGCAAACAGTTTCAAAGCACACAAACAATTTCACAGCACACATCACCTCCATGCCATCCACCCACCCCAGTTTTTTTTAGCACAGCTGGTGCCATTTGCTGTATGTGACTAGGTCAAGGCGTAGCTGGATCACTTAACATAATTGAGAATGAGCTGACAGATTTCCTGACGGGAATGGACTATGCCATTAGTGATAGTAAGGACACTGTCCAGTCAGCTTTGGCTCTGTGGCAACTTCAAAGTCACTATAAATGTGCAGGCAGTCATAGACACTTACTCCCTACCTCATCCAGAAGAGTTGCTCAGTAAGTTTCTTTTTGAAAATATACTTGGTTGAAGCCTACCTAAAGATTCCATTGGATGAGCCATCAAAAGAGCTGCTTGTGGTCAGTATGCTTTTCTGCCTTTCAGGTTTATATATAATAGAAGGAAACATTCCACGTGGGAAAAATTATATATAAAATCAAAGATGAGGTGACTTACCGAACGAAAGCGCTGGCAGGTCGATAGACACACAAACAAACACAAACATACACACAAAATTCAAGCTGTCCTTTTTTCCCCCTAAGGTAAGTCTTTCCGCTCCCGGGATTGGAATGACTCCTTACCCTCTCCCTTAAAACCCACTTCCTTTCGTCTTCCCCTCTCCTTCCCTCTTTCCTGATGAGGCAACAGTTTGTTGCGAAAGCTTGAATTTTGTGTGTATGTTTGTGTTTGTTTGTGTGTCTATCGACCTGCCAGCGCTTTCGTTCGGTAAGTCACCTCATCTTAGAACAGGTCACTACGGGTGTTCCCCAGAGCATTAGCTTGATAATATCACCATGACAGGCACTACCACAGAGTATCACATGAAGAACATTCATCCTTTGTTTATTGTTCTACAGGCTGTGTGCCTCAAATGTAACCTCACCAAGTCTCCTTTTCTCCAGCCTTCCATTGTCTACTTGGGTGACAAAATTTCTTGGCAGGGCCTGCACCCCATGGAACATGATGTTGCCATCATTACGGCTTTGCTCTGTCCATCTGATCTATGAGAACTTCAGGCATTCCTCAGCAAAGTAACATACTATCATGAGTTCATTTCCAGAGTGCCTACTGTTGCCCAGCCCTTGCACCTGTTATCTCAGAAAAATACTACTTTTGTTTGGTCCAAAGCCTGTGAGCATGCTTTTGTGCAGCTCAAACATAGTCTTCACTCCAGCTGGGCTTACAACGTTTCAACCCTGCAAGCATCTGGCCCTCAATGCAGATGTGTCTGAGTATGGGGTCGTGGTGGTCTTGTCCCATTGCCTTTCTAATGGCTCTGAATGGCCTATTGCCTTTGCACTGAAAACACTCAACTTGGCTCAACATTATTCTCAGGTGGGAAAGGGAGCCCTTGGTATAACCTATGCAGTAAAAAAATTTCATGAGTTCTCATCTGATGCAAAATTTTTAATTACCATCCATAAGCCCTTGGTTTCCCTGTTTAGCCCATCCGCATCCTTACTGGACAAAGGCAATCACTGTCTTCTGCACTGGACTCTTTCTCATCTCAGGACAATTATGAGGTCCATTTTCGTCCCACATCGCAACACGCGAAGGATCAATTGAAATGACAGATATTGTACTCCACAGTAATGATCTTAAGTTACCAAAGCATAAAGTGACTGGAGTATATAGGCTACCAAATGCTGATGTAATGCTGTTTATGGATAAACTTAGTAGTGTTGTTGGTCAGGCCAGTTCTAATGACCGTACTATATTAGGTGACTTTAATATAGATGCAAACTCAAATAGTAAAGTAAAGTTAAAACTCAGTGATGTACTGATCTCATACAGTCTTGTTAATATAGTGAACTCTGACACCAGAGTAACAGACACATGTTCCACCAGAATACAGTATGCTACAATCGACAAAGATGTTATAGATAAGGTAGATTACAGTAACTTAGATTTCCTTTATTCTAACCACTTCTGTCAGGTGATAGAATACATAAATTCAGTTGTGCCTAAAATAACAAAAATTGTGTTACAGAAATGCATGCTGAATACCTCAAATATTAATGCTCTTAAAGACAAACTAGCAAATGAGAAATGGGATTCTGTGTACCAGGTAAAAGGTCAGATGAGAAATGGAATGAATTCTACTCAACCCTACTGCATCATTATGAATATAGTTGTCCAATCAGAGAAACCCAGAAAGTAGTTAAACACTGTCAAAATGGAAGTAATCCTAGACTAAAACTCCCACCAAATCTGATTAGGCTCAGGCAGCAAGTATATGATCTAAACCAGCTTTATAAAGCTACTACCATGCAGGTTTTCAAGGAAAAATACAATAGGGCCAAGCAAACTTTTAAAACTGAAATTGTTAACCTGAGGAAGCAGATTAACAGCAAAACAATAGAACAGTCTGACAACATAAGCAAAGCATCTTAGAAGCTGACTGGCAAATACTGAAAAGGTCCCAACAAGATGAACATGGAACCACTCAGCATAAGACATGATGGTAACGTTATAAAAAAACCCAGATACTATGTGTAATATTTTTAATAACTACACCATTTCTGGCGAACAATCAACCCATATTATAGATTTACAGGTAAAGACCTGATGTGATCTCATCCAGTGTACAGAATTTGAATTTGTGGAAGTGAATGAACAGGAGGTTCAGAGGGCTAAAGAAAAAAAATTCATCTGGATGGGATGGCATATCCAGTGCTATTACTAAAGTGTGCTTAAAAGAAATCTCTAAACCTCTTACTCACTTTATTAATTGCAGCATTAGAGAAAATATGTATCTAACAGTTCTAAAAATGAGTCTAGTGAAACCAGTGTATAAAAAAGGAAGTAAGGAAGATGTCTCCAACTATAGACCAATATCATTAATTCCCACTTTTAGCAAGATATTCGAAAGTATTATCCTTTCTCAACTAAGTGCCTTTTTCACAAAACATAAACTGCTTGTAGATTCAAAGCATGGCTTCAGAAAAGAGCAAAGTACAACCGCAGCAGTTACACAGTTCATCCATAAAGTTTAGTGTCTGTTGGACCAGAAGATGCAGACGGCAGGTATATTTTTGAACCTGACAAGAGCATTTCATACGGAAAACCATAGGGTGCTTCTTAAAAAGCTAAAATCTTATAGTATTGGGGATCAAGCCATGAATCTTCTAACCACATACCTGCTGAATCATAAACAAAGCACTAAATTGTCATACAAACTAGATACTAAAATCATGAACTCCCAGTCCACCAGTGAACCCGTATTACAAGGTGTACCACAGGGCTCAATCCATATTAACAACATTGCACAACCCATTAACTCCCATATTGTAAGCTATGCAGATGAGACGTCAATCTTATTCTATGGGAGTGAATCTAATGAGCTAGAATCTCTTGCTACTAGCGGTGTAACAGAAGTAACAAAATACTTCAATGATCAGGGACTCAAGGTGAATGCCACCAAATCTCAACTACTGACAATTCTCACCACAACAATATGAATAGTGTGTGTAACATCTCTGCAACAGAAAATGGTAACTGTAAACTCCTGTGTTTGTACGTTGATGAAAATTTGTGGTGGACACACCACATTAATTTCGTATGCGGAAAAGTCAGTAGTGCCATATATCTCCTCAGCCAGCTCGCAAAGATAGTTCCTAGTCAAGCACTGAAATTAGTATATTATGGAACACTTTACACCTTTCTCAATTATGGAATTGAACTATGGGGTTGTGCAGCTGATTTACATTTAAAAAGAATACTACTATTACAGAAAAGAGCAATAAGACACATACATGGAATGGGACATAGAAATTCATGTCATGAAGTGTTTGTACAGCACAAATATCTAACAATATATTCTCTGTACATCTTCAAAACAGTTGTATTTTTTATAAGTCAACCAACAGAAGCTATCAAGGGCAGTGATGTACATGATCACAACACTAGAACAAAGTGCAACTATTTCCGTAACAGAACAACGTTAAAAATGACTGATAGAAGTCCATATATCAGTGGTTTGATTTGGTATAACAAGCTACCAAACACTCTAAGAACATACACGGGAAATGTTTTTAGAACAAAATTAAAATATTTTCTAATAGAAAAATGTTTATATTCTTTCAACGAATTTTAAGATAGTGATTGTAACATGAGGCATTAGCAATCAGTTGCAATGTGATAAATGTAAAAAATAGACATGAGAAGCAACAGCTACAGAATATAGTGTATTTTATAAGTGTAAATATAACCATAGTATTAAGTCTGGCATTTTCAAAAGCCATCATTACAATGGCTCTATGCAAAGAAAATGTAAATAAATAAATAAAAAGATTCTCTATGCTGCCCCTTTCAGCCCTGACCCCTCATTCAACCAAGAGGTACTGCTTTGTTTTTAATTGGATATGGAGGAGAGGCATACTTGGAATGATTTTCCCATCACCAGTTCCCATATTGTCTCTGCTGAGGTAGCAGATCCAGTCTTCTGACAGCATGCAAGGTACAACAAGGGTGGCCCGACCATCTGACGAGCTGGGTGTCAAACCCGTTTTTGATTTGTTATGCATTGCGCCATTGTCTCTCCATCTTGGATGGCAATCTTCTCTTGTCAACAGACAAATTTGCTCTCTGCGTCTTGATTCCAGATCCTCCATTTGTTACATCAGGATCACTGGAGGATCTCTCATGAAACTGTTGGCACATCACCAAGTGTTTTGACCAGGCTTCAGTCATGAGGGGAAACCCTTTTGGCATATGTTGCCACAAGTGTCCAGGTCAGCATATGGTGGTATGTACCGTTTTCTCGCCCTGGCAGGTTCCTACACATCCTTGGGAAAGGGTCTACATTGATTTTGCTGGACCTTTTTAGACGCATTCTGGTTGTTGGTGATTGATGCTTTTTTCTAATTTTTCCTCCGTCATTTGCTGTCCATGTGTGACAGCAGATGCAGCAGTCAAGGTCCTGTCAAAGATATTCTTCACTGAAAGCTTACCTTGCACTTTGGCTTTCGGCAAGAGTCTTTAGTTTGTGGTTCAATATTTAAATGACTTTTGTACCCAAAATACCATTTGCCATGTCACAGAACATTCTTTTTATCCACTGCCAAACAGAGAGGCAGAATACCTTGTCCAAATGTTTAATATAAGGCATGCAAGCACATGGCATATTTTCCCCAGTGAGAAGGCTCTTATATTTTTCTTAAGCCCATACAGAACGATGCCAATTGGGGCCAAGAGTCCCACTGAGTTCCTGCATGACTGTCAACCATGGACGCTGCATGGATGCTCTTGCCGCCAAGCAGGCACCCCCAGCAGCTCTGGGTTCCCATCTGGCACACCTGTTTGGGCAGGGGTGTGGGCTGGATCCCGGCTGTCATCCACAACCACCATGGCCACTACATCTTCATGGTTTGCACCAACACTCAACTCATGGTATATGACCAGAACTTGCTGCATCCCAGGAGGGGCGCCAGGACTCCTTCACTGTCTGGGGACCTGATGGTGACTGTTCATCTGGGGCCGCCTGCTCATCTGGCATCACCTGTTCATCCAGTATCACCTGTTAATCCGGCCCCACCTGCTCATCTGGCGCAGCTGGTTTCCCATTATCTGCCACTGCGTCCTACAGCTGGTAGCCAGCCCTCCCTCTGCACTGAGCCTGCACTGCCAGTAGTAATGACTGCGGGCAAGTTGCTGTCTCCATTGCCTCTCCTTGGTAGTGCCATTGCCACTGTCTGAGCTTGCACCCTTCATTGTGGAACCTGATGTCAAGACTGCCTCCCTTCTTTCACTGGTCCTGTCTACTGGGCATACAGCATGGCAAGGGTGCCCTCACTCCAATCACTTTTGTCCATACACACCAGTCGCAGAGGATTGGAAACTCCTCATGTCTTTGGCTGCCACCACAGACACCATGGATGCCTCAAGGTATCAAGGCAGTCGCAGCACTGGGGATGGTGACACCTGGTTATGCCCCCTGAAAGGGAGGAGGAGTGCAGAAACCTGCCAGTTACAATACCTATAGTATGTGTAGTGTGTACCATAATTTGAACAACACACTGCACAATGACTGATGTGGCCACCAGGAGCAGCCTGATCACCAATAGTAGTTAGCTGATCTGATGTGTGCATGCAGCATGACACCAGTGGCACCTGCCAGAGATTACATCTTTATATGTGCATATTCAGGCCTCTAAGCTCTCAGCTGTCAAATTCATTCCAATCTTGTGATTACTCACGGTGCATTCATATTCTCATTGTCACTCTGTGACTCAATAAAACTTAGTTATTTAAGAGGGTGTGTAACCTTGTGTCCCTGGTTAAAACGTATATCAATACTAATTCTTCATTTGAATCCATGCAATTACTAGATTTCCAATTTCCTCATCCAGCAAAGAATTTCTCTTCCTAGAGTTATCATACATTTGAATGTGACATACAGCTTCACTCCTATCTTCTGGATTTGTGGCAACAGATGCAACAAACTTCATTTTTTCAGCTGCAAGAGTGAGATGCTTGACATATTTTGACACTGGTTATTATTCTTTGCAATATTCCCAGGCATTTCTGTAAGATTTAGGTCTGGGTGATATGTTAACACTCAAGGAGGAATGACTGCATCCTCTTGTCAAGTTTTATCAAAGGATTAAACATGTTGCTGTTCCTTCTACTAATACTAACAGTTCATAATGATGTAGTGTAAACTGAGCTCAGATGGGTGACAGGAACTATATTCCCTTCTGTGCAGTGTATATACACAGGGTGCCCATAATCAGAGTTTTAAAACTGTGTAGAAAGAGAACCATTACTCAGGATGACATCAAATTTGAACAACATACCATTGACGTAGGGAGATATGTCACAAAGAAAAGAAAAAAAAAAAAAAACAGATGGTGCTGTAAGTGTAAGAATATGTACACCAGAGACATGGCAATTGGCTGTTCTTCATTTGCACTTGAGATGCCCAGCATGACTGTCTCCATGAAGGATCATATACCACAGGTAAAGCTCTTTTACAAGAATGGTGACAGTGCACAAGTAGCCCTTCAGAAGTTCTGAAAGCTCAACTGTATGAAAAAAGACATTGGTCCAATGTCTGCTAAGTGTCTTAAGAAAATGATTACAGAATTCGAAAAGACAGGTTCTTTTGAAGTGCAGTGGTATGCAAACATGCAGTGCATGGGGAATTGCCCGAACATTGGATGTCCCTGCTAGCATGGTGCATAAAATCCTATGAAACACTCTATGTTGCTATCCATGTTCAGGAGCTGCTTTTTGCTGATCTGCCACCAACAGAAACCTTTATTCTTGAATTTCTTGCTCATGTGGAAGTGGACAATGAGTGGTCATGGAGCATTATATGGACAGACAAAGCCCATTTCCTTCTCCAAGGACAAGAACTGCAAAACTTAGACAACAGAAAATCCATACATGCATCAATCACTTCCCCTTTCCTTCTGAAAGGGTGACCGTGTAGTGCAGATTGACGGCATCATTTATTGTAGGACAGTATTTTTCTGAGGAGGTGAGGCCTGTGGGTCCCGTGACCTGTACTGTCACTAGTAAATATTATTACAGTCTTTTGCATACCAACATCATTCCAACCCTTCAACAGCATAGATGTGTGGGTAAGATAATTTTTATGCAATATGGCATTCCTCTGAACATTGCACAGCTAGTGAAGCAGCTGCTGCAGAGGCATTTCAGAAATGCTAGAGTTATGAGCAGTCATTTCCCTACAGCCTGGCTGTCCATGTCATCTAATCTTAATCGGTATCACTTCTGGCCATGGGGTTACCTGAGAGATGTTGTGTTCAGTGCTCCAATTACAAAAGTAGCTGAACTGAAGGCATACATTGCACAACACATTCTGAACATAGGCTCCAACACAATCCGATCTACTATGGAACATGCTGTTTCTTGATTTCAATTTGTGAAAAGAAATGGTCGACAGCAGCATATTGAACACATCTTGCACCAGTCTTACAAAAATTAGAAAACAATGTCATTTTGTTTTTTATGTGGTTCTTGGCCTCAGGAAAGTTAAAAATCAATGTCATCTTGCTTTTTATGCAGTTTTTGGCCCCAGGATAACTAAACACCAATTTCTCCCATCCAATATGGTACAACCTCACCACAGTGGATGGGTTTACCTGACTAATAGTATCACAACTGTTGACTGCCAAACTTATGCCGCCATGCACACTGAACACTAGGATGGTGTAATGTGCAATTCGAACCATGGTCATCTAATTGCAATTCATCTGTCATTTGTAGCGGACATCATTTAGGTTAAGTCATTTCCAGTGCCAACTATTGGTAAAACTACCTTTTTTTAATTGTAAAACTGTAGACCTAAGCCAAAGTAGTACAGCTTGTCAGAAGGTTATACTGGTTTGTTGTGTAGTTGAGTCAGTAGCTTGAGGCTAGTTGAGGTGGCATGGGAAATCTGGTTGTGAACTGACAGGTGGATTAACTTGAGAAGTGAAGACAGTGGTGAGACTAATGGTGTATGACAGCCATTTATTGAATTGGGATATGAACAGATTTTGCCAATAACTGCACAGGAAGGAGAGTTTTATGGTAGAGCTACAGCTGTTTGATAATTAGTTTTACATTTACAGATAAACAGAGTTGACAGCCGGTGAGGCTGATGTGATAATGGAAGAGGTGACAAAAAATTAAGAAAATAATCAGGTGAATCATTATGTGAATATTTTCCAAGAAGTACATTTCAGCCTTAATAGAATCCAGATGGTGAAATACTATCAACATGTCAGAACCAGATGAGAGACTGAAAACCTGAAAATTTATGTAGGCCATTTCTGACCATTTTGCTGGAAAGGTTGGAACAAAAATCAATCATGCTGGTTACCATGGCTACATTTCTCATTTGTTTACAATTTTGCAACTCAAAGGTATTGTAAGTATTGAGGAATTCAAAAGTGAATAATGTGTGGAGGAAAGTCACCACAAAATTGATTTTAGATGGGTTATTGGTTGAAGAAGTGTTAAACAGCCAACAATGTAGATAATGTTGGTGAATTGTAAGGTTCAACAAGACTGCACATCTACACAACACCACAATAGTCAAAGCTGTATTGATGGCTCAGAACTGAGTCTGTAGGTTCAGTAAGATTGCAGATCTTCACAACATAAGAAGAGTCACAGACATTTTATCAACTCAAAACACTTCCAGAGATACAAGTGAAAAAACATAAAATGATACCAATGCATTACATATAAGTAAAAAACAAATTTCCAATAATTCGGTTTTATCTTAAGATCTCTGCATATGTACTAATTTCGCAAACAACCATTTTACCTTAAAATAAACTCTCTTCATACATTATATTTTCAAATGGTTTGTTTTAATTATTAATTTGTTCATCAGTCCTTAAAAACATACATTTCATTTACATTTTGACCAAGGCTATAAGAAGTGGATATATATTTTATAAATTAACATAATTTTATGATTACTTGCTTAGTATATGTGTTCCAGTCAATCTATTGTGAGTACATAGTACAGCAATATAAACATTACAAAGTACAGCAGCCACAAGCACAAAACTTGGACATATCAAAGTAACTGCTTCAAACAAAACTCCAAACGAGTCTGGAAACTGTGTAGCTGAAAAACAAGTTAGTCCAGAAACTATTAGAAAACAGCAGGAGCCACGTTCCGTGAAATCTACTAGTGTTTCAAAAACATGACCAATGCAAAAAAGACAAAAAAGTACTAATTTTTGCTGATAGTCACAGTCATCAACTGGCAGAAAAAGTGACAGACACACAGTCAAATCTAAGCATACAAGCCTTTATAAAGCCAAGGGCAGGAATGGAAGAAGTTATGAAGTCTCTTGCAAAATCATGTGAAAACCTTGTCTTTAATGACTGTGTCGTAATTTGTGCAGCCACAAATGACATTGGCAGAGATAAAGGTAAAATACTCATCACAGTTCTCGACAGTGTGCTGCCCAAATTAAATAAAACAAATGTAACTGTGGTAAATCAACCCCATAGGTATGACTTACTGCCCTGGTCATGTGTAAACAAACTGATAGAAAGAGTGAACATTGAGATAAATGAACAGTGCAAAAAATATCCTTATGTGAATCTAATAGATGTCAGTACATTAAACAGAGACATGCATACCAGTCACGGCCTACATTTGAATTACTATGGTAAACAGTTCTTGGCTGAAGAAATCTGCCGTCTTGTAAACAAGAGTGACAAGAAGCACAAAAAGATTGCAGGTCAGAGTACCTTGGAGAAATGGATCACTAGGGAAGACTCATCTCGCCCAACTAGATGAAACATCAGGCAGCCTCCTCATCTGAAAGATTTTTTACTGCCAAAAGCAGTAGCTACAAATTGCACAAACAAGAAACATTTAAACTGAAGATAGGTGGTACTGTAGATTTTCCCACAAATTCTGTAATAAAGATCTTTCACCAAAATGTTCAGTCCCTAAGCAATAACTAAATATTTTATTAATGCATGAACTAGAGGATATTTCCATAATGTGTCTTTCAGAACACTGGCTTGATGAGAACTTAATTAAATCTGTCTGCCTACACAATTTCACTCTGGTTGAGTACTATTGTAGACCTAGTGGTCACTATGGAGGTGTAGCCATATATATAAAAGATAATATAGAGGTTACTAAAATAGATAATGTCACCTCCCTAAGTTGTGAAAAAGACTTTGAGATGACAGTGATAAAAATTCCAAAATTAGGTTTGATAATAGCTACAGTGTACCGCTCTTCAACGGGAAAGTTTGAGGTATTTTTAGGAGAAATGGAAATTTTCTTAAATAAGCTGCATAAAACAAGGTGTGATGTTGTAGTATGTGGTGACTTTAACATAGATTTTCTTAGTAAATGTAAACATAAAACCGCCCTTGGCAATCTCATTAAAACACATAACCTTACAGCCACAGTTAAAGTTGCAACGAGAATAACACCAACCAGTCGGACAGGTTTAGATCAAATCCTGATTGATAAAGAGAAATTGGAGTGGTCAGTAAAAGTGTTTAACACAGGATACAGTGACCACAAAGCTCAGATACTTACCACCACAAAGGAAGGAAGACCGGTTAAGAATAACTTACTAAAGGTCAAGAGAAGGATCTACAGGCAGAAAAGCATTGACCACTTTAACTCACTATCGCATACTGAAGACTGGTCTGATGTCTATGAAAAGCAAAGTCTGAATTCGAAATTCAATATTTTTCTAGAAAAAATGGTAAAGCATTTTGATACAGCCTTCCCTCAAAAAATGGTAAATATAAGAGAGAAGAAAAGAGGAAAGGGTTGGATTACTAAGGGAATCAGAACTTCTTGCCAGAAAAAAAGAGGGCTCCACAGAATCTGCAAAGAAAATAATGCCACTGAGGAAATGCATACTCACTACAAAACATACACTAAAATCTTACAAAAGGTCATTAAACAGGCAAAAAGAATGTACAATGATTACTACATAAATAATTCTACAAATAAAGTGAAAGCTATGTGGGACATCATTAAAAAAGAAACTGGCAAAAATAAGAGAACTGAGGAGAACATTGTCTTGATACACAACAATAAAAAGATTTTACAGCCTACAGAAACAGCAAACATATTCAACAAATACTTCACTGGGATAGCTGAAAATTTAATAAAAAATAATTTTAGTTCAACTCAGCATCAAGTGGTAAACAAGTGCAACAGTAATAAATTTTCAATGTTTGTGGACCAAGTAAGCAGGGAGGAGACATTGAAGGCTGTCAGAGAACTAAAGACAACATACTCAGCAGGAATTGATGGTATACCGAACAGAATCCTAAAACTCTGTATCCAAAATATAATTGACCCCCTTACTCACTTATGCAACTGTTCCCTAGAGTCAGGCATCTTTCCAGATCAACTAAAAACATCAAAACTCATCCCTATTTTCAAAGCTGGTGACAAAGATGAAGTAATAAACTATTGTCCCATTATATTAACATCCTGTTTCTCAAAATTAATAGAAAATATTATGTGTAGTAAGTTGTTAAAGTTTATAAACAAAAATAGTGTGCTATCTAATACTCAACATGGCTTTAGAAGCAAGAAATCAACGGAGACAGCAATCTATGAATGCATATCTACTGTATTAAAAACAATAGATGAAAGACAACAAACAACAGGTATATTTTTGGACCTAACCAAAGCCTTTGATATGGTAAACCACAAAACCCTATTGAAGAAGCTAGAGCACTATGGAATTAGGGGGTTGGCAAATGATTGGATTTGTTCATTTCTCAGTGACTGTAAACAAAAAGTATCCATCAGACATATAGATGATAAAGCACGAATAGTCACAGAATATGTATCATCAGAAAGCCCAATCACTTACGGGGTACCGCAGGGGTCGGTAATGGGATCCCTACTTTTCTTGTTATATATCAATGATTTGGATATACATATTGATTCCCACAAAGTAATACTGTTTGCTGACGACACAACAATACTGGTAAAAGCAGCAAAAAATGAAGATATACAAGAAGATGTAAACACAGTTACAAAACATCTAAGTAATTGGACAGCAGAAAATCAGTTGATAATAAACTACAACAAAACAGTAGCCTTAAATTTCTATAACCACCAAAACACCACATTGATATATCCAGAAATAAAAATCAATCAACACCCTATTGCAAATGATGAGGCTACAAAATTTCTCAGCATCTGGATACAAAGAGACTTAAAATGGGACAAACACATAGAACAAATTAATGCCAAGCTGAGCACGGGCTGTTATCTTCTTAGGGTTCTCAAACGATGCATAAATGAACAGGCACTATTGTGTGCCTATAACGCGTACTTCAATGCCCATCTCAAGTATGGACTCATATTCTGGGGAAATTCCCTAGCAGCTCAAGGGATTTTCAGAATAAAAAAAAGAGCCATTAGGATTATGACAGGGAGTGGTGCTCGATAGTCCTGCAAACCAATATTTAAAGCACTGAATATACTACCTCTACCGTGTATGTTTATTGTTGACACACTAATGTACGTAAAAAAGTATATGATTGGAAATGATGATAATACTTTAAAAAACAAAGTTATACATGATTATAATACTCAAATAAAATATAACTTGCATGTACTCCCAGCCAGTACCAGTTTGTATCAGAAAGGTACATGCTATCTGGGTATTAAACTCTATAATAGACTAACAAATAGTATAAAATGCTTACAAAATATTAGTGCTTTTGAAAGCTCTGTCAGAGAATATCTACAGTACCACTGTTTCTACTCAGTAAATGAATACTTGGACCTGAATAAATGTTAAGAACTAAAGCTACTGTAATTTGTAACAGTGTATCATTGTAAGAACTACAACTATTGAAATTGGTAGCATGTTGAAAAATGATTATTTAAATATGTATCATTTTGAACTTAGTAATAAGTCCAATAAATCATCCTGTACACTGTACTACATATGATCAAAGGACTCAATAAATAAATAAATAAATAAATAAATAAATAAATACACTTCTATTCATTACATAATTTCGAATGAGTCAAAGATTTTTCAACCCATACAGTCACATAAGACTTAAAGATAGGCCTATTACTTTTGTACTTAATTACAAAATCTGATGTTGGCAGTACCTAAAACATGTTGTGCATTAATTTTAGTAATTAAGAATTAATTATGTTATGTAAACAATATTATTCATAAAAGTGTAACATCCAATTTGCTGAAAGAGACCTGGAGTTATATTTGTTGCCACATGAAGATGTTTATATTGTGATGCAGTGAGAGCAGTGAAACAGCAAACTCTTGTCTACTTAACTAACTCAAACCATCACTACCAACACCACCGCAACCACCCCTGGCTTCACCACCATTCTGAAGCCCCATAGTCTCAGTGATGTAACCAGTTTAATTATGTTTTAAATTGCCAAAGGAAGATCATATGCTATAATAAGGACCCACACACATTTCTTACCCACCCATTACTTAAAATATTCTGTTAACTACAGAAATATAGGTTTTCCTTTCTTACTATTATTAGTGTTGGAGGAGAATACGAATGAACATTGTTTATTGCCAGTTTCATTCCATAGTAAAGACCTACTGCATAGGTGCAGTAGACAAAAAACCATAATACACCAGCCACCAGACCCTTGAAGCTATGTAGACCAGTAGTTAAAGTCTGGTTCATGTTCAGACTGCAGCCATACCTGTTCACAAAAAAACATTTTAACCTAAGATCAGTAGTGGCTGACAAAAAAAAAAAAAAAACGGGTAGATTTTGCTTCCTAGTCTAAGTTTCAAATTGGAGTTCTGTGATCTGATCTAAAAGTCTTCTGTAAGCTGATCTAAACAATAAGCTCTCATTCATTCACTCTATTAATTCATATGAATTGTTATAAACTCAAAATAAAATCAAAAACATACCTAGTCACTCCTTGGACAAGTTTTCTGACTACTGGAATAAGGAACTCAAGATCCCTGTCAGTTGTATGACAAGTATCAATGTTCACTGTGAAAAATATATTTCTTACAGAATGTAAATAACTTTTCTCCTTTAATAAATGTCAATATGATCACACAGATAGTAAGCTATCAACAGAATGTAATTAACTCTTGTTCTGTAATAAATATCAGTGTAACATGAAGATACTAAGCTAGCAACAAGAGACAAAGAAAAACTAGACTGAGTAACAATAAGAAGTTTGTATCTGTTAAATAAGAGCTAATTACAATAGTAATAATAATTTCTCATGGCTCAATGGCCTAGTGCAAGTCTTTCAATTGGGGACTATTGTTACATAACCTATCACAGTAATCCTACTGGGAAAAGGGGCCCTGCACTTCAGTATGAAATCTGAACCATATATTGTTGTTGGTGTATATGCACATCATTGAGAGGTGAAGGCTAGATTAAAGAGAGAGTGAAAAATTTCCATGGTTTGACCAGGCTTTGATCCTGCAACCTCTTGGTTTCTGGGTAAGCACTATACCACTAGACCGCAAGGCTCAAAAGTTCATTATTGATGTTATTTTCAAGAGCTATTTTTCATTCCACATCCCTGGAGTATCCCCTTAATGATGGGATATATGGAATTTGGCAAGTGAATGGTTGAACAGAATGGATGAATGAATGAATAATTTACACATTTAAAATTTTTGGTGATGTCAAACAGATATCATGAGATAATTTTGGCATTAAAAGAAAGTTGATACAGTGGTATTGTGAGGTACAGGGTGTTTCAAAAATGACCGGTATATTTGAAACGGCAATAAAAACTAAACGAGCAGCGATAGAAATACACCGTTTGTTGCAATATGCTTGGGACAACAGTACATTTTCAGGCGGGCAAACTTTCGAAATTACAGTAGTTACAATTTTTAACAACAGATGGCGCTGCAAGTGATGTGAAAGATATAGAAGACAACGCAGTCTGTGGGTGCGCCATTCTGTACGTCGTCTTTCTGCTGTAAGCGTGTGCTATTCACAACGTGCAAGTGTGCTGTAGACAACATGGTTTATTCCTTAGAATAGAGGATTTTTCTGGTGTTGGAATTCCACCGCCTAGAACACAGTGTTGTTGCAACAAGACGAAGTTTTCAACGGAGGTTTAATGTAACCAAAGGACCGAAAAGCGATACAATAAAGGATCTGTTTGAAAAATTTCAACGGACTGGGAACGTGACGGATGAACGTGCTGGAAAGGTAGGGCGACCGCGTACGGCAACCACAGAGGGCAACGCGCAGCTAGTGCAGCAGGTGATCCAACAGCGGCCTCGGGTTTCCGTTCGCCGTGTTGCAGCTGCGGTCCAAATGATGCCAACGTCCACGTATCGTCTCATGCGCCAGAGTTTACACCTCTATCCATAGAAAATTCAAACGCTGCAACCCCTAGCACTGCTACCATTGCTGCACGAGAGACATTCGCTAACGATATAGTGCACAGGATTGATGACGGCGATATGCATGTGGGCAGCATTTGGTTTACTGACGAAGCTTATTTTTACCTGGACGGCTTCGTCAATAAACAGAACTGGCGCATATGGGGAACCGAAAAGCCCCATGTTGCAGTCCCATCGACCCTGCATCCTCAAAAAGTACTGGTCTGGGCCGCCATTTCTTCCAAAGGAATCATTGGCCCATTTTTCAGATCCGAAATGACTACTGCATCACGCTATCTGGACATTCTTCGTGAATTTGTGGCAGTACAAACTGCCTTAGATGACACTGTGAACACCTCGTGGTTTATGCAAGATGGTGCCCAGCCACATCGCACGGCCGACGTCTTTAATTTCCTGAATGAATATTTCGATGATCGTGTGATTGCTTTGGGCTATCCAAAACATACAGGAGGCGGCGTGGATTGGCCTCCCTATTCGCCAGACATGAACCCCTGTGACTTCTTTCTGTGGGGACACTTGAAAGACCAGGTGTACCGCCAGAATCCAGAAACAATTGAACAGCTGAAGCAGTACATCTCATCTGCATGTGAAGCCATTCCGCCAGACACGTTGTCAAAGGTTTTGGGTAATTTCATTCAGAGACTACGCCATATTATTGCTACGCATTGTGGATATGTGGAAAATATCGTACTATAGAGTTTCCCAGACCGCAGCGCCATCTGTTGTTGAAAATTGCAACTACTGTAATTTCGAAAGTTTGTCTGCCTGAAAATGTACTGTTGTCCCAAGCATATTGCAACAAACGGTGTATTTCTATCGCTGCTCGTTTAGTTTATATTGCCGTTTCAAATATACCAGTCATTTTTGAAATACCCTGTAAGAAAGGGAATGAAAGAAAGAGTATCCAAAAATTGATCAAACATGCAGAAATAATTAAAATATGTCTCATGATGAGATCTCCAATGGTGAAACAAGGGATTGTTTAGCCAGCTAAGATTCATTACCATTTTGTTTTATAGAAATATATTGCAACGAACATGATACGAGGTGTGTTTTTTAAGTAAGTACCATTTTTAAATTAAAAAAAAGACGTGCTAAGATATCTCAATAATTTTATTTTTACATGAAAGCCTGTACCTTAATCTACTTTTCTACATAATTTCTGTCAATATTGAGTCATTTGACATAACGTTGTACCAGTTTTTGAATACCCTCCTCATAGAAGCCTGCCGCCTGACTTGTTAACCACTGCATCACCACTGTTTTGACTTCGTCATCGTCCTGAAGACGCTGACCGCCCAGATGTTCCTTCAAGTGCAGGAACAGATGGTAGTCACTGGGCGAAAGATCGGGGCTGTACGGAGGATGATATAGAGTTTCCCATCTAAAAGATGTGATGTGATCTTTGGTCCGATTTGCCACATGCGGATGGGCATTGTCTTGCAGCAAAACAATGCCCTTGCTCAGCTTGCCACATCTTTTGTTCTGAATTGAACAGCACAGATTGTGCAATGTCTTACAGTAAGCTGCTGCATTGATTGCCTCATTATGAGGCAGAAATTCCACCAGCAATACTCCTTTTCTGTCCCAAAAAACTGGGCACATGATTTTCCGGGCAGAAATTGTTTGCTTAAACTTCACTTTTCTGGGTGAATCTGAATGCCGCCATTCCATGGACTGTTGCTTTGATTCTGGTGTGACGTAGGCCACCCATGTTTCATCACCCGTAACAATTTGGCTTAAGAAATCATCACTGTCATTGTGGTACCGCTCAAGAAAAGTCAATGCACTGTCTATACGTTTGGTTTTGTGCACATCCGTCAACATTTTCGATACCCAATGTGCACACAATTTTCTGTAATTCAAGTGCTCGATCACAATGGCATACAAAACACTACGAGAAACATTAGGAAAGTCATCCCATAAAGAGGAAATCATAAAGCATCTGTTTTCTCTCACTTTATTGTCCACTTCCTGCACCAAACTTTCTTTAACGACCAAAGGACGCCCACTCCATTGTTCATCATGCACATTTGTGCTTCCATCTTTAAATGCTCTCACCCACTTTCTTACTGTTCCATCACTCATAATGTTTTCTCCATAAACTGCATAGATCTCACGATGAATATCGATCGCTTTTGGGCCTTTAGCTCTAAGAAATCTTATAACAGCCTGTACTTCACAGTCAGTGGGACTCACGATTATCAGAGGCATCTTAAACACTAAGTACACAATGTAGACAAGGAAGAATCAGACTGTAATGGCATCAGTGCGTAGATTAAGGTACAGGCTTTCATGTGAAAATAAAATTATAGAGATATCTTAGTACATCTTTTTTTAATTTCAAAATGGTACTTACTTAAAAAACACACCTCTTATTACCTACTGCAGTGTATTGGTACATAAATGAAGTATCTGATATTCTTTAAGCATTTTGAGGAAATGTGGAGAGAGTTTGAAGTTTTTCAAAACCTGCTTCAGAGGATACTAGGTTGACATAGAAACAACATGGAAAAAATTCTAGTGGGGCTAGTTGGTAATCAATTTCAAATACCTCTCTCTGTTTTATGTTCATATTCTGGTGGGCTTTGGTAGCCAGTAGCTTATGTTACAGTGGTAATGCTGTGGCAACATATGGGCATTATACAAATGTAGATGTGTGTGTTCATTTTTGCTCTGTTCGAATTTACTGTAACCCTGTTACAAAGGTTCAATGCAATGAAATCATAAAAGTAGTATTTACTTTCAGATTGTATTCCTTTTTCATTAAAATTGTTGCCATACTCATGCATATCCAATAACAGCAGATTTTCTTTTGATGCCTCTAACTTAATTTTATTTTGTGCTGTTAGTTATATCAACTTAAAATATACTTTTATGCAAGTAAATGGAATGGAATATTCTGCCAGTGCTGTGGGAAAATATAATCTCCCCTTGGGTAGTCACAGAGACAGCCTACTTTTTCTAAATTTGTAAATAATTTATCAGTTGCCTTCCCTAAACATTTAGCCATTTGTGTCTGTTACCGCGGAGATATATACAATGAAAGCCATAGACCAAACTGCATTCATGGTTGTTGTTCTACATCTACATATATACTCTGCAAGCCACTGTATGGTGCATGGAGGAGGGTAACCGAAGCATCTTTGTAAAACCTGCATGTTGTCTGAACCTACTAGTAACAAATCTAGCAGCCCATCTCTGAATTGCTTCAGTGTCTTTCTTTAATCTGACCTGGTATAGATCCCAAAGGCTTGAGCAGCACTCAAGAATAAGTCACACTAGTGTACCATATATGGTCTCCTTTACAGCTGGACCACACTTTCCCAAAATTTTTCCAACAAAGCAAAGATGACCATTCCCTACCACAATCCTCATATGCTCATTCCAATATGACTTGGCAATATTGTGCCCAGATATTTAAACAATGTGACTGTGTCAATTAGGACACTACTAAAAATGCTGTATCTGAACACTATGGGTCTGTTTTTCCTAATCATCTGCATTAACTTTTATTTTTCTACAGTTAGACCTAGCTGCCATTCATCACAGCAACTAGAAATTTTATCTGAGTCATCTTGTATCCTCCTGCAGCTACTCAACTTCGGCACCTTCCCATACAATACAGCATCATCTGCAAACAACTGTAGATTGCTGCACATCCTGACCACATCATTTATGAATATACAAGATAAAAAGGGTCCTATCACACTTCACTTGTGCACTTCTGTCAATACCATTGTCCCTGATGAACACTCACTATCAAGCACAGCTTCTGCATTCTATAACTTAAGAAGTGTTCAATTCCCTCACATACCTGGGAAACTGTTCCATATGCTAATACCCTACTTAATAATCTGCAGTGTGGCACCATGTCAAATGCTTTCCAGAAATGTAGAATATGCCTGTTGCCCCTCATCCATAGTCCACAGTATACCATGTGAGAAAAGGGCAAGCTGTTTTTTCATGAACAGTACTTTCAACATAAGCTTCCCAGTCTCAAGAAAACTTATTATATTTGAACTGAGAATGTGTTGAAGGATTGTGCAGCATACCAACATATGGGATATTGGTCTGTAATTTTGTGGATCCGTTCTTTTATCCTTCTTATATACAGCTATCACCTGCAGTTTTCTCCAGTCACTTGGGACTTTGCTCTTGGTGAGAGATTTGTGATAAATGCAAACTAATAAGGAGCCATTGCCACAGAGCACTTTTTGTGAAATTGAAGTAGGATTCGATCCAGACCTGGTTGCCAGGGATGCTTATTATTATGTCTTCCATGTCGGTCAAGTGATGGTATGTTTGTACAATTCTCCTGTATGGATGATTTCTTAAACACAAAATTTAAAAATTTGAATTTCATTTCACTATCTCCAACTGCCACAACAGACTGGTCAACAAGTGACTGGACAGAAGCTTTGGACAGCTTCACAATTTTACATAGGACCAAAATTTTCTCAGGCTCTCGGACTGATCTTGTTGTATGCTTCATTCATAGATTTTTTTCACAGATACATGAATCTCCTAAGCTTTGCCTGTCGTTACTCGCTTCCTCAGCATTTTCCAAATTTCATTGTTAAACTCAGTGTCTAGGTGAAATGTTAATAACGCCTATCTGCTCTTTCTCTGGACCTGTTATACGTGACCAGATAACTTCACTGTCACAGTCAAGTCCAGCCTCAATACAGATAATATTTTTGTCAAATGCAATGAACACTCCTCCTCCTGTGGCATCTAACCTGTATTTCCAATATACATTCCATGACTCGCTAAATAACTCAGAGCTCTGTAATTCAGGTTTTAGCCAGCTCTCAGTTCCAAGAATAATGTGAGCCTGAGAACTCTCCTGGAGGGCTGCAAAGTCGGAAACTTTTTTACAAATACTTTGTCATTTTACTGAGAAAATTTTTACAGTCGGAGTGTCATTACTCTGAATATGGTCTGACATCCCTTTCTTTTTATTGGCTGGCAAGTGTTCATCAGTGTACCTCAAACTACCACCTAGCCTAAAAAAAACCATGTGCACGCCACAAATTCTCTGTTACCTGAGTAGCTGCTTCCTTTGTGTAGTGCACTCCTGATCTAGCAAGGAGAGTCTTGCAAATCCCCACCAGATAACACAGGTCTAGAAATCTGGAGCCAAGACTGTCACAGAATCAATAAAGCCTTTGGTTGAGACCCTCCACTAAGTTCCAAACTAATGGACCCCAATCAATCTTAGTAACAGTGCTACAAATTGTGAGCTCTGCTTCACTCCATGTGTGCAGCCCTCACCACCTCTGTCATCTGCCTATATGAGCTAAGGATGGCCTCAGAACCCATGCAATAGCCATTGTTGGTGCCAACGTGAACCACAACTTGCAGATTGCTGCAACCCATATGCTTGATAGCTGCAGGCAAGGCTGCTTCCACATCTCAGATAGGCCCCTTGGCAGACATACCAAGTGCACATCAGCTTTCTTACCAGTCCTGAGTGCTATCTACCTAAGGGGCCTAATGTTGGACCTCCCCATAACTAGCAAATACTGCCCATGTGCACCTGCTCAGACCCTGCTGTAGGAATGGTCACCTGTCCACTCACCCTGACGTGAGGGCAGATCCACTACACTCGGAGGTGCCTTGGCAACAGAGCCCATGGGCAAAACAGCAACACCTGGGGTGTCCCATGCAGCACGCCAGATTCTCTGCCACCACTACACCCCAAGGCAACTGATCATAGCCAAAAGTGCATTCAGATGTTCACAAACTGCAACCAGTTTCACCTGTGTCTGCACACAGCATGATCACAACCTAACCAACCTAGGAAGACTAACTGAAGAAGTAAATTATAAAATTAGACAGAAACTTGGATACACAACTTGTTACCCTTCTATAATTTAAGAAATGTGCTACTTGTAAAACACAGGACAGGCTAAACATGTAATTTGTCACTTTGGAGATGAAATAAAGCTAAGAATCTATTGCTTTATTGACATATATGTCATTAGAGACTGAGCTTTTGAAATATGGTGTACAAAATCACCTATAGCCTTCTCAAAAGAAACATCCTCTCATTTGTCTTAAGTGAATTAGGCAAATCATGCTAAATGTAAATTAAGACGGACAGAAAGAACTTTGTACCATATTTTTCTTGCATATAAGTCTTGTATGGTACTTCAAGCATGGCACCATCTTGCTTGATGCTTTGTTGAGATCTCAAGTCTGTCATAAACATTGCCACAAGCCATATCTGTATTCTGAGAAGGGGACTAAAGAGTTTCATCTAGCATAGAATTGGTTCAGATTTTCTGCAATTCAATAATTTTCTTAGCCACTTTTAGTATGAATATAACAGATTATGTGTTTTATTTATTTATGGAATGTAATATTCCTTGAATCCATACTTCAATAAGCTCATCCTGGATATCAAGCATATCAAATTTATGATTATATACATCTAAAAACAAAGATGATGTAACTTACCAAACGAAAGCGTTGGTATGTTGATAGAGACACAAACAAACACAAACACACACACAAAATTCAAGCTTTCGCAACCCACGGTTGCTTCATCAGGAAGCTTCCCTCTTTCCTGATGAAGCAACCATGGGTTGTGAAAGCTTGAATTTTGTGTGTGTGTTTGTGTTTGTTTGTGTCTCTATCGACATACCAACGCTTTGAATGTTTCCCTCTATTATATTCATATTATGATTATATACAGTTATATGTACATTATATAACAACTAAGTATAAACACACATACAACAAAGATAATATTATAAATACAATTTTTAAATATAGACTGACTAGCCATATTGCAAAAGGGAAACACATAGATCATCCTGTAAACAAAATTTGTATATATTGTATTTATCCAGTCTTGGCTCACATAAATGGTATCATCATCATTAGAAAGTTATGCTCACAATGTAGGTTACTCTTTTAGCTTGTTAATTTATACCTCGATGAGTTACTATGTGACAAAATAAAATTCAAATGATGATTTTCTAAAAGTAAAATCAGTCATGATACCATTTGTGTGCATCGAGGGTACAAGAATTTTACAAACAATAAATGACTATTACCTTCATATTTAAATGGTGTCACTTCAGAAAAAGTTTGACAGGCTCAGTTGTTGAAAAGCTACTTGGCAGTCAGTTTTGGCACACTGTGTTGACATTGTAGCCCATAGTGAACATAAGGTATTCCCCAATGTAACAATGAAAATAGTCAATTATTGACAATATAATGTAAATGGCTAGATAAAAAGTCTACTCACCAAGCAGCAGCAGGGAAACACACACACAAAGGGGATTAACTTTTATAAGCTTTTGGAACCAGTGCTTCCTTCTTCTGGCAGAGGAGTTGAAGGGGAAAGAAGAGGGGTGAAGAAAAAGGACTGGAGAGGTTTAGGGAAAGGCATACATTTTGGAAAAGTCACCAAAAGTCACCCAGAACCCAGGGTCAGAGGAGACTTACCAGACAGGGTGAGAAGGAAAGATTCTGTCTTTTCTGGACTGTAGCCCTTTCCCTTCAACTCTTCTTCCATAAGAAGGAACCACTGGCTCCAAAAGCTTGTAAATGTTAAATTCCTTTGAGTGTAAGTTCCCCTGCCATTGCTTAATGAGTAGGATTTTTGTCTGTCCATTTACATTATATTATCAATAATTGATTTATTTCGTTGTTACATTTACATTATAAGGTATTCCCTGATGTACTGACACATCAGGAGGATGGTGCTTCCATTTATACATACCTATTATACTATTCCTTTATTTTTCTGTGATCCTTGTTTCAGTGTTCCATGTTCTGAATGTGCCAGACTCCTCCAAGCCTGTCCAAGGCATTTTAACCATGATCCAATCCCATCAGCAATGTCTGGAATCCACAGGGTGTGTCAGCAGCTGATTTCCTTCTGGCCTGAATTTAGCTTCATGGTGCTCTTTCATTGACTTTAAAGCAGTATCCCATGATTTGGTTAAATTATAGTGATCGTCTTTGTTGTTGCTATTTTCTTCCTACCTAATTTCAATTGTCTTTCTAACAATACTGCCTTAGAACCTCAGTTCTGTGCCACAATTTTTGTATCATCACTATCCATGGAATGGTCAAGTTCTAAACTGTATTCAGCTACTGTGACTTGCTCGGTTGTACCAGATGTGTGACATTTGTACTTCTGGCATCTGATATTCATTCTTTTAGGTTTTTGGTTGATATATGGCACACCACACTGACACAAAATACTGTAAATTTCTCACTTCCTTAAGCCTAAATAATCTTTAATGCTTCAGAATTAATTGTCTGTCTTGTTCTGTGGCCATGCGATCACACTTTATGCAATAGTTATTAAGGTTCCCGCTGATTTTTAAATAGATGCTTATGTGTAGAGGAGGTATGGACAATTCTGCATACAGAATCTCAGCAGTAACCCTATGAACAGTGACAAAAAGACAGTAGCACAACTTAATGCCTTGTTCAGATGCTAGCTCCACCAAAGCTCTATGCATTATCGAACATGCCTAATGAAGAGACCCCAAGACACCCTACATGAGCACAGTACAGACCTCAACTTACCAACTTACTGAATTCTTCAATTGCTAAGCCTAGTAATAGGAAAGAAATGGTCACTACATAACCATCTTACAGGATTTCACCAAATGTCTCAAATAACTATGGACCACAGACACTGACATTACAGTCAGTTTTGATGTAGAATCATTATTAATTAGAATCCAATTAAATGATTCATTATAAATTATTGGTAAAAGGTCTAATTCTGTCATGACAGTCATGTTCAAGCACATATTAACCTCAATGAACTTATGTACAGAGGCCATTATTATGAATGAACTGAAGGTGAAGCCATGAGTAGTTAACTTTCCCCAGCAGTGGCTAACTTGTTCATTACCCACATATAAATCCACCTGTTTCTTCTGGTATGTGGGTACAACATTTGTCATATACGTCAACAGGCCCTTGCAGACCATGCAGTACTGACTGACCACCATATCATACTCTGCCAATGATGCCATTGGATGTGGCATGGAGGAGTTCAGGGGCAACACACTGCTCTCCCAGCTGTTATCAGTTTTTGTGACCTAGACCACCTAATACTTGATCAAGTAGCTCATCAATTGACAACACAAGGCCAAGAGCACCCAGTTCCAGTCTTCTACCAAGGAAAAATTCCCAGCAATATTGGGAATTGAACCTGGGTCCTCAATAAGGCAGTCAGCCACACTGACCACTCAGCAAAAGAGGTGGACACATTTGTTATGTGGGCACTTATAGAAAAGCCTAATGACTTCCTACAACACTTCAAACTTGCACCACCACCAGATCAGCTTTACAGTGGGGCTGGAGAAGTATGGATACCTGCCAATCCTAGATGTCTTATTGTGAATCTGAAGTCAAATGGTTCAGTTAGCCACAGTGTATAACAGAAGCCTGCACATACCTCTGGCACAGAGCTGTCATCAATTAGCACAGAAGGATGCTGTCACACAATGACATTTGTCTGTAAAGAACAAAGACAATAAGAGCCTCACTTCTGAATTAAAATATCTACAAACTGTTTTCTATACGAACAGATACTCTACTTGTCAGACAGAATAAGTGCTGCAGCATGGAGTCACCAAAAAGGAAGCTGAAGGGGAAAAGCCAAAGGCAATGGCAGACCTCCCATATGCAGGAGCTGAATGTTTCTTTTTATGCATAAAAAAATTTAAGCCCCAAAACTAAAATAATTGAGGTAAGCCTAAATAAGAAATTCTGTACTTTTGTATTAATTCCATGTATTGTCTTTAAATTGTCTTATAATGTAAAATTGTAATTCTTCACAAAATACGATGGAAGAGTCCATTGTGCAGTTAGCATAATGGACTCTTCCATCTTCTTTTGCACCCTTTTAAAATTTTAACTACCACTTTCACCAGGTGACAGTATATTTGACATGAATGATGGGGAGTTAGCAAGCATTTAGTTAACTTTGATGGACTTTTGTTTTTACTAATGTTTGTTTATTGTATATATCTCTATGCATTTTTCTGTGAACGCCATTCATGGTGCAGATAACACTGTAGTAAAGCAGTATTAAGAGACATTTATGTGGCTTGCTGTAAGTGTAATTTTGTAAGACCATGAGATGAACCGATTGTGCTAAGCGAGACACAGACTTGATACATGTGGTTTTTGAGGCATGTTTAATTTTGAAAAAGTGAATTTTGGGTTTTGCAGAGAACAAAGCATAAGTGATCCCCTTTTTTTGGGAATCACTTATGCTTTGTTCTCTGCTATCATTTTCCATTTGCCGTGAATAGGAATTTCACCTGTACTGGGCAACATGGAACAGTTGTGGCCCTGTATATGTGCTCACAATGATCTTGCATATATGAGCCATTCAATAGGAATGTTAAACCAGACCACTGGAGTAAATTCTATGGTAGCACAATATTTCTATGCAGGCAGGGCTTCAATATAAACAAGTTTTGTATGCATATATTTCATAAACAGTTAGGTATTTTGAATATTGATTTCTGGTATTCAGGTAGCAGGGACTCACTTGTAAATAAGATGTAATCTTGCAAATGTGACTGTTTACGTGTTATGCAAATAGTGCCACAAGGATAGGTGGACAATAAAGTGCACTATTAAGCAAACATGGGACATGCAAGCTAGTGCAAAATGTGGACTTTGAAGTGTTTATAAAACTTATAATCACACGAAAGAGATGATGAACAATGGCCAGGTGCAAACTCACCATTTGTGGACTGTGTGTAGCAGCCGAATGGAGATGAACTGATGTCTCCTGCATCTTCTTGTTGCCTAATCCAATGAGTGATACACTTCTACATACACACAAAGCATTATAGTGAAGTGCAGCATAGTGACACACAACTTTTAAGGCACAAACTATTACTAATTTTGCTAAAGACACAGTGTTGGGACGATGTATTATTGACAACACATAAACAGTGCAATTACACATGATGTGACTCTACAGTGTGACGAATAAACTGTGTTAACAGAGGTGTTCAATAAATGTCTGCTTAGAAACATACTTATAACCGCATGAAATTGTTGAAACATTTTATTGAAGCCAGGAACCATTTTAAAACAGTGTGACAAACTTCAGTTGTGTGAATTGTTAATGCTCTAGTGAATAAACAGTGACAATTTACATTCATGCTAGAGGGACAGTTATCACACATCACAACACATGTGCTAATCAAAACCTTTTTCCTTGGACACTACAGTGTGTAGTGATATATAAAGGACTGATTCTGCCATGTGTTATGTATTTCATGAATGGAAGAAGCATTGTGTGGATTGGCACCACATGCATCAATGCAGCAACCTAGCTCAAATCACGTGTGTGGAGGGTCCCTGCCTTCATCACCTCAGGAGGCTGGTAGCCTCACCACATTGCCACTGTATGCTAAGCCAATATGTTTGACCAGCAGCCTTTTAACTAACAGACTGAATTTTTTGATTAAACATGGACAAATGCATGCCAAGAGCATAGTAAAGAATACATTCTGTATGTCTTCTCATTTGTAAAAGATGTTTCCAGACAAAGTGACACTTATGGAACTTTTATGACTTGTACAATAATATGTGGAACTCTTAATGAGATGACTGACCAGTTGGACTTAAAAATTAAAGACAATTTTCATAAACATGAACATTAACAAAACTGTAATTAAAAAGTGAAGTTTCTATGTAAAAGTTTCCCTGCTACCTGACTTCTACATTCAATTGAATTCTGCTTTTTATTTTCTAACTATGTTATAAAACTATCATTCAGTGGGACAATGAAATGTTTCTTTTTATGTGTAAATAAATTTGAGCCCCAAAACTAAAATGATTTATGTAAACCTATGTATGAAATGCTGTAGTTTTGTATTAATTCCACGTATTGCCTTTAAATTGTTTTATAATGTAAAATCGTAATTAATTCTTAAATGTGAGAGAGCAGTTGTATTTTTTGATTGGCAAATAATGCCTCAAACACAGTACAAGTGGCATCAACAATCAAATTTTGTGATGTCAGCTGCACTGGAAAGGAGCACAGTGAAGTCTCTCAAACATTTTTCCATCCAAGAGAGTTCCAGAACAGGAAGAGACTGAGGAAAAGTGACAGTAAAGTTGCCTTCAGTTGTGCATTGTATATAAACATGAGCAGGGTCTGGCTCACTCTCTCCAGAGGCCTGTTCTCTATTTATGTCTCCGCTCTTATTGATCTCTCTCTCTTAATGATCACTCTCTCAAATCATATTGCAACAGGCAGTTGTACTTGAAAGATATTTTCAAGATGTGGAAAGTATTTATCTATATAATGGTATCATCAGTATATGAATAATTGTTATCGTTTACCAATGTTTCATTTCAGCAACATTAACCTTGCCTGCCAACTTTTCTGTTTCAGCTAGGAGAATTGCAAGACTGCCAACATATCGTTTACTGGCTACTGCCGAACATAATTGATGTTCAAATTTATAGCAGCCATTCGTGCATCCCTGAGATCTGTCAAGCCAATCTGTAAACACAGTTTCCTAGCAGCTCTTCTGTGCATAACACTTAATATTAATGATCGGCATAGCAACAAAAAATGTGTGTGGTCAGTCCACTCCATGGTATCGAAGCAGGTTAAACCAAATCTTTAACTATTAATTTTCTGTATCTCTTAGTGGTAAACTTATATGTGCCATGTGATAGTTTAAACTTATCATTTATTTTTATTTGGCTGCTTCTTCTAATTAACAGCACTCCAGTTAATTTCCTCTTATCAAAATTTATTTTTCAATTACCACTAAAGATTGCCATACAAAATAGAGAAAACTTTCCTTTTTGAAAATAATAAGTCAGAGTGATCTTTTCCAAAACATCAGGATCATTAATAAATTCGGCATCAAGTGTGGGGAAGACCAACAGTATAAGACAAGTAGCCAACTCAGTGGCACTAAAGATGATTTAGGTGTATGCAAGCCAGGAATTTTACAGCATACCATGGCAGTGTGATATGTCATATACCAGCCAAACAACTAGAAAAGTGTGGATGCAATACTGGGTGTGCTACTGCCATGCATGTCTGATGCAATTAAGTGAGTCAACTGTCATTGGACACTACCTAGAACTTAACTTCTCTATGCAATACAGTACTACAAAAATTCTGGCATAGACAGTGAGATTCTACAGCAGTATTATTAGAGAAGCAACTGAGATAAAGTTGGAAGAAAATCTTATCGACATAGATGCTTGCTACAATTTGAGTAAGGCACAGGATCCCCCCTTAAAATCAATAAAACAGCACCACAAAGCCCATTTCAGGACAAAAACAGGGAAATCAAACACAGACACACTACTTAATTGTCAGTCACATCTGGAACATGGACAAGCAAGGAGCACTTTGGTGCAAACAGAAAACAGAACACCAGTACCATGGAAATGAGAAAGAAGGGCATAAGAAACATGTATTAAAGGAAGAGCCATCCCTCCAACATTTCAAGACATCAGGGAGCACCTGATGTTGAGAATGAGTTACATTGTCAAAATATTGTGGTACGAAGAGACAACAGTCCTGCAATATGCCTGCAATACATCATGCAAATAAAAGTAACCTTATCCAAATAACACTTGAATAACATTTGACAGTCATGAAACTGTTTATGAAGTGACCTAGTTAGTACAATCTCATGCACAAATACCGAGTAGAAAGAGTGATCCAACAGAAATGGACATATTGTAGCTTTCAAAAGAACTTCTTTGCACCTTCAGTTTTTAAGCTCTGGGGAAAGTTCAAATGGTTCAAATGGCTCTGAGCACTATGGGACTCAACTTCTGAGGTCATCAGTCGTCCCCTAGAACACAGAACTACTTAAACCTAACTAACCTAAGGACATCACACACATCCACGCCCAAGGCAGGATTCAAACCTGCGATCGTAGCGGTCGCGCGGTTCCAGACTGACGCACCTAGAACCACTCGGCCACCCCGGCCGGCTGAGGAAAGTAAATTGAAACTTTAAGCATCAGCATACTTGCACCACTGTTCATGAATACAATGTTTTTTATTCATAGTTTGTGTACCATTCTCATGTCTGCTGACATGCATGTAGAATATTGAGTTTCTTTCACAGGTAACAGTAGTAAGTATTCCTGACAGCCTAAATAATTTGCAGTAGGAGGTTGTGGGATTATATCTGCAAATGATGCTGATCATTCTTTCATGAGAAATGAGGATTTTTTTTTATGTAAGAGTCATCCCATTAAATAATTCAGTGTGATATAACAGAGAGTACATAAGCTAAATAAACTGCCTTAAGGCTGGTTAGTCTCAGATACAAGAATGTTTTTATAACATTGAACCTGTTTTGTTCAGTCTCATAGTTTGAAGTATGTAATTTTCCCTGTTTATTTTTCAATATAAATGAAGACACAGGCACTATCAACTCTCCACAAACAGTGGTTGTCAAATGACACTGAACAATCCTCTAGATTTTTTAAATTTGTGAGAAAGTGCACCAAATTTGCCTCGTCTAGAACGACTGAAAAGTACATAATAGCATCTAGGTGAAGGCTTTGGATAGGATATTGTTGGTGCCCAGGGCTGACAAACTTTTCATTTACAATGCTGAAGTTATATGTAAGCGTAGTAACTGTATTCATTATTCCCAGATGTAAGCATATCATTAGCATAAATTACAAATAATAAAATACGATAAAAAATCCTGATAGACCTTGTGGTGAATAATTCCACAATTTGATGCAACAGCTGATTCTGAGCTCCATGAAAACTGTTTTCTGCTTCCTGTTGATGCGATATTTGAGTATTTCTCCTCAGTCAGTTATCCATTCCAGGTAGGACTGATAGATAAAATAGTGAAAATTTAAAAAAAAGAGTGGTGTGTTTCATTGTGAGTTTATTTAGTGAGTGTGAAAACTTCATGGAAATATTCATCCAACTCCAACTCTTGTGCCAGGTGCTACAAGAGAGGAGTTTGCACTAGAGTGTGGTTTGCTTTCAAAATTCTGGCAATGTGCATTCCTATATGGTGGCTTCCCAGCTGCCATTCTACCTAAGTACCATCCCTAACAGAAACACAAAAGGAGAGAAATGACAGTGGTGCATGCCTATGCACTGTAAGGTGGTTTGTGGGGTGTAACTGTATACGTAAATAGATCATTGTCCAGTTACCTAATGGGATCCTCATGCCACACTGCAAGACTCTCTCTAATCATGGTTTGTGATCAACACAGTCAAAAACTTTATTCAAATATCAGAAGATATCCACAGGTGAATGGTTCTAGTTCAGGGACTCTAAGATATCATGCACAAATGTGAAGTATGCCTGTTCAGTCAATATGTTCATCACCCTTCACATATGTTGGAATTGCTCTAAACAAGTCTGAACAACAGTTTTTCCTTAACCCATAAAGTATGAATTGTGCAATATTTGTTTCCACTGTGTTGTGTGCTGTGTGTGTATTATTAATGTTTTCATTGCTCACAGACTACTAATGGAATTCAATTTCACAGACAGTTGGCAGCAATGACATGAGGTCTAACTCCACAGACTAATGTACTTCTCAAGGCTCACTTATTGGACAAATGGATTCAGACAAAAAACTATTAAAAGGAATAATTTTCTGTATTGTGCTGCCTCAGATAAAGTACTCAAGAGCAGATTATTATCAGCTTCCAATTGAACAGCATTTACAGAGATAGCAAACAGGAATGGCAAACAGTGATGAAAAATGACCAAAGGACCATTAATAAAATGTGTTATAAAACCATTACTGAGAGGCTGTTGTTCTGATTGTATGATTTAAGTGATCAAGTTAAGTGAACAGGTTGTCATCCAAGTATTAAAATAGAAGTAAAAGTGATTGAGGTACTTAATAAACATGTCCACTTCCATAGCTGTGTGGTTAGTGCAGCTGGCTGCCATGCAGGGGACCCGGGTTCAATTCCCAGTACTTCCAGGAATATTTACTTGGTGGGAGGACTGGAACATGGTGCACTCACTCTCATGACATCAACTAAGGAGTTACAGGACAGATTAGTAGCGGTTCCAAGGTCAAGAAACCTGACAACAACCAGGAGAGCAGTGTGCTAACCACATGCCCCTCCTGCATCCAAAGACACCACTGGCAGAGGATGGCACAGCAGGTTGGTCAGGCCTGCTTGGCCTGTCTCGTCTCATAATGCAGAACTTTACCTTTACCTACCTAATAAAAGTATCTTAAAGAATTTTCATATCTATATTCTCATCTCTCTGAATACATTCTATCACTATAACGTTTGGTGCAAGTCATAATTGAGGACAGGAATGATTTGCTATTGACAAAGCTGTACCACTCTTACCCCAAGAACAACAGGTCTTGATTTTTATTAAACTATAGTACCATAGTGCAGCTGTGTCAGGAGCTCAATTGAGTGTCTATGTATGGTGTGCAGATGCATTTTAATTTCTCAAAATAAACAGGAATGTGGTGTCCCATATGAGAGGTGGCTACAGATGTAATCTTCAGCCAGTTACATCATGTGAATGATTAAGCAATTTTAGAAACTCCAAACTTAATTAGTAAAAGCAAAACATCAATGCCCATACATAGAAAATTAATTCTAGAGTTTAATTGATTCCAAAAGCATGTGAAGAGATACTATGAGTTAGTAGTAACACTGATAACTAAGCTGATGAATGCAGTCAAAGTGCCATTTGACACATTGAATATAAATATGAAATTGTAGATAAAGAAGTTAGGTCATGGACTGCATATAGGTTAAAAAATTATTTAAATTAACTCTATAAATGAAAAACAAATGGTGCAATTATTTCTGTTAATAATGACAGTACCTCTGACCATAAGAAAAATAACAGAAAACCCAAAACAATACAATAATATGATTTAAGTTATCAAGTTAGGTGAATATATTGCCATACAAATATGAAATAGAAGTAAAAATGGTTGAAGTACTTAATAAACATGTCCACTTCCACAGCTGAGAGGTCAGCACAGCTGACTGCCATGCAGGGGACCTGGGTTCAATTCCCAGTACTGCCAGGAATGTTAATAACTTGGTGCAAGGATTTTTTAGTATCATTACTGGATTCAATGAATCTGAGATAAACGTATTGGCATTGGCCTCCCAGAGTTGTTTGGTTTCAGGGCCACAGCACAGATGCCATGTGGATTGGAAATGACCTCTGGCAGTGTAGACTAGGATGAAAGTGAATGCCTGTTTCTCAGCCAGTTGCATTTATGTATCATACGTTTTCCACTCACTGATGTTACTATTGCACACAGAGTGACATGCTCATTCTAGGTTACCATCTCGGTCTGCAATTCAGTTTTCTTTTGCATGTTATTGAGATTTCTGTTGGCTTTGCATTTGCTTTCCCTCCCAGTTCACCTTCTTGGATTGATGTACAGCTTGCCATCATCCATCCGGTTCTTTTCAGCCAATTACTGTTTTCTCTGAAATCATCTAGTGGCACTCCCCACCTGCGTAGTGCATTGCTAAAGTGTAAATGAGGATAAATCTTGCTAAGTAGCTCATTAAGATGGATCAAAAGTTTCTGGCACTCTGGCAGTGTCAAATAATGTTGCAGGTACAACAGCAGAAACAGATGCAAGTTCAGGAAGATCTCACCCAAATGGTGGGCATGCAGCCTGCTGGTTGAGCTCCTGTGGGGCAACTTTTGAGCCTGCTCTCACAATTTCCTGTTTGTGATGGCACAGTAAAGAGTTGGGAGAACTACCTGTGCAGATTTATGCTATATTGCAAGGTAAGAAGCATATGAAATGCTGTAGTCCAGAGTGCTCTGTTACTTAACAGTAGCAGTAGTCCTTACGAAATCGTGCAAAAGCTGTCCCTGCACATGCACCCTGACACATTAGAATTTACTGAAGTGTGCAGTCTGTTGAGCGAGCATTTCTACCATCAAATGCATACTGTAGCAGCACAACTGCAGTTTAACCAATATGGGAAACGTAGTGATGTGTCTTCTGCATCCCGGATATTGGATTTGCGAGGCCTCACTCATAGAAGCAAGTCTGAAAGTACATATGCTGATTCTTTAATCAGAGATGCAGTTGTCAAATTAGCACTGGACTTGAAGTTCCAGTTAAGAGCTTTGGAATTGTCAGACCGCAAATTAAGCACAACTGAAAATATTGGCAAAATGTCTGAGATTCTGGTAGCAGCTCAAAATGCATTTTCGGATAGCTGGAAAGTAGTTCAGCTCTCTGTAGCACACTGACAAGCTAGTCCCTTGGATGACACCCAGGGTGTAAGTCTTGCACAAGGAAATATTTCTCATTGCCAAGTACATTTCAATAGACATAGGAGACAGATGCAGTCTAGACAGGCATCTCACTATGGATCACTTTCCTTAGGTAATAAGAAAAGTTCTCCCCCAGTATCGGATTTGTCTCCATTCTACCTTAAGTCTTGTCCGGGTTGCTGGATGATGCACCGTGAGTGTCACCAGTATCCATATTTTTTCGACACATGTTATGCCTGTCGCAGCATTGTGCCTCGGCAGGAAAATGGTGCTGCAGGCTGACGCATAGGTTTTTGCCAATATACTGTGAGCAGCAGAACCAGACCAAGTATTAGTGTTTTCATGGAGTCCAGTCTCAACAGAAACTGGCCAAGTGCCTAATAAACTCCTGATTGGATTTGATATCAATTCCATGTGGATACAGCATCTGTAGTTTCCATGATTAACCAGGAAACCTGTCAGAGGTTGGGTGTTCACTGTCTGCAGTTGCTCCAGTGGCACATAATTTAAAATAGCCGGCAGAAAATCCCTGTGTGAGGGATTATAAGTGTAAGGGTTAAATGCAAGAACATGGAAGAGTGGATCACTTTGTTATTCACAAGTTCTCAGTTGACTCTAAATATTTTTGGTTTAAATGTGTTCACTATATTTAATTACTAAATACTGGATGATGTGAACTGGGTAACCAGTCCAGTACCATTCCAGTATTTAGAATTGTTATTAGAGAATTATGAGGGTGTCCTGACAAGTAATGCCTTTGAAGTTTTTATGTGAAAATTCTTAAAGCTTTTTAATATTGTACATCTTATTCTTCATTTCTGTGTACTTGTATTTGCAGCCCTCTGCCGCTAGAGGACTGCACATTCATGGTTTCAACAAACTGATCTTTTGGTGGGAGAAATGTGTTCACTGCCAGGGTGACTATGTTGGGTAATAAATATGTAGACATGAAGAATAAAGATATAGAATGTAAATAAAGCCTGTTTTATTTAAAAAGCCTTAAGAGTTTTCACATAAAGAATTCAGAGGCATTACTTTTCAGCACGCCCTTATATAAGCAGTTGTTCCAAACAGTACTGGGATGGGCCAAAGAGTTTGAAGTGCATATTTCACTCATGCAGTCTGCTCATAGGCGGCTGCAAGGGGGAGCAAGAGGGACACTTGTTCCCTCCTAGAATCTGAGTACAGGTTTTCTATTAATTACAGAATTCTCTCTGATTTCTAGCAATGATAATCAGCAGCTCTACTGAACTACAGGATGCTCAATGGGAAAATGACTTTAGCATTCACTGTGTATCTTGGATTATTTTGGTTGTCATGCTGTTCGTGGGAAATTGTGCCTATTCTTAGATGTGGTGGCAATTTTGGCTCTGTTCTGCAGCCAAAATGTATGCAAAACTTTACAGAATCATGGCGCAATAGTGCCCTGAATCTTTTCTCTGTCACTTCCCCATACAGCTCTTATTGAACTACAGATTCCCTGGTGCACAGATTCTGGCACCAATTCTCAGATCAGTTTAAACATAGCAGCAGTGTACATGCATGCCATACTCCCCCCCCCCCCCCATCCCCCCTCCCCTCCCCTCCCCTCCCCTCCCCGCTCATCTCAGTCCAATTCCTACAAGAACAGGTTACAGAAATTGGGAGTCATTGCACTGATCTCAGCTACACAGTAGCAACTCTCGGGGTTGTCGTGAAGAAAGTAAACAAATCCATCAGAATTTGTGATGATGTTGTGTCCACAATTAATGCGCAGATTGTATTTGACATTTACCCAATCCCTTGGCCATAGGAGCTTTTAGCAAAGTTTGGAGGTGACAGTGTTTTTCAAAGATTGATTTCAAAGATGCATACTAGCAGTTACCTCTAGATGCAGACACATGGAAAATCCTGGTACTAAAGTCACCTTTTGGAATGTATAAATACAAGGGGTTGACTCTTATTGGCCTCAGCACCAAGAAATTTCCATAGGTGAGTAGAGCAGCTAACTCATGGTATTTTGAAATGCATAAACTATTTGGATGACATTTGGATGATGGGTACTATTAGGGAAGAGCACAGGAAAAACTTCCAAACATTATTTCAGTGGCTGCTGGAAAAGGGGTTCCATTGTAACCTAGACAGGTGCAAGTTTTTTTGCATCATATTTGGGGTGTGGTTTGTAATGTAACAACACTGAACAAAACTCGACATCAAGTGAGTTCAAAGATCATCACAAACAGAGATCACAATCAATGTATTGAACCATCACAGAGTTCCTCCCCCTGGGGAGTGTGGAGCATGGTGTAGGAGCAAAAGGAGAAGGGAATTGTATTGGGGAGGTGATCAGGGAAGACATAACATAATCTTTCCTCCATGTTGGTTGGCATAGGGGCAAATGGTGTGGGACAGCAGGATCTGAATAGGAGGGGAAGGGAGGGACTGTGGACGTTTGCGTAGAATGACAATTGACAGTATGCCATCCCCATCCTCATTGAAAAAAGCTTGAAGGGAGCCATTGACAAAATCTTTGGGATGAGTGTGAGGTTAACATCTTTAGATTTAATATATGAGAAGGTGCAAAAGAAATAAACGGATAGTCATTATGATGTTGCACAGAGACGTCATCTGCTGAGACGTCGACTGTAAACGTGATCATAGGTAAGTGTGGTGTTGGCAGTGAGAAGAAGCATATGGGGAGTTCGTCACACACATCACTGTCACAGGGGGAAGGCACAATCACTAACCTTGGCTTCACAAGATGTTAAGGAGGGTGGGAGGGAAGTGCCTGCTTAACTCTCACTGGAAACCAGTTCACTTGCTGTGTTGACAGTTGCAGGCAGCTTTGAGGCCTCATCATTCGAGACATATTCAGTGAGGACCCATGCCAGTTTAACTCTATGTAGAGAGGCTGTTTGTGGTACGCCATTTGCCAGGATGGTCGTAGTGTTTGCAGCATGGTTGAGACTCAGGTGAGGTTCTGAATAGGGTGGAGTAAGAGCTGGACAAATGGTGTCATCTTGCAACATATTAAAGTCACAGTCTGCAAGTTCCTTGTGTAGAATGACTGGTGGGCGAGTATGTGCTCATGGTTGTGGTATGCACATACAGGATATGTGAGAGTGAACTTCCTTGACTAAGGAGGAGGGTAGCCTCTCTTCATGAAGAGAAGTAGTGTCCTCGACAAATTCTGCTGGGAGTACCAGGGGTTTGCCATAAAGGATCTCTGCCAGAGAGGCCTTTAAATCGTCTTTATAAACCATGCTAATGCTTAGCAGTACCCACGGAAGTGCGTCTGACCAGGAGTCAGAGTGGCACATTAATGCTGCCATTAGTGTGTAGTGCCAGCGCTCCATTAACCTGTTACTTTGGATGTGGTAGGCTGTTGTTTGGAAATGCTTGGTACTGCGCAGGACACACAATCATTTGAAGAGTAGAGATTCGGATTGCCTACTCTGATCTGTGGTGCTGGGTGCAGGGCAGGAAGAAAGGGAGAGCTAGCAAGTAATGAATGCTTGAGCCATGGTATCTGCTGAGATACTGTTAAAAAGAAACTGCCTCTACCCACTGTGTTATGCAGTCAATGACTGACAAAATGTTAAGGAAGCTGTTAGAAGGGGGTAGGGGACTGACAAGGTCCATATGAACGTGTTTGAAGCATCCCTTTGGTATTTCAAAGTGTCCCAGAAGGGGGTGTGCATGTCAACCGACTTTGGCACTTTGACAGGACAAGCAAGATTGTGCCCACTCACAACAGTCTTTCATGATCTGCGGCCAAATGAAATGTTCAGTTACTAGGTGTACTGTCGCTCTGATGCTTGATCTAGACCATGCAGTGAAGAGAAATGGCCTGTTGAAGGGGACAGGGTACGAGTGATTGTGGTATGTTAGTCGAATTATCACAAAGAATCAGTTGTGTGACACCAGGTGAAGGGTGTGGTCGAATATGGAGAGAGGTGGAGTTGTCAGTAGCTAGCAACTGTACCTCTGGATCAGTAGTTTGTAGTGGCGTGAGCTCTGTGAGATCAAAAAGGCTCATAATAGTATTAATGCATGACATGTAGTCTGCTATGATGTTATCTGCACCTCTGATAAAACTTATGTTCATTGTATATTGACTAATGAAATCCATAAGCCTGAAGTGATGTGGAGGGAGATCACTAGCAAGGTTATGCAGTGCTTCAACCAGGGGTTGGTCATCCTTGTAAACAATGACGTCACGTGCCTCAATATCCTCTCAAAAATAGCTTATGGTATCATATATGACCAACAGCTTCCGGTCAAATGCTGACCACTTACGCTGAAGGTGGATAGTTTCTTGAAAAGAAACATAGTGATGGAGAGTCATTTTGAATGTGTTGCTACAGCACGGCACTGATTGCAGAGTCACTAGCATCTGTAATGATTGAGATCACATTCAGACGTGGGGCATATGCCTTCAGAGTTCACTGTGTGGCCCAGAAACGTAAATTCTAGCTCGTGCAGCTGAGATTTGTCTTTGTCTACCTCCATATTGTCATCATGGAGTACTTGAGAAAGATGTTACTCGTGTTCATTAAGAGAGGTAGAGAAAATGAAAATGCCATTAAGATAAGCATAATGAAATGGGAACTGGAGAAATAATGAGTCTACAAAACATTGCCATGTCTGAGCTGCATTTTTAAGTCTGTAAGGCATATAGGAATATTCAAACAAGCCAAAGAGGGTTAAACAGCTGTCTTAGGAATGTCTTCTTTGTGCATTGAAATCTGATAATGTGCCTTATGATAGTCAATAACATTAAAATGCCGAGCACCATGTAACTGCAATGCAAAATCTTGACTGTGGGGGATGGGGTAGTTGTCTAAAATAGTATTGAGACTATGGAAGTCTCCACAAAGTGCAAAGGTTGAGTCCTTTATGGGGACGAGATGTACCGGTGTAAGGTAGGTGGGGAAGGTGATGTAGATTCTCTGCCATGAGGTACTGTGTCAGCAGCAGCAGCTATGGAGTCTGGGCCAGGTGTTGTATGCGGTGTCAGTGTGGCGAGAGAGACATGGTCTGCGTTGGTGGTGGGTAGGTGGTATGAGGGTGTGCTGGCTCAATGTGAACATGCAGGACGGCATTGATTGTAGTGGCTGCGTAGAGCGAGCGTAATCTGGGATGGGATGTGTGCAGTATTGCCAACTGTCGGCAAAGAACTCTGCATTGTGGTGATTTGTTGACATCCAATGATTTTATAGATGTCATCTGCTAGCCATAGGCACATCTCTAACGGGTCAGTGGTATTTGATAAAAGTTGCAGCTGGAGAGCTTCTGTTATTTTCACTATCCATACCAACCACAAACCAGCAAGCAATATGTCGTGCACTATGCGAGTAACTGCTTCTTGTGAAATTCTCAACAAGCACTAGAGAATAATAGATTTTGCATGTTCATAACGGTCCCTTGTTGGTGCCGCAAGGATGAGATCAGACATCAAATCCATGTGCTCGTGCAGAGCTGCAATCAAAGATACAAACCGCACTTCATCAGATAAGACACCATGGAGTTTGAGGATGCTGTCCACAAGAGCAAACCATGTCTTCAGGCCATCCTTGTTAACTGGAGGCAGCTGTGGTAGGTGTCCTGAAAGAACAGGCAGGAGTGAAGTTCTGAACTCGCACAATGTTGCTGCATCCTGCAGATTATCTGGATGCTCAACTTTACACTGCTCTTGATGTTTGTACATACAACCCAATGCAGCACATGCAGTTGCTGGGAGTGGCCACCACAGAAGAAATGGCCGTAGCTGCCAAGAGTTTCGGTACGCATGACACAGTACTCTGTGGAGGTTTGTTACTAGTTCTGGTCACTGGGAACACTCAGTCTAGGAACACTGGATGGGGCAGCAGCAAAAGTCACCTTGTTCATTAATAAAAGGTCACTGTTGCTGTTGCACTGAACTGAAAACTTGTGGTTCATTGTCAAATTCAATTAAGTGAATCTGCAGGCAATATGGCACCATCGAGCAGAGCTGACAGCATCGTTTGTAGGTTAGAATTAGAATGGGTAACAAATGGAGTTTGTCACACAGCTCCATTATCGTACACACAGAAACATGTTGTCGGAGTGGTGTAGTGAGTAAATCGCCATGTAAAATGTTCACAGGGCATAATAGAATGCAGACTGTGTGCAACATCTGTAGTTGCAGCACCAGAATCAGGTAAGGCAGAGAGGGTGCCTGGGTTAAGAGGCATGGAGGAGGTGGCCGGTTTACTGCCACAGCCCCAGGTAGCACCTCGAACAAGGTTGTTGACTGGAGTGACTTTGCACGGCCTCGTGCGAAAGTACATGCTAGGATGTGTGCAGTATTACCAACTGTCGGCAAAGAACTCTGCATTGTGGTAATTTGTTGACATCCAATGATTTTATAGATGTCATCTGCTAGCCATAGGCACATCTCTAATGATGTCAATTGTCTATGCACTTTGTTGAGCAAGCTGTGATGATACTGATGAAAATTAGTCACAGTTTTCTATTTTCATATGATTTGGAAAACAATGGTGGCAAATTGAAGCAGAAGACATATGTGTAGGCATAGAACTGGTGGACAGAGTCACTTGCTGGATTATAAGAGTTGTTGCTATTGTAGGCCACATTGTCCTGTGGTATTTTGATCACAGAAATTGTCCAGATCACTGGATTCACAGAAAATGTGATATTACAGTGAAATAATAACTATTAACACCTCTTTATCATAATGATATACTTTGTTCACTTCGTGATCACAAAATGTAAGAGCACCGAACAAAAGTCAACATCAAGTGAGTTCAAAGATTATCATAAAGAGAGATCACACAGATTGACGTATCAAACTGCCACAGGGGTATACATTAAGCAACAAAGAAATCATGCAATCAAGAATGACTGGTCCTGAAAAATTTAAAGTAATCACAGTCTTTTCTGGAGAAAGGACAGACTGGATAACAGGATGTACAAAATAAATAAACTTGATGGAAAGTGCCACCCATTGCTGTCATGCTAAGATAGTGAAAGTAATTTGTTTTAAGGATGATCAATTATACAAGACATGCATTGCATTTGCTTATGGGACAATGTCCACATCAATTTTGCAGGTGCCTTCTGTAATTCTATGTGGTTGGTTGATGCATTGTCCAGTTATCCATATGTCATGACCATGACCTATCGATAACTGGCTAGAATCTACTGTGTGGACTCCCACCCTGTGATTGAAGGCTTGGTGTGGACAATTGTCCCTGTTATGGCCCATAATTCACTTCGGCATTGTTTCATGATTTCTGCAGCCACAATGTTATCACCCACCACATACCTGCCCATTTCACTCACAAATGAATGAGGTGGTGGAGCATACGTCTGTACCTTTTAAGACACAGACAATATACTGTTTGGCATATTTGCCCGCAGAATCATTGTTGCCTCTGTTTCTCAGCACCTACAGAACCACCCCACTGAATGGTCAGAGCCTGACAGAGATCTTCCATGGCTAACAGCTAAGAAGCTGCCGCAGCTGCTTTGTACTGCACTGTGGCATGAGGTGTACTCGCATCTTTCACAATATACACCGGGTGACCCTGTATGGGTGCACACCTTCAGTTGGCAGCTGGCATGGGTGTTGGTGATGGTGCAGGTGATGCACATTTGGTGAATGTTCACCATGGGTACTGGTCAGGTGCTGCTTTACTGCCTTTGAAGTATCTGCACTCTTAGTGGGACATCGACTCACTCTAATTGCAGCCGCAGCAGCCTCTGCTAGGGAGCTGTCTTGCAAGTGCCACTCCACTCCAGGGGCGGGGCACCACAGGGGCACCTCAGTTTGATGTGCTGTTAAGCAATGCTGATGTCAAGAGGCAGCTTCTGGCCATATGAGACCCTTGCTGATGTCTCACAGTGACTGCCTGGACATCACCTTTCTGCAGCAGCACCGGGCAGCCCCATTTCTGTCAACGCTGCCACCATCCTTCTCTGCTGTCAAGGTGGCTTCTGCATGGCTGCTGCCAATGGAGGCAACATCACCATCCAACAGCTGCCATCATGCTTCTGCCTTTGCCGCTGCCACCAGGTGGACCCCATGACTTCCTTTGCTGCACTAGCCCATCCCCAGTGGTCCCAAGCAGTTGGCCCTCTGCCTTTGTCCACAGATGCTTGTGGTTCCATCTCACCAGAGGAGGAGAGGGATTGGCAGTATGCCCTTGTACACCACCACCAGTGGTCCTGGCTGCAGGCCATCAGAGTGTCCAAGCTCTCTCTCAAATTAGCCATGCTCAGTGGAGGTTCAACTTACTGACTAGGACAAGTTCTGTGATATTGTATGATGAACATTGCAGGTTACTGGACTCAGTTTGGACTGCAATACTTGCGTTAATGCTCCTATGTGCCTATGCGATTTTGGTGGCCTGTTTACCACCATTGTATTTTTGTGTGTTGTTTGTTGTCAATACAGAACTGTAGATACTACAACAAATATCTTTGGCTCATGCAAGGCACAGCATTTTTGCCCATACAGTTACCAAAATTATATCTTAAAGAGGTGGTGACCTTTGGTAAGTCACTATATAGGTCATGCCTTAACAGAACATCATAGAAGATCTGAGTGAGAGAGCTTTATGATGAAAGATCTACAAACTAAATTCCTGTTATATTATACATGTGGTTCTCATCTAGTGTCTCTGAAACTGTTGTTAAAACTTCAAACTTCTCTCTCTGAGAGTGTAGTAACATCATATATTTATATATTCAGTACTGTGAAAAATTAATTAATCTAATACACTACAATCATTCTGTATACCAGTGACAATAAAATGTATTCCTCAAGATTTATGGAAATTTCCTTCAAACCTATAATCAACTGCACCCTAATATATATTTTATTGTAGCAATTTGAACAGGTGGTTAGAAAATGAAAAATGTGTATTGTAAACATACAATTATTACATACATTTTACTTTCCTCACTGTAGCCCTCATAAGCAGCTATTGATCTTATATTCATCAAACTGTCCAAGGCAAACGACTCGGATTTCCTGTATGATTTTATCTGTGCATTCCTTAAGTATTTGGTGACCTAAAAATAAGTAAAGAGCAGTTAAATCAGACAATGATTGCCACACAAATGGAAAACAATTGCTCAGACTGATCTGCATCACTGTACACAACTTATGGTTGTGGTGGCTTCTTTCAAAAAGTGAGTGCTATGTTACTAACAATCAACTGGGGTAAAAAAAGTTTACATGTACCACATTATGCTTGTGTAGAGAGAGACAGACAGAGAGAGAGAGAGCACCAGTATAAAATGCCCATTACATGTGTTGCTTGTATGTGTGCAACTCTGAGCAGTAGGGAGACAACCAAGCACTTTTCATTTAAAAATCATTGTCACAGGATTCTGCTCTATGTATAACAAGTTCACATACTCTTCTCACTACTAGTAACAAAGTAGTGGATATGCACACCTGTAAGGAATTTCATTGATAATACATTTTCTTTCAATCATTCACCTGTGTACAACCAGACTTAGATTTCTTGCATTCCAATAGTTCTCCCCTTTCTCTTATTCCTCTCTGGACACACATTACAGCAAAACAATCAAACCATGGCACATAGAATAGATAATGTTTACTGCAGGAAACATTGAACAGATTAAAAGTAATGGGAGTAATTGTCATTAGATTGATGTGACAATTACTGAAACTGGAATGAGCATGTTACTTCTTTACATGTAAGTTTCTGAGTGGTTGTACATATGGTGAAACATTTGGTCATGCCAGAAGTGTCTGCAGGAACCAAAAACAGTATGTCAAGACAAAGTGAGTGTGATCAGGTTTTCATCATAATCCTCAATACGTCTCATCTAATGAGGTAACTGAAAACAAAACCTGAGGCAACAATATTCTGTTTGGGAATTGTTTGCTGCTGTATCCTCCAGCATATTGCCTGTGGCTGCAATATAGATGCAACTGGCAGGCTGCCATCTCTTAGGCCCTCTGTCAGCTTCACAAGACACAATGAGCTATATACCAACACAGTGGCTGACCAAAACATGTTTGTCTGTATTTCAGTTAGACTCCAGCAGACTCTACAGAAACATGCACTGCCAGCTCCACCAACCAGTGCACTTGCATCACTGCTGATGGTACCACATTCACAACAGTATTTGCCTCTGTTAATCATATGTCCACTGGAACACAGCACAACTATCAATCTGCTGAGCCTGTACTTATGGGTCTCGCAGTCACTGAAAGATGACTTCAGTTTGCTGAGCCACAACTAGATTGAATCCTTGAAGTGCCCCAACAGTTCCATCAGTGGCACCAACCATGGACAGCCACCATAGCAGCACCACAACGAGCAGTCAGCCATCACTACTGAATACATTGCCTCTGCCAACCTCACCCTCAGCAGATACTGTACTGCTCAGATAGTATATGCTGGTTGAATTTATAATTTGTGACCATGTCAAGTAATTATCATCAGTGCTGGACATTGGACAGGACTTATAATAATCCAAGTGTGGTCAAACTCCCCATACAAACTATTGTAGATCCAGTGACTTAAAAGTTCTCTTTTGAATCCTATCCAGGAAGATTGTATATTTATGTGTCCTTCAGACTTTCTTGGTTTGCATGTCTGTCAAAATTTTATTGTGGATTAATTCCATTGTCTGTGTTTGAAGTAAAGCATTTGTTCCATGAAGTTTTGTGAGTGCAGATGGATGACTTGACTTCTTGCCATATTATTTCACATGACAACCATTCAGCCAACTTCAGGTCTTTGTTTTACACTGGAGATTTCTCGTTCACATTGCTAACTTGATATCAAAACAATGCAGAAACTCATGCACAAAGGCAGCCACAACATGAGTGCCCTCTGTTGAGTCTAGTGCCCTCTTTGAATATTGCTCCATCTATGACACTCAGGCACATGTGTAATGGTTATAGTACAAGCAAGCTCTCTGTTGGAATCTGGGATCATGGAGTTAAAATTTAGATGTTAAATTAATAAAAATTAACTGTCTCTAGACATGTCATTAGTCATAAAATGTTTTCTTTTTGAAGGAATTAAGGAAAATACTGGATCCCATGCCTTATCCACTTGAAAGCCGTCGTCACGCTTAGTAAGATCTTGCACCAAACATATTTTCACCAATTCCTTAATAACTGAATCCCAGAACAATGTCACTGAGGCCAAGATTTCTGTGGCAGAATAAGCCACAGAATGTTCTGTGGAGAGCCAGTGCTAGGCTATGGCTGACTTTCTGCAATTTGAAAGGCGAGTGTGACAACCTTGTTCAGTCCACCTTTCATGTACTGAGCATGTTGTCTGACCAACGTAGTCTTTGCAATACTGGAAAGATATTCTGTAGATTCTAGCCCTCAGCAGTCCCATACCAAGAAGAATACAAGTCTTTGCAGGTGGCCGGTAGATTACTTAGACACAATGTTTCCTTAGGGTTCTGCCAAATTTTGGTGATATATTGCTGATATATGGAAGGAACACCCTGGATTTGAACCACTCCTTCTCTTAGTCTTGTGGATAGTCATGTTTCTTCCTCCTTAAAGCCGTGCTGATCTGATATGAATAATATCCATTACGAAACTTCCTGGCAAATTAAAACTGTGTGCCGGACCGAGACTCGAACTCGGGACCTGCGCTTGGGTAGCCCAGTTGGTAAAGCACTTGCCCGCAAAAGGCAAAGGTCCCGAGTTCGAATCTCGGTGCGGCACACAGTTTTAATCTGCCAGGAAGTTTCATAGCAGTGCACACTCTGCTGCAGAGTGAAAATCTCATTCTGGAAATATCCATTACCTTTGAACATAGGTTGTAGGTGTTCAAGCTTCTTTGCGAGACTGTCTTTATTAAACACAACACATGCCCCCTGTGCCAGCATTTGAAGGATGCCCAAAGTTTTGGAGGGTGGTGGCAGCTAGATGGCTGCAAATAAAAGTCAGTATATGTGAACATATGGTGAGTGGAAAGCCCCAATAAACAATCCACATTCTAACTGACCAAGCTGTCCAGAAACAGCTGACAGTCACTGTTCTCCATTTCTGTCATAAACTGGACATTCTCAAGGATTAAATTCAGATGTAGCAAAAAGCATGACAGTTCTTCATCATGGAGCCACACTACAAAAGTGCCATCTATATACTGACTAAAGACTTTTGGTTTAAGTTCTGCTGAATCAATTGTGCTCTCATCAAAGTCTTCCACACAAAAGTTTGCTAACAGAGGGGAGAGAAGACTACCCTAGGCAACATTGTCAATTTCCTCAAAATATTTACTGTTAAATAAAAACTATGTTGAGAAAATGGCGTGATGAAATAGCACTGTTATATTGGCTTTGAACTTACTGCTGATAAGTGACAATGAATCTATGAGAGGGACCCTAGCACAGACAGAGATGTCATTGAAGTGTACTAATAAGTCTAATTCATTGAGTCAGAGTGACTTCAGTATATTAATAATATCAATGGAGTTCCAAATATGATGCAACCACTTTCCCACAAAATGTCTCATTAAAGCAGCAAGATGTCTAGCTAAGTCATTCATGAAGAATCAATATTGTGTGCAATACGTTGTAATGGAAGACCTCCTCTGTGAATCTTTGGAAGACCATATAGCATTGGCAGAACAGAGCTGTGAGTCTTAATCTTTATGCAACTTCTTAACAAAGAGAAGAAGTATTCAATAATTTTGATGTTTTCCTTTTACCTCTTTGTGTGGGGTCCTTACCAGTCTTTTGGCATGTTGTTTCACTCAACAAGCTATAAATCTACTGGTAATAGGTCTCCAGTGGCAACAGCAAAGTGTCTGATACAGTCAGCCTTGCAAAGGAGCTGGAACACCTACAAACTATGTTCAAAGATAATGGATATTCTATATATCATATCAGCACAACTTTAAGGAGAAAGAAACACGACTACACACAAGATCAAAAGAAGAAGGAGTGGTTCAAATCCAGGGCATTTCTCTCATATGTCAGCAATATTTCATTTAAATTAGGGAAAATTCTAAGGAAGCATTATATGAAAGTAATCTTCCAGCCATCTGCAAAAATTTGTACTCTTCTCAGTCCAGTAAGGGACAATCTGAGATTGTGGAGGGCGGAATTCTATACAATACTTTGCCAGTGTGGCAAAACCAAGATTGGTCAGACATCATGCACAATACATAGAAAGGTGGGTAGAACATGGTGGCCACACTTGTCTTTCGATGGCCAGCAAGCCAGATATAGCCAAGCACTGTATCTCCATAGAAACTTCTATGGATGAAATGATAATTAAATCGAAACCCTTAGCTGCTGACAGGTGTTGTTGAAAAACATCAATGGGGACAGCTGAAACTGTGTGCCCCGTCCAGGATTCGAACCCGGGATATCCTATTTACATGGCAGATGCTCTATCCATCTGAGCCACCAAGGGCACAGAGGATAGTGCGACTGCAGGGACTTATCCCATGAACATTTCCCATGAGACCCACATTAACAACTGTCCACATTCGTAGTGTTCCTAATAGATATTTGTCCATTCACTCATTACTCATGCCAGACTAAGCTGACGAGTCCCATAAGAGTTCAGGCAAAGCGTGCACATTCGCACAGAAGAAGGTCAGTGGCTGGGTAGCCTTTAACTATATGAAGATGGTATCTGTTCCTGAGAGAACAGATACCATTAAAGACCATACAGCTTCTCTAGAATGAAATGATAATTAAACCAAAACCCTTAGCTGCCGACAGGTGTTGTTGAAATATATCAATGGGGACAGCTGAAAATGTGTGCCCCAACTGGGACTCAAACCAGGGATCTTCTGCTTACATGGCAGATGCTCTATCCATCTGAGCCACTGAGAGCACAGAGGATAGTGCAACTGCAGGGACTTATCCCCTGCACGCTTCCCATGAGACCCACATTTCCAAATCTCCACAACGTACATTCGTAGTGTTCCTAATAGATATTTGCCTATTCATCAGACTAAGCTGACAAGTCCTGTAAGAGTTCTGGCAAAGCGTGCGCATTCACACAGAAGGTCAATGGCCTTTAACTATATGAAGACGGGGTCTGTTCCCGAGAGAACAGATACCATTGATGACCGTGCTGCTTCTCTAGAATGAAATGATAATTAAATCAAAACCCTTAGATATTTCAACAACACCTGTTGGCAGCTAAAGGTTTCGATTTAATTATCATTTCATTCTAGAGAAGCTGCATGGTCTTCAATGGTATCTGTTCTCTCAGGAACAGATGCCATCTTCATATAGTTAAAGGCTACCTGGCCACTGACCATCTTCTGTGCGAATGCGCACACTTTGCCTGAACTCTTATGGGACTCGTCAGCTTAGTCTGGCGCAAGTGATGAGTGAATGGGCAAATATCTGTTAGGAACACTACGACTGTAGGTTGTGGACAGTTGGGAATGTGGATCGCACGGGGAGCATGAAGGGGATAAGTCCCTGCAGTCGCACTGTCCTCTGTGCCCTCGGTGGCTCGAATGGATAGAGCATCTGCCATGTAAGCAGGAGATCCCAGGTTCAAATCCAGGCCAGGGAACACAATTTCAGCTGTCTCCATTGATGTATTTCAGCAACACTTGTTGGCAGCTAAAGGTTTCGGTTTAGTTATCATTTCATTCTAGAGAAGCTGCACGGTTGTCAATGGTATCTGTTTTATTGGGAACAGATTCCATTTTAATACTTCTATGGATGATTCTGCCACAGAAATCTTGGACTCAGTGAGATCATTCTGAGATTCAGTCATTAAGAAGTCAGTTGAAATATGTTTGGTGGAAGATCTCATTAATTATGGTGGAGGCTTTCAAATGGATGAGGCATGGGACTTGGTGTTTTCTTTAATATTTTCAGAAAGGAAACATATTATGACTCATGACGCACCTAGAGACAAGTAATTTTTATTAATCTGATTTTGAATATTAACTCAGTGATCCAGCATTCCAACAGGGAGCATGCATGTAGTATCACCATTATCCATATGCCTGCATACCAGACCGAGCAAGGTGGCGCATTGGGTAGTACACTGGACTCACATTCAGGAGGACGATGGTTCAATCCCGCATCCAGCCATCCTGATTTAGGTTTTCCATGATTTACCTAAATCGCTCCAGGCAAATGCCAGGCTGGTACCTTTGAAAGGACACAGCTGACTTCCTTCCCCATCCTTCCCTAATCCAATGAGACCGATGACCTCACTGTCTGGTCTCCTTCCCCCAACAACCCAACCCCCTGCATACCACAGATAGAGCAATATTCTAATATTGTGCTAAACTAAACAGAGGGCAGTCATGTAGTGGCTGCCTTTGCACGTGCATCTCTGTGCCATTTTTGGTACAAAGTTAATTATTGAACTATCAATCTCCAATGCAAAACACACACCGGAAAATTGCTGAATGGTTGCCAACCAAAATATTGTGGCAAGGAGTCACCATCATCTGGCTGCAGTCCTGAAACTTCATGGAATACTCTTCACTTCAGAAAAGTTGTGTGTTTCTATTTTTACTACCTTGGAATCACTTATTACGTGTCTGTACTTCCCCTTTGGACACTTCAATTATGGTGACAAATTTGTTACGACTCTTAGTATGTACATATATTCCTAACATAGTTAGTTCATACAGAGACATTTTCAAAACTTTTGTGAAGTTTTCCCATAGAATTTTCCAATTATACTATCATATTTTCTTGTTCCAGTATAATAATGCAGAAAGTGAACATATTGATACAGCTACTGCTTTCCTCTCAGCAACTTCAGCATGAACAAGAGCATCTTCTGAAAGTTTTGGCCACTGTTGCAGAAATGGATGAAGCCACCTCTGCAATTTCAAGATCTAAATGAAGTCTTAGATTCATGGTTTTAGTCATCATAACAAGGTTGGTACAGCACTTTGTGGTCTTTGCAATTCAAGGTGACTCTTGACAGTGAGCTTTTCCTTAGTGTACCCTGCTACTAATGTATATCAAACTGCAGTGACCCCAGGCTATCACATGTGACTACAACTACCTGCACTACAATGCAACTGGTTGGTTGTCATCTCTTAGATCCCCAGTCACCACAATCGGTGCTACTTTCACAAAATTACTTGCCTCTGCCAATCAAATTCCACTGGAACAGCACAAGTATCAGTCTGCCGAGACCATACTTAACAGCTGCCCTGTCATAAAGATGAATTCAGTTTCCTGAGCCACAACTAAATCTAATCCTCATAGCTTCCTCAACAGTTCTAACTGCAGCATCAACCATGGAGGATCACCAAAGTGGCACTACCGTTGACAGCCAGACATCACTACCACATCCATTGCCTCCAACAACCTCAGCTGAGGCAGACACTGTGCACTCAGATGGTATAATCTGGTTGAAATTATACTTTGTGACTATGTCAGGTAATTGTCATCAGGGCTGGATGTCTGATGGGACTTAGAATAATCCAAGTGTGGTCAATCTCCACATAAAACTAACGTAAATTCTCTTGTGAATCCTATCCAGGAAGGATATGTATTTGTATGTCCAGAATTTCTTGGAACTGTCTCCCTGTGGGCATTTGATTGTGGATTACTTCCATTTTCTGTGTTTGGAATAAAGTATTTTTTATTTGTACTACCTGGAAATGAGTTACTGCATGCATGTACTTCCATTTTGGACACTTCATTTGTGATGCATGGGCCTTATCATGTGTCTTGTGCATCTCATCTATCAACAGTGATTTACATATAAGCTAATGGGATGGTTATTCTGTTATGCAGTTCAATTTGAAAGTGAAACACAGAGAGAGAGAGAGAGAGAGAGAGAGAGAGAGAGAGAGAGAGAGAGAGAGAGAGAGAGAGAGAGAGAGAGAGAGAAATTCATCTTCTAAAGTGCCTTCATTCCATATAGGTAAAACTAATTTCTCTCTATCGATTTCATCACTCTTATTAATAAAGTTCCATTTTTTTACAAGTATTTATCTAGCTTTAACCACACAACACTTAAACAAAAATTATTTAAGTGTAATATGTTCTTCTGTAACTGCTCAGCACTATTAAGTCAATGAACAGTTTCTATAATTTCCAACTAATCTAAAAATAAAAAATAAAATAGAGGCAAAGCTTTTCATTGTCTCTTAACCAGTTGAAGCTTTCTAAGGGACACACACTTCTTATTACAGATTGAGAATGTACAAAATTTCTTTATTTATACATCTGTAGACAATATGCATTATGTGGATCCCATCTCATTGTCTATGCTGATTAAACATATACAAATACAGATAGTTAAAATATAAGCAAATTCTTACTTACAGTTTTTCATAACTTATGTTACATGTCTATAGAGCTTAGGAAGGGAGGAAAGAAGGAAGGAAGATTGGGTTTAATTTCCCATCAACGTTGAGGTCATTAGAGATGGAGCACAAGCTTGGATTTGTCAAGGATGAGAAAGGAAATTGGCTGTGCCATTTCAAAGGAACTGCCCCGGCATTTGCCCAGAGTAATTTAGGGAAATCATGGAAAACTGAAACCAGGATGGCTGGATGTGGATTTGAACCACCATCCTCCTGAATGCAAGTCCAGTGTGCTAACCACTATACCACCTCCCTCAGTGAAGAGCTTACATCTCTATTCGTCCTCATCTCCAAGTAACTACTGCAACCTACATTATTCTGAATCTGCCTAGTGCATTCATCCCTTGGTCTCCCTCTACAATTTTTACCCTCCATGCTTCCCTCCAATACTAAATTGGTGATCCCTTGGTGCCTCAGAATGTGTTCTACCAACCGATCCCTTCTTCTAGTCAAGTTGGGCCACAAATTCCTTTTCTCCCCAATTCTATTCAGTACCTCCTCACTAGTTACATGATCTACCCATCTAATCTTCAGCATTCTTCTGTAGCACCACATTTTGAAAGCTTCTATTCTCTTCTTGTCTAAACTATTTATCATCCATGTTTCACTTCCATACAAATACTTTCAGAAAATATTTTCTGACACTTTGACACTTAAATCTATACTTGATGTTAACAGATTTCTCTTCTTCAGAAATGCTTTCCTTGCCATTGCCAGTCTACATTTTATATCCTCTCTACTTTGACCATCATCAGTTATTTTGCTTCCCAAATAGCAGAACTAATCTAACACGTTAAGTGTCTCCTTTCCTCATCTATTTCACTCAGCAACACCTGATTTAATTCGACTACATTCCATTATCCTCATTTTGCTTTTGTTGATGTTCATCTTATATCCTCCTTTGAAGACACCGTCCATTCTGTTCATCTGCTCTTCCAGGTCCTTTGCTGTACCTGCCAGAATTACAATGTCATTGTCAAACCTAAAAGTTTTTATTTCTTCTCCATGGATTTTAGTTCCTACCCAAATTTTTCTTTTGTTTCCTTTAGTGCTTGCTCAATATACAGACTGAATAACATTGGGGATAGGTTACAACACTGTCGCACTCCCTTCCCAACCACTGCTTCCCATTAATGCCCCTCGACTCTTATAACTGCTGTCTGGTATCTGTACAAATTGTAAATAGCCTTTCGCTCCCTGTATTTGATCCCTTGCACTTTCAGAATTTGAAAGAGAGTATTCTAGTCAACATTATCAAAAACTTTCTCCAAATCCACAAATGCTAGAAATGTAGATTTGCCTGTCCTTAACCTAAGATAAGTCGTAGGGTCAGTACTGCCTCGCGTGTTCCAACATTTCTATGGAAACCAAACTGATCTTCCCCAAGGTCAGCTTCTACCAGTTTTTCCATTTATCTGTAAAGAAGTCATGTTAGTATTTTGCATCCATGACTTATTAAACTGACAGGTCAGTAATTTTCACACCTGTCAACACCTGCTTCCTTTGGAAATGGAATTATCCATTCTTCTTGAAGTCTGAGGATATTTCACCTGTCTCATACATCTTGTTGAACAGATGGTAGAATTTTGTCATGGCTTGCTCTCCCAAGGCTGTCAGTAGTTCTAATGGAATATTGTCTACTCCCGGGGCCTTGTTTCCACTTAGGTCTTTCAGTGCTTTATCAAATTCTTCACACAGTATCATATCTCCCATTTCATCTTTATCTACGTCCACCTCCATTTCCATAATATTGCCTCAAGTATGTAACCCTTCTATAGACCCTCTATGTACTCCTTCCACCTTTCTGCTTTCCCTTCTTTGCTTAGAACTGGTTTACCATCTGAGCTCTTGATATTCGTACATGTGGTTCTCTTGTCACCAAAGGTCTCTTTAATTTTCCTGTTGGCAGTATCTATCTTACCCCTAGTGATATATGCCTCTACATCCTTACATTTGTCCTCTAGCCATCCCTGCTTAGCCATTTTGCACTTCATATTGTTCTCCTTTTTGACATGTTTGTATTGCTTTTCGTCTGCTTCATTTGCTGCATTTTTATACATTCTCCTTTCGTCAATTAAATTCAGTATCTCTTCTATTACCCAACGATTTCTACTAGACCTCATCTTTTTAACTACTTGATCCTCTGCCGCCTTTCAGTATTTCAGCTATGAAAGCTACCCATTCTTCTTCTACTGTATTTCTTTCCCCTGTTCTTGTCAATTGTTCCCTAATGCTCTCTCTGAAACTCTCTACAACTTCTGGTTCTTTCTGTTTATCCAGGTCCCATATCCTTAAAATTCCCACCTTTTTGCTGTTTCTTCAGTTTTAATTCTGTTTATCCAGGTCCCATATCCTTAAATTCCCACCTTTTTGCAGTTTCTTCAGTTTTAATTTACAGCTCATAACCAATAAATTACGGTCAGAGTCCACATCTGCCCCTGGAAATGTCTCACAATTTAAAACCTGGTTCCTAAATCTCTGTCTTACCATTATATAATCTATCTGAAACCTTCCAGTGTCTCCAGGCCTCTCCCATGTATAGAACTTTCTTTCATGATTCTTAAACCAAGTGTTAGCTATCATTAAGTTATGCTCTGTGCAAAATTCTACCAAACAGATTCCTCTTTCATTCCTTATCCCCATTCCATATTCACCTACTACTTTTCCTTCTCTTCCTTTTCATACTATCGAATTCCAGTCCTCCGTGACTATTAAATTTTTGTTTCCCTTCAATATGAGAATAATTTCTTATATCGCATGATACATTTCTTCCATCTCTTCATCATCTGAGGAGCTAGTTGGCATATAAACTTGTACTACTATGGTAGGCATTGGATTCGTGTCTAGCTTGGCTACAACAATGCATTCACTATGCTGCTCGTAGTAGCTTATTTGCATTCCTATTTTTTTTATTCATTATTAAACCCACTCCTGCATTACCATATCTGATTTTGTATTTATAACCCTTTATTCACCTGACCAAAAGTCTTGTTCCTCCAGCCACTGAATCATGCTAATTCTCACTATATCTAATTTTAACTTATCCATTTACCTTTTTAAATTTTCTAACCTAGCTGCCCGATTAAGGGATCTGACATTTCTTGCTCCGACCCATAGAACGCCAGTTTTCTTTCTCGTGATAACGACATCCTCCTGAGTAGACCCCGCCTGGAGATCTGAATGGGGGAGTATTTTACTTCTGGAAATTTTACCCAAGATGACAGCATCATTATTTAACCATACAGTAAAGGTGCTTGCCCTCGGGAAAAATTATGGCTGTGGTTTCCCCTTTCTTTCATCTGTCACAGTACCAGCGTAGCAAGGCTGTTTTGGTTAATGTTACAAGGCCAGATCAGTCAATAATCCAGACTGTTGCCCCTGTAACTACTGAAAAGACTGCTGCCCCTCTTCAAGAACCACATGTTTGTCTGACCTCTCAGCAGATACCCCTCCATTATGGTTGCACCTACGATACGGCATCTGTATCACTGAGGCTTGCAAGTCTCCCCATCAGTGGCAAGGTACATGGTTCATGGGTGGGAGGGGGGGGGGGGGTTGTTGAACATATTGTATTGTATTTATTTAGCAGCCATATAAAAAACTTCCATAATATAATTATACACTACTACCACATGCAACACTGCGCTATCACTGACACCACTGTATCAAGTGTTGTTCGGAAATTAATGTAAATTTTTTGGGGTTTCATATTTGGTTTAATACTGATGTTTCATAAACTTATCAATGCTGTAAAATGTTAAGAACTGTGAACTGTCAGTCAGTGAAATTTTTGGTCTGAAGTGGTGTGGCAGCCATTACTGTTCTAAACACATATACTCCATTATGATACTCCACTGCCAAAGAATAATATGTTGTAGTCTGATCTCTGTCGGAAGAGAGAATAAAACTGACAAATTCACTAAGACATAATACCAAAATCAAGAAACGTCATGAACCAGCAGAAGGTGTATGAAGTTGCTCTTACTGTTTAAAGTGTGGAAAATAAAATGAGCCAGACAAAGGACATTCTGCTACACTACTAACATGCACACATAAAAGCACACACCAGTAAAGTAGATACAAGGTCAGATCAGGTCATTAGATAATGAGCTCAGAAATTTCACCATGGAATCAGTTATGGAAATGAAATTTCAGTACTGCTGATAAGCACATATTGAAGTCCACACAGTGGTCATAGCTTTTGTTACAGCGTAAAGTCAAGCCCCGGCAAGGCAGTTGGGAAAGATAGAGAAGAGGTGGCTGTGAGAAGAGATCAGCCAATAGCATGCTGATTGAACCCTCTCCAGGACGACAACACAACAGCAGCGGCCCCTATGTGAACAGGACATAAGCGCTGCGCCCGACTGGTCACAGCCCAGTTCAATAGTAGCTTCAAGACTAGTGACATGTATAGCAGTGTCAATTCTATTTACATTGCTTGTACTGTCTATGTAGCAGAGGCTTGGAATTGTTTACAATGAAGAAAATTGCTTATTTTGTATGTCTCCCCTTGTTTGTAACTCATCTGTGTTATTGGCAAAGTTAAGTATCATCTCTTTTCATTTTGTAATAAAACTCATAAATATGATTTGTTTGATTTGATTGTCTAGCAAACTGAGTACAAAGGATTCCTAGACACCCCATATTTGACAACAAGCATGGAGACAAAAATTGGCGATGATGTGTAAGAAGCCAGTACCTGGCTGCCAAAAATTTTCGTTTTGTTGTGGGCTTCAGTCACATTTGTTAGCCATACATGACCTGCCAGATCCTTGCAATGCCACAGAATTGAGTCAGTCTTAGGGAAAATGAACTGTTATATTCAGTTCATACCAAATGCTGCACAAGTCGCAGCTCCATTGCATTGCTTGTGTCACAAGAAAGTTCCCTTTGTTTGGACAGATGAGTGCCAAGAAGCATTTAAAAAATTTAAAGATGCATTGCTCAGTGATAAATGTTTGGTTCACGTTGATTCTGACAAACCCATTGTTGGACACTTCCTCTTACAGAATCAGTGCAGTGCTTTCGCCACTGCTCCACCCTCCTCAGCATCTGGCACCAAAGGAAGGCCAGAAGTATTGCTTCACGCCACAGCTAGCATACAAAAAAAGCATCAATTCTATAGAAGTGTGCAGAGATAGTATTGTATAAAGCCATTGCTAAATATCTCACACAATCCTCTGGAAGAGTGGTACAGATTACTTCATTTGCATTTACTCCGTGATGGTATTTGTTTTTAAAGCAAAACTGAAAAAAGGAATATAGGATTAATTGTAAAAAACAACTATAAAAACAGAAGTAAGTCTAATTTACATACAGACTATGAGTCTGAGTCAGTCAGAGTTCAGAAAGTTTCACATTCTGGTCAGAACTCCTTCAGAGTTTGCCAATAGACATCAGGCAGGAAATTGGGAATTTTCTTTTAGTTATTCTGTGTTTTGTTTTCTCTGTGTCTTAATTTCTTGATTATCTATCTTCCTCCCTCCTAACTGGTTTTAGAGCATGTAAGATTACATGTGAGATAGAGTGACTGGTCATTTCGAGTGTATGCATGCACAACAATTTTAGTTCATTTCCAAATTCATTTGTTTTAATAAGTGTACGGGTGCTGATGACCTCACCATTGGGTGCCCATATGATCCAAACACACACACATCTTCTTAGAACCTTTATCGGCGACTCCTTCTATAAATTACCAGAATATTTTTACATGGTGTCATGATTTGAGTGTGGAACAGTGTCCTATTGTCTTCTGAAGAGATTAGGTTCTGCCTGTATGTGAATGATGGACATAAAAGTGTGCAATGTATTCCTAGCGGGTGGCCTATTCCAGCCTGTGTTCATCCATGATGCAACGGTCCTACCCCCACCTTCATGGAGTAGGGGGCCATCAGTTAAACTCAGTGACAGTTGATGTTTTTGCAGGTAACCAATGCCCACTACATTTCACAAACTGCTTTCCCTATCTTACTGCCATTTCTTCATCAGGAAGGTGATGCGCTTTTTCAATAGGACAATGCATGTCCACATATGGCTGCTGCAATGCAATGTGATCTTCATGGTGAACAACAATTACCATGACCAGAAAAATCACCAGATTTTTAGCCAGTTGAACACTTATAAGTCATAGTGAAGGGGAAATGTATTCATTCACTGGAGCCTGCAAGAACCATCGCTGAATTTTGAAAAGGCTGATAGATCTTAATCGGGGGACTTCAAAATTAATGGTAGGATAAATGTCATCTACCAATGGGCTGATCTGATTTATAGTTTCCTTAAGTATAATGGGATTGAGCTATGAGTGAGAAGTGATTAGGAAATTTTTTTTTGTTGTGTGTTCCTGGTTGAGCATAGTAAGTCCTGTAACACAAGGTTGGGGAGAGGGAGGCATGAAAAGTATCTAAATGCTGCTAATGCAGGAATTGACATGTTTGGGCATGAAAATAATGTAATTAGAATGGGAAATCTAAGAAAGAGTTTGGTGATGGCTGGGGATCTTGGAACCTCAGAACTCTGATTAGAGATAGTATTATACTGAACAAACTGTGAACATGATATAGCTCATCATAGAGGTGGTTTTCCATGGCACTTGTGGATGATATATCAGACTAACTTTATTAGCAGTCTGTTATCAATCAATATACTTCATGTATGCTCTTGTATATTATAATATTCCGAATTATGTTGTACTGTTATAGAAAAAAATGCATATGTCTGAATTCTTCATATGCCTTAGAGGTTCCTCTCACTGACGTCTGTCAAATATGATGAATGTAATATAATAGAATAATAATGCACAACTCACCTAAACTGAATCAACTCTCACAAGGAATTACAGTGGTTTAAAGAGTTCCTGGCACTCATAATAGTTACATGAACTAAATTAGTTTGTTTCTAATGTTTGGAGACACAAAAGGCTTATAAAGTAGTATATATTTATATGAAGAGTGAGTTTTGTAATATGTCTGAAGCTCAAATATACGTCATTAGTTGAAGCACATGAAATTAGTATGTCTACTTTTTTTATAAGTAGAGAAAGTCTTAAGAAATTCCTGTGCCTAGCAGCATACTTCAGAGAAGAAAGTGAAAGAGAGTTTGCAGCTGCAGGCTAACCAGCAAGGAAAGTTGGCCGAGCATGTCAAGTAAGTCATCTCACAAAAAAAGTGGAAGTTAGTATATTTACTTTGCACTTAAATTGTCATCCAAAGCCATTAGAACAAGGAGACCAGTGAGAAAGGACTGAAGAAACAGGAATTCTAACACCAAAAAATGAGAAAATAAGCTGTTGCATGTTGCCACAGCAACTAAACCAAATACGACAAAGAATCTACTACAAGACAATGGAACACGCTCAAGTACATAACGGAGCAAAATTTCTAATTGAGAAATAGAGAAGAAGATTCCAGTGTGTTTCTCTATGAAGAAATACACCTAGAACACTTCAATTAAGAAGATCTGGTGCAGGGAGTGTAGAGCTCTCATATACATCGCACGGACATGGTCACGGAAACCAATATCTGACGCCGCTGGCACCAGTTGCTGTTCACTGGTACTGACCTGCCTCCACATCCGCTCACTGACGCAGAGCAAATTCTCCAAGGAGTGAGCATAAAGCAGAACTTTATTGTTTTAGTACAAAGTGGGACAAACTATTCAGTGAACTTTATTAGGGTAGTTACCATACTTGAAGTTAGTTAAATGCTTACTAGATCTAAAGCTTGCAAGAATATGGATAACATACAACAAGTCGAGGAAACTCAAGGAAAGTGATGATTTCCAGTTTACTGAATTATTAAGTTCCACAGTTTGTGATAGTCATATTGAAACTGAAAAATCTTCTATCGAAAGCAGGAAAGGTGTTGTACGCAATCTTAACAGTGAAAACTCCCAAAGTGGCAATACCCATTTTTCTGAACCTTTAATATCCACTGTTTGTGAAGAAGCGCAAAGTGAAAACACATATTCAAGAAACAAATATCACTGGAACAATGTCACATACAGAAAAAAAATGAATTAGTCGTCACAGTACTGAAAAGGAAAATCAAGAAGACTTTCTCATTATAGGTGACTCACTACTAAAAAATGTTGATGTGCGAAATTTGAGGCTTGACATTCGCCTTGGTATCAGGATCCTTCAATTAAATAATCGCTAATCAATACGCAAAATTCAAATCAGGGATCTTCAGTTGAAGCCACAAGAATCTACAAAGGTAGGAACAAATTCACTATGCAGCACCACTGAGGAAGAAATTGTCAGTGAAACTAGAAACATAATCTGATCAGCGAGAAACTTGTACAGGTCTTCAAGAATTGTAATCAGCGGAATAATCTACAGGAGGTCTGTGAGGGATATTATATAGAGAGGATAAATTGTAATATTTGTGAGATCTGTAATAATCTAGGAGAAATATTTATCAATCCAAATAAGTTTTTAAGCAACAAATGTCTGGAGAAAGATGGTACTCACTTAAACAGTTTAGGCTCCAAGTCATTCACTAAGATGATTACTGATATTTGCATCATTATAAATAATAAGGGAAACTATTAAGCAGAAGGGGGGATGATCATGCACAAAATGTACCTGAAGAAAGCAATATTTCTTTCCTACATTATAATGTAGAGGGATTAGGTAATAAGATTGATTTTTTTGACCACTATCTTACAGATGTTACACCCCACATACTAGTTGTCAGTGAACACCAAAATTTTTGCAGATAATATACACTTGTTTGAAAACCAAAATTATTCATTAACTGCTTTTTACTGTCATTTTTACTATAAAGGTGGAGGAGTGGCTATCTACCTGAGAACAAATAACTTAGTAGAATCTTACGAAGATATTGCTTGGGTAAAAGAGTATTCCTCTGATTTGCTCTGTGAAATTGAAGCAATTAAGTTAAAATTCCAATGGCTCTAAGCACTATGGGACTTAACATCTGAAGTCATCAGTCCCCTAGATTTAGAATTACTTAAACCTAATGAACATAAGGATACACATCCATGACCGAGGCAGGATTCGAGCCTGCGACCATAGCAGCTGCATGGTTCCGGACTGAAGCACCTAGAACTGATTGACCACAGCGGCCAGCTAAGTTAAAATTACTATCTTTGCATTGTATAGATCACCAAATGGAAATTTTAAATTATTTCTTAATCCCTTGATACAGTATTATGTAAATTAATGTCCACACAAGAACATATAAGTGTTATATTATTAGGTGCTATTAATGTCAACACGTTACAAGATTCCCAAGAAAGCAGACTGTTCAAAGACTGTATCCATTCTTATGGCGCAAAAGATCTGTTGGGAGACGTGCCCACTAGAATCACTCCAACTAGTATAAGCTCTATAGACCATGTTATTACGAACTGTGAAAATATTTCCCACGGCTGCTGTTGTACATGATTACATCTCTGACCATCTAGGCCAACTATTAGTACTAAAGGGAAATCCTTGTATAAAACCAAAGAAAATTTATGAATACAAAAGAAATCTCTCTGTTATCAACATTGCCAAACTGAGAGGGAGCCTTGGTCATGAATCTTGGCATCTAGTATTTCAAGCCGAAGGAGTGAACAATAAATGGGATGCCTTCCTAGATACATTATCTTTTCATCTAAATAATACTATTCCCATCAGAAAGATAAATATCAATAAGAATAAGGCATGCCAGTCAAGACCCATGGAATTTGATAATCCTACCAAAGAACTGAAAGAAAAAATGGAAGAAATGTATTTGTTACCAAGAGAGACCAAAAATAATGAGCACATGGATAAATACAAACAATATAAGTACCAGTTTTGCAAGCAAGTCAAGAGATTGAAGGCTGAAAAGATTAACTAGAAAATACAAAACTCAGATTGTATCTCCAACACCTGCTGATCAATGGTAAATGAAGTAAGAGACAATAAAACAAAACTAAAAGGTAATATCAACATACAGATATCTAATAACAATATTGATGTCACCAATCCTCAGGAGATCAGTAACATTTTTAATGACTATTTCATAGATATCGTAGAATCTGACTATTTTTTCACAGATAAAGTACCTGTTGGAAGTCTTGCTGAGGAGAATTCTGAACCTAATCAACTCCACGAACTTGAAATCAAGGATTTTTGCAGCTCATCAGAGAATGTAAAAACAAATAATCCGATGGCTGGGATGAAATTTCTCCATTTTTACTTAAACAGTGCAAAAATAATCTAGCATATCCTTTGGTGCACCTAATAAATAGTGTCTTAAAACAGGAGTGTTCCCTGACATACTAAAATTAGCCATTGTTAAACCTCTCTATAAAAAAGATGATAAACAACTAGTAGAAAATTACAGACCACTCACTTTAACTTCCATTTTTAGCAAGTTAATTGAAAAAAATAATTCTGAAGTATATGTTAGAGCAGTATAATAAGCACAACATCCTGGTAGATTTTCAGCATGGCTTCAGAAGTGGATGTAGCACCATGACTGCAACACTTCAATTTATGCTGAAAGCTCTTGACAAAATTGATGAAGGCATGCAAGTAGCTGGAGTTTTCCTAGACTTATCAAAGGCTTTTGATGGGGTTGAGCATAAGGTACTTCTGTCAAAACTGGCCAGAGATGGCATAAGTGGAAAACTATAGCACCTCATCACATCATATTTAAAAAACAGGAGACGGTGTACCTCAACCTCACACAATAATGGAAAAACATTAAAAAATTATTCATCAAGGGTCAGTAATATTAAATTTAGTGTGCCTCAGGGATCGATAATTGGGCCCTTCCTTTTTATATGTTACATTGATGACTTCCCAAAGATAGTAAAAAATGATACCATCATTACAATGTATGCAGATGACACTTCAGGCCTTTTTTGGGGAAATTATATTCTTAATCTCTGCATAGAGGCAAAAAAATTATAGATTTGCAAAGGAAAAATCTGAAAATGTTAATCTAAAAGTCAACTTACAAAAAGCAAATATAATCCCCTTCAATGTAGGTGATTTGCAAACTTGTACTGACTCTCAAGATAGTAATATTTTAGAGAAAATATGCAGTGAGTGTAAATTCCTAGGTATATGCATAGATAGCAAACTACGATGGACACAACAAATTGAAATTGTATGTTGCAAGGCTATCATCTAGCCTATATGTTTTAAGAAGAATAGCTCCATACGTCAATACCCAAACAATGAGGATGATGTATTTTGGTTTCACACATCCATTTCTAGCATATGGTCTTGCATTGTGGGGCAGGGCTTCCAAAACTCATGTAGACCAAGTATTTAAACTCCAGAAAAGAGCCTTGAGAATATTAGGCAAAAACGACGCTAGAACATCATGTAAGGGATTGTTTATAGATTTTAAAATTCTGTCTGTCTATTCTATGTATGTGTTTGAAACAATAGTATTAACTGTAGAAGATAAGAAATATACATGTCGTAATGCAGAAATTCACGATACTAGACAAGTAAAAAATTTCCATATGATAAACAGAAGACTGAAAAAATAGCAAAGAGTCCATATATTAATGGAGCACAATACTTCAATGCACTGCAAAATGAATTCAAGGTAATAACTGGAGAGACATTCAAAAAAACATCTAAAATCGTGGCTCATTGAGCAGTGTTTCTATAGCCTACTGAAGAAACTAAAATCTAAAGTATTATTATGTCAGATAATTTGGATTACATTCTTAAGTTCCTATTATAAAGTAAATCCCCCCGCCCATGAACCATGGACCTTGCCGTTGGTGGGGAGGCTTGCGTGCCTCAGTGATACAGATAGCCGTACCGTAGGTGCAACCACAACGGAGGGGTATCTGTTGAGAGGCCAGACAAACGTGTGGTTCCTGAAGAGGGGCAGCAGCCTTTTCAGTAGTTGCAGGGGCAACAGTCTGGATGACTGACTGATCTGGCCTTGTAACACTAACCAAAACGGCCTTGCTGTGCTGGTACTATGAACGGCTGAAAGCAAGGGGAAACTACGACCATAATTTTTCCCGAGGGCATGCAGCTTTACTGCATGGTTAAATGATGATGGCATCCTCTTGGGTAAAATATTCCGGAGGTAAAATAGTCCCCCATTCAGATCTTCGGGCGGGGACTACTCAAGAGGATGTCGTTATCAGGAGAAAGAAAACTGGCGATCTATGGATCGGAGCGTGGAATGTCAGATCCCTTAATCGGGCAAGTAGGCTAGAAAATTGAAAAAGGGAAATGGATAGGTTAAAGTTAGATATAGTGGGAATTAGTGAAGTTCGGTGGCAGGAGGAACAAGACTTCTGGTCAGGTGACTACAGGGTTATAAACACAAAATCAAATAGGGGTCATGCAGGAGTAGGTTTAATAATGAATAGGAAAATAGGAATGCGGGTAAGCTACTACAAACAGCATAGTGAATGCATTATTGTGGCCAAGATAGATACGAAGCCCACGCTTACTACAGTAGTACAAGTTTATATGCCAACTAGCTCTGCAGATGACGAAGAAATTGAAGAAATGTATGATGAAATAAAAAAAATTATTCAGATAGTGAAGGGTGATGAAAATTTAATAGTCATGGGTGACTGGAATTCGGTAGTAGGAAAATGGAGAGGAGGAAACGTAGTAGGTGAATATGGATTGGGGCTAAGCAATGAAAGAGGAAGCCGCCTGGTAGAATTTTGCACAGAGCACAACTTAATCATAGCTAACACTTGGCTCAAGAATCATAAAAGAAGGCTGTATACATGGAAGAAGCCTGGAGATACTGACAGGTTTCAGGTAGATTATCTAATGGTAAGACAGAGATTTAGGAACCAGGTTTTAAATTGTAAGACATTTCCAGGGGCAGATGTGGACTCTGACCACAATCTATTGGTTATGACCTGTAGATTAAAACTAAAGAAACTGGAAAGAGGTGGGAATTTAAGGAGATGGGACCTGGACAAACTGAAAGAACCAGAGGTTGTACAGAGTTTCAGGGAGAGTATAAGGGAACAATTGACAGGAATGGGGGAAAGAAATACAGTAGAAGAAGAATGGGTAGCTTTGAGGGATGAAGTAGTGAAGGCAGCAGAGGTAAAAAGACGAGGGCTAGTAGAAATACTTGGATAACAGAAGATATACTGAATTCAATTGATGAAAGGAGAAAATATAAAAATGCAGTAAATGAAGCAGGTAAAAACGTCTCAAAAATGAGATCGACAAGAAGTGCAAAATGGCTAAGCAGGGATGGCTAGAGGACAAATGTAAGGATGTAGAGGCTTATTTCACTAGGGGAAAGATAGATACTGCGTACAGGAAAATTAAAGAGACCTTTGGAGATAAGAGAACCACTAGCATGAACATCAAGAGCTCAGATGGGAACCCAGTTCTAAGCAAAAAAGGGAAAGCAGAAAGGGGGAAGGAGTATATAGAGGGTCTGTACAAGGGTGATGTACCTGAGTCGAAACAAGGCCCCCGGAGTAGACAACATTCCACTGGAACTACTGACGGCCTTGGGAGAGCCAGTCCAGACAAAACTCTACCATCTGGTGAGCAAGGTGTATGAAACAGGCAAAATACCCTCAGACTTCAAGAAGAATATAATAAATCCAATCCCAAAGAAAGCAGGTGTTGACAGATGTGAAAATTACCGAACTATCAGTTTAATTAGTCACAGCTGCAAAATACTTATGCGAATTCTTTACAGAAGAATGGAAAAACTAGTAGAAGCTGACCTAGGGGAAGATCAGTTTGGATTCCGTAGAAATGTTGAAACACGTGAGGCAATACTGACCCTACGACTCAGCTTAGAAGCTAGATTAAGGAAGGGCACACCTACGTTTCTAGAATTTGTGGACTTAGAGAAAGCTTTTGACAATGTTGACTGGAATACTCTCTTTCAAATTCTGAAGGTGGCAGGGGTAAAATACAAGGAGGGAAAGGCTATCTACAATTTTTACAGAAACCAGATGGCAGTTATAAGAATCGAGGTGCATGAAAGGGACGCAGTGGTTTGGAAGGGAGTGAGACAGGGTTGTAGCCTATCCCTGATGTTATTCAATCTGTATATTGAGCAAGCAGTGAAGGAAACAAAAGAAAAATTCGGAGTAGATATTAAAATCCATGGAGAAGAAATAAAAACCTTGAGGTTCACCGATGACATTGTAATTCTGTCAGAGACAGCAAAGGACTTGGAAGAGCAGTTGAACGGAATGGATAGTGTCTTGACAGGAGGATATAACAAAAGCAAAACGAGGATAATGGAATGTAGTCGAATTAAGTCGGGTGATGCTGAGGGAATTAGATTAGGAAACGAGAGACTTAAAGTAGTAAAGGGGTTTTGCTATTTGGGGAGAAAAATAACTGATGATGGTCGAAGTAGAGAGGATATAAAATGTAGACTGGCAATGGCAAAGAAGGCATTTCTGAAGAAGAGAAATTTGTTAACATCGAGTATAGATTTATCTGTCAGGAAGTCATTTCTGAAAGTGTTTGTATGGAGTGTAGCCATATATGGAAGTGAAACATGGATGATAAAAATTTTTGGACAAGAAGAGAACAGAAGCTTTTGAAATGCGTTGCTACAGAAGAATGCTGAAGATTAAGTGGGTAGATCACATAACTAATGAGGAAGTATTGAATAGGATTGGGGAGAAGAGAAGTTTGTGGCACAACTTGACTAGAAGAAGGGATCGGTTGGTAGGACAGATTAGATTAGATTAGATTAATACTAGTTCCATGGATCATGAATACGATATTTCGTAATGATGTGGAACGAGTCGAATTTTCCAATACATGACATAATTAGGTTAATTTAACAACATACTTAAGTTAATATAACAACTTTATTTTTTGTGTTTTTTGTTTTTCTTTATTTTTTATTTTATTTTTTTTTTTATTTTTTAAATATTTTTTTTCTTTATTTTTCTTAATTTATATCTAAAAATTCCTCTATGGAGTAGAAGGAGTTGTCATTCAGAAATTCTTTTAATTTCTTCTTAAATACTTGTTGGTTATCTGTCAGACTTTTGATACTATTTGGTAAGTGACCAAAGACTTTAGTGCCAGTATAATTCACCCCTTCTGTGCCAAAGTTAGATTTAATCTTGAATAGTGAAGATCGTCCTTTCTCCTAGTATTGTAGTTATGCACACTGCTATTACTTTTGAATTGGGTTTGGTTGTTAATAACAAATTTCATAAGAGAGTATATATACTGAGAAGCTACTGTGAATATCCCTAGATCCTTAAATAAATGTCTGCAGGATGATCTTGGGTGGACTCCAGCTATTATTCTGATTACACGCTTTTGTGCAATAAATACTTTATTCCTCAGTGATGAATTCCCCCAAAATATGATGCCATATGAAAGCAATGAGTGAAAATAGGAGTAGTAAGCTAATTTACTAAGATGTTTATCACCAAAATTTGCAATGACCCTTATTGCATAAGTAGTTGAACTCAAACGTTTCAGCAGATCATCAATGTGTTTCTTCCAATTTAATCTCTCATCAATGGACACACCTAAAAATTTGGAATATTCTACCTTAGCTATATGCTTCTGATTAAGGTCTATATTTATTAATGGTGTCGTACCATTCCCTGTACGGAACTGTATGTACTGTGTCTTATCAAAATTCAGTGAGAGTCCGTTTACAAGGAACCACTTAGTAATTTTCTGAAAGACAGTATTGACAATTTCATCAGTTAATTCTTGTTTGTCAGGTGTGATTACTATACTTGTATCATCAACAAAGAGAACTAACTTTGCCTCTTCATGAATATAGAATGGCAAGTCATTAATATATAATAAGAACAACACAGGACCCAAGACTGACCCTTGTGGAACCCCATTCTTGATTAGTTCCCCGTTTGAGGAATGTGCTGATCTTTGCATGTTACGAGAACTACTTATTTCAACTTTCTGCACTCGTCCAGTTAGGTACGAATTAAACCATTTGTGCACTGTCCCACTCATGCCACAATACTTGAGCCTGTCTAGCAGAATTTCATGATTTACACAATCAAAAGCCTTTGAGAGATCACAAAAAATCCCAATGGGTGGTGTTTGGTTATTCAGATCATTCAAAATTTGACTGGTGAAAGCATATATGGCATTTTCTGTTGAAAAACCTTTCTGGAAACCAAACTGACATTTTGTTAGTACTTCATTTTTACAGATATGTGAAGCTACTCTTGAATACATTACTTTGTCAAAAATTTTGGATAAAGCTGTTAGAAGGGAGATTGGACGGTAATTGTTGACATCAGATCTATCCCCCTTTTTATGCAAAGGTATAACAATAGCATATTTCAGTCTATCAGGGAAAATGCCCTGTTCCAGAGAGCTATTACACAGGTGGCTGAGAATCTTACTTATCTGTTGAGAACAAGCTTTTAGTATTTTGCTGGAAATGCCATCAATTCCATGTGAGTTTTTGCTTTTAAGCAAGTTTATTATTTTCCTAATTTCAGAGGGAGAAGTGGGTGAGATTTCAATTGTATCAAATTGCATAGGTATGGCCTCTTCCATTAACAGCCTAGCATCTTCTAATGAACACCTGGATCCTACTATATCCACAACATTTAGAAAATGATTATTAAAAATATTTTCAACTTCTGACTTTTTGTTCGTAAAGTTTTCATTCAATTTGATGGTAATACTGTCTTCCTCTGCTCTTGGTTGACCTGTTTCTCTTTTAATAATATTCCAAATTGTTTTAATTTTATTATCAGAGTTGCTGATTTCAGACATGATACACATACTCCTGGATTTTTTAATAACTTTTCTTAATATAACACAGTAGTTTTTATAATTTTTGATAGTTTCTGGGTCACTACTCTTTCTTGCTGTCAGATACATTTTCCTTTTCCGGTTACAAGATATTTTTATACCCTTAGTAAGCCGTGGTTTGTTACAAGGTTTCTTACGAGTATATTTAACTATTTTCTTGGGGAAGCAGTTTTCAAATGCATTTACAAAAATGTCATGAAATAAATTATATTTTAAATTGGCATCAGGTTCACGGTACACCTCATCCCAGTCTAACTGCTGTAGGCTTTCCCTGAAATTTGCAATTGTTAAATCGTTGACTGAACGTACTACTTTGGAGGACTGTTTAGTATTGCTGAATAGAGCTATGTCATATATTGTAACTAGCTGTGCACCATGATCAGAAAGACCATTCTCAACAGGCTGAGCATTTATCTGGTTAAACTTATCTTGGTCTATAAAGAAGTTATCTATCAGTGAGCTGCTATCCTTTACCACCCGAGTAGGAAAATCAATAACGGGTGTCAAATTGAAAGAACCGAGTAATACTTCAAGGTCATTTTTCCTATTACCCTCTTTCAGAGAATCTACATTGAAGTCCCCACAAATAATAATTTGCTTCCCCCTGTCTGACAGATAGCACAACAAGGAGTCCAAAAATTTTCAGAAATAGATGAAAATTTCCTGATGGGGACCTATATACAGTTACAATTATAAATGTGCCTTTATTTAATTTAAGCTCACAGGCACATGCTTCTATATGTTTCTCTACACAAAACTTTTTTGTTTCTATACTTTTTGCACAATGATAACTTTTGACATATATGGCAACTCCTCCTTTCTTCATATTTTCTCTCATTACATGTGCAGAGAGCTTATATCCACTTACATTTACCTTATCCATATCAGTAACAATGTGATGCTCAGACAGGCATAGTATATCTATTTCATTCTCAGCTTCTAAATCTTCTAAACAAACCAGAAGCTCATCTACTTTATTCTTTAAACTCCCAATATTTTGATGAAATATACTTACATTATTTTTAATTATACTTTTATGAGAACCTTTCCTTATTCTAACATTTGCAGTACTCTCCTGTCTGAGTTTCTCATTGTGCTTAGGCCTAGTTCCTATACCAGTGGTCACATGGTGTTCAGAGAAGCAGATTATGTCAACTGGGTTGGGTGACTAATTCATCAATGCAATTACCTAGGACTGAGATACAACTTGGTGGAGATAAAATTTCTGGTGATTGGTGAAAATTTATAATTGATAGCTGTGATTGGTGATCAAATGTGCTAGAATTGTGCTGTTTAATTTCTTTCCTAAACTGAAGATTTGTTTCAATCCTGACCTCTCGTAGAACTTGACATCTTTCTGTCTTACCTATCCTATAAAAGGTGCTGCTCCAACACCTGTAACCACTGGTATTTTACCATTCATGGCAGTGCCTCCCCCCTCCCCCCCTTAAATTTCCTGCTATTACCCCAGCCTCTTTACCCTTCCCTTTCCTGTTGAGATGTAGGCCGTGCCTGGTATAGTCCCACCTACTGAGTGAATCAACAGGAACCACACCAATATGAGCCCCCACACTCGACCCAAGTAGCTGTTCGAACTCCAAATTAACTCTCCCAACAGAAGAGTTCAATTGAGGCCAGTCATGGCGTCTCAGTACAGATACAAATTCAACATTGGTGTGTCTCGATGCCGAAGCAATCTTTACCAGGTCACACTCTATACTGTACCCAGGATCTCTGTCGATACTGTTCACTGGCTCTCCCACAATAACCACGGTGTCTTCCCTGGTAAATCCTTTACAGAGTGAACCTAAATCCTCTGTCACCTGATCCAGACTAGCACTTGGTTTGAAAAAAATTTGTGACCTGGTATTCTGGTCCTAATTCCTCCTGCAGAAGTTGGCCTACACCTCTGGCATGAGAACTGCCTAATAACAAAACTTTCTTCCTTTTCGATCACTATCCTATATTCTTTTTCAATTTCCTATTGGAAGTTTGTTGTGTCCTGTCTACACCAACCTCTGCTTGAGGCTCATCAGTTTCTAACTGAAGCGACAGGTCAAACTTATTTTTGACATTCACCACAAAACTGTCAGAGTTAGTTCTAGGCCTGTTCCTTCTGTTACCTGTTGCCACTTCCCACCTCTCTTCGCCCTTCTCCCTCCTTAACCTGTCCAGATCTTCCCTAGCCTGATCTAGCTCAGCCTGAAGGGCAGCAATTTTCCCCTCCTGTTCCACTATCTTCCTATCTCTGCTGCAAATCCTACATAACCACTGATGAGCCTGATCCACTTTCCCAACACCCACGCCACAGCAGTCCCCCCAGTGAAAAAAACTACTACATCCATCTCACCAAACCCCGGAACTAACAATTCTACGGCAAGTCAGGCACTTCTCACTCATGGCAAAAATAATACTTTAGCTAGAATAAATCAATTAAATTACCGAAAATCAAAAAAGACGTTACAAGAATTAAGCCTATTCACAAATGTATATAAGCAAGTTTCTGATTTAAAATTCCGCTGTTTTTCTGAGATCTGTCTTAAAACAATGAAGGTATACGCTATTTATTATATATTTCACTCGATGGAATGAAAAAAAAGGACAATTAAACGAGATACTTTAACTTTGATTCTCCAAAAACGTTACGAGAATTAGGCCTATAAACAAATGTATATAGGCAAGTTTCTGATATAAAGTTACGCTGTTTTTTTGAAATCTGTATTAAAACAATGAAGTTATACGCTATTTACGGTAGTTTACTTATTTGTTACCGAGAAACTAGTTAAATTACCGTGAAACAAGAAACAAACACGTTTACAAAATTTAAGCCTAAGCGCGACTTCGCGAAGTTACGATCTTTTCGTGTTTTCTGAAAAAATACGCAAAGAAAAGTCAAACCATTAATGGCAAGACTAAACGATACACTAATGCACGTATTTAATTTGTTGTCGGCGTTAAACTAAATTATATTCCTGTCTAAATCACTTAACTTTCTGGAAATGGTTTCTGGCGTCACTTACTCGGCGGACATCTTGGCTCATTCCAATGCCGGGAGCGGAAAAAAGGGGGAAAAAAGGACAGGTATACACTCACACACACACACACATATCCATCCACACATACACAGACACAAGCAGACATTTGTAAAGGCAAAGAGTTTGGGCAGAGATGTCAGTCGAGGCGGAAGTACAGAGGCAATGATGTTGTTGAATGACAGGTGAGGTATGAGCGGCGGCAACTTGAAATTAGCGGAGATTGAGGCCTGGTGGGTAATGAGAAGAGAGGATATACTGAAGGGCAAGTTCCCATCTCCGGAGTTCTGACAGGTTGGCATCAGCGGGAAGTATCCAGATAACCCAGACGGTGTAACACTGTGCCAAGATGTGCTGGCCATGCACCAAGGCATGTTTAGCCACAGGGTGACCTTCATTACCAACAAACATTGTCTGCCTGTGTCCATTCATGGGAATGGACAGTTTGTTGCTGGTCATTCCCACATAGAAAGCTTCACAGTGTAAGCAGGTCAGTTGGTAAATCACGTGGGTGCTTTCACACGTGGCTCTGCCTTTGATTGTGTACACCTACCGGGTTACAGGACTGGATTAGGTGGTGGTGGGAGGGTGCATGGGAGAGGTTTTACACCGGGGGCGGTTACAAGGGTAGGAGCCAGAGGGTAGGGAAGGTGGTTTGGGGAGTTCATAGGGATGAACCACGAGGTTACGAAGGTTAGGTGGACGGCGGAAAGACACTCTTGGTGGAGTGGGGAGGATTTCGTGAAGGATGGACCTCATTTCAGGGCAGGATTTGAGGAAGTCGTATCCCTGCTGGAGAGTCACATTCAGAGTCTGATCCAGTCCTGGAAAGTATCCTGTCACAAGTGGGGCACTTTTGGGGTTCTTCTGTGGAAGGTTCTGGGTTTGAGGGGATGAGGAAGTGGCTCTGGTAATTTGCTTCTGTACCAGGTCGGGAGGGTAGTTGCGGGATGCGAAAGCTGTTTTCAGGTTGTTGGTGTAATGGTTCAGGGATTCCGGACTGGAGCAGATTCGTTTGCCATGAAGACCTAGGCTGTAGGGAAGGGACCATTTGATGTGGAATGGGTGGCAGCTGTCATAATGGAGGTACTGTTGCTTGTTGGTGGAGTTGATGTGGACGGACGTGTGAAGCTGGCCATTGGACAGATGGAGGTCAACATCAAGGAAAGTGGCATGGGATTTGGAGTAGGACCAGGTGAATTTGATGGAACCAAAGGAGTTGAGGTTGGAGAGGAAATTCTGGAGTTCTTCTTCACTGTGAGTCCAGATCATGAAGATGTCATCAATAAATCTGTACCAAACTTTGGGTTGGCAGGCCTGGGTAACCAAGAAGGCTTCCTCTAAGCGACCCATGAATAGGTTGGCATATGAGGGGGCCATCCTGGTACCCATGGCTGTTCCCTTTAATTGTTGGCATGTCTGGCCTTCGAAAGTGAAGAAGCTGGGAGTCAGGATGAAGCTGGCTAAGGTAATGAGGAAAGAGGTTTTAGGTAGGGTGGCAGGTGATCGGCGTGAAAGGAAGTGTTCCATCGCAGCGAGGCCCTGGACGTGTGGAATATTTGTGTATAAGGAAGTGGCATCAATGGTTACAAGGATGGTTTCCGGGAGTAACAGATTGGGTAAGGATTCCAGGCGTTCGAGAAAGTGGTTGGTGTCTTTGATGAAGGATGGGAAACTGCATGTAATGGGTTGAAGGTGTTGATCTATATAGGCAGAGATACATTCTGTGGGGGCTTGGTAACCAGCTACAATGGGGCGGCTGGGATGATTGGGTTTGTGAATTTTAGGAAGAAGGTAGAAGGTAGGGGTGCGGGGTGTCGGTGGGGTCAGGAGGTTGATGGAGTCAGGTGAAAGGTTTTGTAGGGGGGCCTAAGGTTCTGAGGATTCCTTGAAGCTCCGCCTGGACATCAGGAATGGGATTACCTTGGCAATCTTTGTATGTAGTGTTGTCTGAAAGCTGACGCAGTCCCTCAGCCACATACTCCCGATGATCAGGTACCACGGTTGTGGAACCCTTGTCCGCTGGAAGAATGACGATGGATCAGTCAGCCTTCAGATCACAGATAGCCTGGGCTTCAGCAGTGGTGACGTTGGGAGTAAGATTAAGGTTTTTTAAGAAGGATTGAGAGGCAAGGCTGGAAGTCAGAAATTCCTGGAAGGTGTGGAGAGGGTGATTTTGAGGAAGAGGAGGTGGGTCCTGCTGTGACGGAGGACGGAACTGTTCCAGGCAGGGTTCAATTTGGATAGTGTCTTGGGGAGTTGGATCATTAGGAGTAGGATTAGGATCATTTTTCTTCATGGCAAAGTGATATTTCCAGCAGAGAGTACGAGTATAGGACAGTAAATCTTTGACGAGGGCTGTTTGGTTGAATCTGGGAGTAGGGCTGAAGGTGAGGCCTGTGGATAGGACAGAGGTTTCGGATTGGGAGAGAGGTTTGGAGGAAAGGTTAAATACTGAATTAGGGTGTTGTGGTTCCAGATTGTATTGATTAGAATTTTGAGGTTTTGGGGGGAATGGAGCTGGAAGTGGGAGATTGAGTAGATGGGAGAGACTGGGTCTGTGTGCAATGAGAGGAGGTTGAGGTTTGCTGGAAAGGTTGTGAAGGGTGAGTGAGTTGCCTTTCCAGAGGTGGGAAACCAGGAGATTGGATAGTTTTTTGAGGTGGAGGGTGGCATGCTGTTCTAATTTGCGGTTGGCCTGTATGAGGATGCTCTGAACAGCCGGTGTGGATGTGGAAGAGGAAAGATTGAGGACTTTTATTATGGATAGGAGTTGACGGGTGTGTTCATTGGCTGAGTTGATGTGTAGGTGAAGGATTAGGTGGGTGAGGGCAATGGATTGTTCAGTTTGGAACTGGTATAGGGACTGATGGAAAGAAGGGTTACAGCCAGAGATGGGAACTTTAAGTGTGAGGCCTTTGGGGGTAATGCCAAATGTCAGACAAGTCTGAGTAAATAAAATATGGGAGTGTAACCTGGCTAGGGCAAAGGCATGTTTGCGGAGGGAATGTAAATAAAACTTAATGGGGTTGTTGTGGGGATGTTGTGAGGGTGACATGGTATTAGAAGGTGGAAAGTGTAACATGAGGCTGAAATGAAAATGAAAATAAAAATATAAATATATGGGGACAGATAAAGGTGAACTAGAAAGCAACTGGAGATCTGGTGTGAAAAAAGTCGAAAAAGTCCTTTCATCTTTCCCTCCCCTTCCCTCTTTCCTGGCGAAGCAACCGTTGGTTGCTAAAGCTTGAATTTTGTGTGTATGTTTGTGTTTGTTTGTGTGTCTATCGATGTCCAGCACTTTCATTTGGTAAGTTGCATCATCTATATATATACAAGAGATGTATATAAAGAAAGAATGGTGGAAAGGTACTCATGTCCTAAGAGGGAGACAAAGCATGTGAGTTGTGAGATAACTATAAAGCAGTAATGAGCAGGAGATAGGCAAGGAAGAGATGTGAGCAAAGAAAGAAAAAGAAAGCAGGAGTGGCATTAGCCATGCTGATCATTAGGAAATATCTGTTTAATAAATACTCTGACAAATTGTAGGATAGTATTGTAGACATAGTATCTACTACGAGTATGGAAGTTGAGAAGTAGGAAGTAAATGATGCAGTAAAAATTGAATGCAAAGTGTAGAATAGATTTTTATTTTTACCAGAGAATACTTAATTATAGTATACATAGGAATGTTTTATAAAGAGGCATACCTACCACAATGGAAAGAGGAAGTGCTCTCATAAAGTCAACCCTCAAGCAAGATATAGGTACTGATACTAGGAGAAGGGGGCATTATCGTGACAAAAGTCACAAATTTTATAGGGATTATTCTGGAAAGTTTGAATTCCATGCACAACTAGCATTATTATGTTTCATGTAAGTTTACGAGAGTCAAAAAGAACACTTTCATTTTGCCCAGAGTTCCTCCAAGCTGTTAAAATAGTAAAAATAGTATATACTAAGGAAAAGTAGTACAAAAAATGGGAACAGAAAGTAGATTACTCATGTGTCATGAACATCTGGAGTTTACGAACTGAAGTATAGAAAAAAAAAGAGCCCACACAATTCTTAAATATTAGAAGAGCTGATTAGAAACTCAAGTGACTGCTCATATCTTAATATCAAAGTAAAGTAAGAACAGAATAAAGAAACGCTCAGCTAAAAATTGTCCTAGAAAGAAAGAAAAAGATTGTTGGTGAATGAAAGATGTATGTATAAACATGTATAAGAAAAGTATATTGTTATTAGTGATTTTATTTACATAATGATTATGTATAAAATATCGTGTGTCTGATCTGAGGAGGGGGGGGGGGGGGGTGCGATATGTAGTGATTTGAGAATTTTGGTGTAAATTCTAGAACCACTCCGCCTTCTACTGTCTCAAACACACGATATTTTAGATGTGAGTGTTGGATGATAGAATCCTACCTACTGCGTGTCACATGTCTGTGTGTGCAGTTTTAAATTCAGTTGCAGGAAGAATGTAGATGCCGCAGCCAAACGGCACCAACAAGTACCTGTCGGGCGATACGTGGAAGTTTTTGTGAAAGTGCGTACGAGAGGGCCATGGAGTATTTATGTAACTCTGTGATAATAGTGTCAGTGACTATTGTTAGTGAAAAAAGAACAAGTTGAGAAGATACTCATGAAAAAAAAAAATTGTCTTAGCCTTGTGAAGGGAATATGTGTATTATGGTTCATGTAGAGACTGGACATGATGTTTAAGTCAACTTTCTATTATATGTAAATTAGTTTGTTTCTAATGTTTGGAGACATGAAAGGCTTATAAAGTAGTATATATTTATATGAAGAGTGAGATTTGTAATATGTCTGAAGCTCAAATATATGTCATTAGTTGAAGCACATTAAATTGGTATGTCTACTTATTTTTATAAATAGAGAGAGTCTTAAGAAATTCCTGTACCTAGCAGCATACTTCATAGAAGAAAGTGAAAGAGAGTTTGCAGCAACAGGCTAACCAGTGAGGAAAGTTGGCTGAGCATGTAAAGTAAGTCACTTCGTAAAAGAAGTGGAAGTTAGTATATTTACTTGGCACCTAAATTGTTGTCCAAAGCCTTTGGAACCTTCAGTGCTACAAGTAGGAAGAAGGAAGATTACAGTTTGGCAACCCATCGATGATGAAGTAATTCGAGAAAGAGCACAAGCTCAGGTTGGAAAAGGAAATCAGCCATGCCCTTTCATGGGAATCATTCCAGAATTTGTCTTAAGTGATGTAGGGAAATCACAAAAAACATAAAACAGGGTGGGCAGATGGTGATCTGAAGTGTTGTCCTCCATTGTCTCACCACTGAACCATCTAGGTTGATTTCAGAGCTTCATATTTGTGTAAATATGCTTCTCTTGTAAACTGCTCATTGATTCATCTTCTTACATCCTAGTCATAAGAAAACAGCCATAGGATTTCACAACTTTATTCTGCTTGTCCTGCTTGTTACTGGCCTATGACAACTATATATGTACAAAGAAGTCATCAATGTATGACCTTGAGGTTAAGTGGAACAGTGGACAATGAAGGAACATTACTTTTAATAATGCTGGAAACCCCATAATGCTTCAAGTTTTCATCTACGATTTCATTACATGAAGCTGTAACTGAACTAAGCTGCTCAAATATGTGAATTACCTTCAACAATATAGAAATAAATTGGCAGAAAATAAACAACAACAATAAAATTTATTTGATAAATCAGTTCAAAAGCTGGAGGAAGGCAAAAGCATAATGTCTCCAATAGCACCAAGTAAGTAAAGCACTATAATATTGATGCCAGTCTTTGGATTCAGAGTAGCTTGACCTGTAGCTTAAATTTACCCTTTCTGTCTGGTCATCCCCAAGTCATAATTTAAATAACATAAAGAGATACTCTGACATTGTCCACTGTAAATGAAAGAAGGTATTTTAATGTGTCCAGTGTTTTGTCACTTGCATTTTTATGCTCACTGTATTCCTTTCGTCTTAAAAACTATTACTTGTTTATTTTTATTTTATTTTTTACCTTTGCACCTGCTATAGCAATGAATAATATGATAGGCACGACTGCAACCAGAATGAGAGATAAGAACCAGCCATGCATAAAAGCAACAACAAATCCTGCCAAAGCTGATACAGAAGTGTAAACCATCATTCCAAGTTTTTCTGCCAAGCCTTCATAGATGTCATTTGTGAATCTAAAAACAAGAGATTAGCATTAGCATGTGAAAACAGCTAGAAACTTTATAAATTCATACAAACACATTAATAAATATTATTTAACAACAGCTAAATGCAGTATTTTCTTTTTGGTTCTTTAAAAGGGATAGAGAAACTAACTTACAATAATAACTTTTAAAACATCCATTTCTTTATTTAAAAGAACAGCTGAAGCTGAAGTGAAAAATAAAACATGATTGCAAGCTACAAATCTAAGTATACACTCCAACAGGTTTAGTTAGATATTTCCAATAAACAAAATTCATAAGACCTGTATTCTGAAGGATTAGTGCATTAACTTGGAATTAAAACATGGAAGTTCACTCATAAGCAAATAGAGATAGCTGCTGTATTGGACAGAGAGTGAGAGAAAAGGGAGGGGAGGGGGGAAGGAGGAGAATAGCTCCTATTGCCATGCTGAAAGCAGTAGTTTGGCCTGTCATACATATAGGAAGTTCTTAGACCTTGTATTGTGATTTGGTGACATTTGAACACTGTATGGGCAAAACTTGCTTCCCCTTAATTTTTGTTTTCCCTTCTCCTTGCAACAGCTGGTTCATTCTCATCTTGGGGGCTGAGTGACCTTCCCCTTCTTTCTCCCTTTCCTGACCTATTGCTCTTTGTTCCCCGAAGAAGAAATATTTCTGAAAGCTGTTTAGTTTTGTGTGTGTGTATGTGTGTGTGTGTGTGTGTGTGTGTGTATGTGTGACTTCAACAGTACAGGACTTCTGTTTCCTGGAAGTAATTCATGGTCACCCACTCTGTCTCCTTGTAATTTTTTTCTCAAGTGAGTTTTCCTTTTGATGTCATCAGTAAGAGAGATTAGGTGTTAAAGTCTCTTTGTTGATAAGGTAAAGCAGAGTACATGCTCAGAATGGGGAAGGAATTTGGGCATGTCCTTTTCAGAGGAACCATCCCAGCATTTACCTAAAGTGACCAGGGAACCACAGCAAACCTAGATCTGTGTGGCTGGGCTGTGGTTTGAATTGCCATCCCCTGGTCTTAACAGTGAACCATTGTGCTTGGTAATGCAGTCAGATCGCAAACTGCAGTAATGGTTTTCCAGATCGTGACATGCAGTTTATTATGTTAAGTCTTAACACTGATGAGGATATAAAACCATAAAATCAGCATGCAGTACAGTTATAATGTACCAATAAATGGGTATTTTAGGATATCTGTCACATGTGTGAACAGGGAAGATGTTAAAAATAGTTTTGACATTAATGTAAAACACAGTACATTCAATACTGAAGTTTGCAAGTCTCTGGAAACTAAACATCCCCCTCCCCCCCGCCCTCCCCCCCTCCACAAAAAAAAATCATAACTTAACATAAACACTGAGAACCCTTAAAAAGGACATCTAGGCATCTTGTAAAACAAAAAGAAAATTTATCTGCACAGCCATATTGATACTCGAGCTCATAAACAATGAACCATGGACTTTGCCATCAGTGGGGTGACCTGCACTCTTCAGCAACATGGACAGCTGTACTGTAAGTGCAACCACAATGGAGGCATCTCTCTTGAGAGTTCACACAAATGTGTGGTTCCTGTTGCAGAGGCAACAGTCTGGATGATAGACTGATCTGGCCCGTAACATTTCCAAAACAGCCTTGCTGTGCTGGTATTGTGAATGACTGAAAGAAAGGGGAAACTACAGCCACAATTATTCCTGAGGGAATGCAGCTGTGCTGTATGGTTGACATGATTGCATCCTTTTGGGTAAAATATTCCAGAGATAAAATAGTCCCCCAATAGGATATCTGGGTGGGGACTACTCAGGAGGACATCATCAACAGGAGAAATAAAACTGGCATTCTACAGAGCAGAGTGTTGAATGTTAGATCCCTTAATAGAGCAGGTAATTTAGAAAATTTTAAAAGGTAAATGGATAGGTTGAAGTTAGATTTAGTGGGAATTAGTGAAGATCTGTGGCAGGAGGAACATGACTTCTGGTCATACAAAATCAAATACGGGTAATGCAGGAGCAGGTTTCATAATGAATAAGAAAATAGGAATGTGGGTCAGCTACTATGAACAACATGGGTAACACATTATTATAGCCATGATAGATATGAAGCTGACACCCTCAACAGTAGTACAAGTTCATAGGCCAACTAGCTCTGCAGGTGATGAAGAGATTGAATAAATGTATCAGAGATAAAAGATATTATTCAGATAGTTAAGGGAGACTAAAATTTAGTAGTCATGGGGTACTGGAATTTGATAGAGAAAAGAAAGAGAAGAAAAAATATTAGATGAATATGAACTGGGGGGAAAGGAATGAAAGAGGAACCAGATTTTAAACTGTAAGACATTTCCAGGGGCAGATGCGAACTCTGACCACCATTTATTGCTTATGAACTGTAGATTAAAACTGAAGAAACTGCAAAAATGTAGGAATTTAAAGAAAATGGGACCTGGATAAACTGAAATAACCAGAGGTTGTATTGCATTTGAGAGCTACTAACAGAGAATGATTGACAAGAACAGGGGAAAGGAACATAGTAGAAGAAGAATGGGTAGCTTTTTTTGAGAGATGAAACAGTGAAGGCAGCAGATGATCAAGTAAGTAAAAAGATTAGGGATAGTAGAAATCCTTGGATAACACAAGATATATTGATTTTAACTAATGAAAGGAGAGAATATAAAAATGTAGTAAATGAAGCAGGCAAAAGGGAATACAAACATCTAAAAAATTAGGCTGACAGAAAGTGCAAAATGGCTAAGCAAGAATGGATGCAGATCAAATGCAAGGACTTAGAAGCACATTTCATTAGGGGAAAGACAGAAAGATAGATGCCACCTACACAAAAATTAAAGAGGGCTTTAGAGAAAAGAGAAGCAGCTGTATGAATATCAAGGCCGCAGATGCGAAACCTGTCCTAAGCAAAGAAGGGAAAGTGCAAAGGTGGAAGGAGTATTAGAGGGTCTGTACCAGAGAGATAAACTCAAAGGCTATATTATAGCTAGGAAAGTGGATGTAAATGAAGAAAAGATGGGAAAAAGAATTTAACAGAGCTCTGAAAGACCCAAGTCAAAACAAGGCCCTGGGAGTAGATGATATTCTGTCAGAACTACTGATAGCCTTGGGGGTGCCAGCCATGACAAAACTCTTCCACCTGGTATGCAAGATGTATGAGACAGGCAAAATACTCTCAGTCTTCAAGAAGAATGGAATAATTACAATTTTAAAGAAAGCAGTTGCTGACAGTTGTGAAAATTACCCAACTATCAGTTTAATAAGTTATAGTTGCAAAATACTAACATGAATTCTTTACAGAAGAACGGAAAAACTGGTAGAAGCCAACCTCAGGAAAGATCGATTTGGATTCCAGAGAAATGTGGGAACATGAGAAGCAGTACTGACTCTCCATCTTATCTTAGAAGATAGGTTAAGGAAAGACAAACCTATGTTTATAGCACCTGTAGACTTAGAGAAAGCTTTTGTTAACTGGAATTCTCTCTTTGAAATTCTAAAGGTAGCAGGAGTAAAATACAGGGAGCAAAAGGCTATTTACAACTTGTACAGAAACTAGACAGCAGTAATGAGAGTTGAAGGGCACGAAAGGGAAGCAGTGGCTGAGAAGGGAGTGAGACAGGGTTGTAGCCTATCCATGGTGTTATTCAATCTGTACACTGAATAAGAAATAAAAATTTGTGGTAGGAATTAAAGTTCAAGGGAAATAAATGAAAACTTTGAGGTCTGCCAGTGACATTGGAATTCTGTCAAGGACAGAGAAAGATATGTAAGAGCAGTTAACAGACTGGAATAGTCTTGAAAGGAGGCTATAAGATGAATGCCAACAAAAGCAAAACAAGGATAATGGAATGTAGTCAAATTAAATCAGGTGATGCTCAGGGAATAACATTAGGAAATGAGGCACTTAAAGTAGTAGATGATTTTTGCTATTTGGGCAGCAAAATAATGATGATAGCTGAAGTACGGAGGATATAAAATGTAGACAGGCAATGGCAAGGAAAGAGTTTCGGAAGAAGAGAAATTTGTTAACATCGAATATAGAGTTAAGTGTTAGGAAGCCTTTTCTGAAAGTATTTGTCTGGAGTGTAGTCATGTATGGAAATGAAACATGGATGATAAAAAGTTTAGACAAAAAGAAAACAGAAGCTTTCATAATGTGGTGCTACAGAAGAATGTTGAAGATTAGATGGGTAGAGCAGGTAACTAATAAGGATTACTGAAAAGAATTGGAGAGACAAGAAACGTGTGGCACAACTTGGGCAAAAGAAGGGATCAATTGACAGGACACATTCTGAGATATCAAGGGATCACCAATTTAGTATTGGAGGGAATTGTGGGGGTAAAACTCATAGAGGGAGACCAAGAGATGAATACAGTAAGCAGATTCAAAAGGATATAGGTTGCAGTTATCCAGAGATGAACAGGCTCACACAATATAGATTAACATGGAGAGCTGCACCAAACCAGTCTTCAGACCGAAGACCACTACAACAACAGCTCTTCATAAGGCATATTTAAAAAAAAAAATGGAAGAAAGAAATCCAGATATGTAAGCAAAATTAGATGAAGGTAGTAACATGTGGCAAAAAAGTAGAATTTTTTTAAATATAGTGACTGAGATCATTGGTATGGCCAATGGTGCTTCATGAGTAAATGATACATTGTTAAACAATTATTATACAAATAATTTCAGTAACACGAAAACTAAATTAGTGGGATGCATTTTGGGAGCTATGAGAAGTACATACATAGTGAGAAGGACTCTTGGGAGGTCACTGAGGTCCTCCCCTGAAACTATAGCAGTAGGATAACAGAGGAGCATGAAGGGAAGATCTGAGCCCTTCAGGCACAGATGTATGAAGTTAGAAGAGAGCCAATGATGGCAAGGGAAGGTGGTGGTGAGGGGAGGGGATAGTGGCTGTTGGTAGAAGAGCTAGAAGGGGGAGGACACGGCCAGACAGATTCATTGAGTCTACTAAAAACAGGTTCCAGCTGCCATAGTTGATAGAAGAAGTGCCTAAAGAGGGTGTAAGAGTAGGAAATGTGCTGCAGACTCTGCCTGGTAAGCAGGAAGGACAGGAAATGTACATATGTTAGTAGTGGTCATGGCAGAGGTGTAGATCTTTTATTACAGGAGAAGCAAGGGGAGAAGTATCAGGTCACCCATGTTTTCAAACCGATTGGTGGGCTGCATAAAGTGATTGAGGGTTTAGGGCTTTTTTGAAAAGGGCTTCACAAAAGATGATCAGGTAGAGGTAGGGCACAGCTTGGATAGGGGCAGAGTATACAACATAGGTGGTGACCTGAATAAAATAGCTTCCCTAACTGGTGACATGAATGTGAGCATGGTAGAGTGGAGCTGGTGACATGATCGGCCTCATGTTGGGAATGCTGTATAGTGAGTCAATGTGGAGCTAGACATGGTGCTGATGACTGTTGATCAGGCACACACTGTGCTGGTGCCAGTGGGGACTACTGGAAGATGGGGCTAGGTGTGGTCGGCACCTCAACAGGTTTGAGAAAGGGAGGTTTGGTGGAGTTCATTAGCGAGAGTATAGCAGGTGGGTACTGGACCACACATGGTCAAATAACTGTTGTTGTGGTTAGAAGAATTAGGCCTTTTTTAGAATAAACCCTGACAACAGGCTCCCCTCTGAAAAGTTGCTCAACCAGCTTTGAGCTGGCCACATAAATGCGGAAAGTAGCATGTACCACACTGGAGTGCACAAGCACCATGGAAATTTTCTCAGGCTTGTCTATTATTCATCAAAATGTGCAAACCATGAAAAATAAAGTGCACTAGCTTGAAGTTGAATTATAGTCTTTGAACAGTAACTTAGTATTCATTACAGAGTGCTGATGTGGAGAAGATGAATTGCAGCATATAGTGCTGTCATTATATGAAAGTGGAAGTTCCTACAGTATAATTACCTTATAGGGTGGGGATCATGTATTTATATTAGGGGTGGAAATCATTTTACTATCTGATCACAATTAATGCACATAAACAATTTGAATTTGCAGATATTTATAAGAAGTTAATCATTCTTTACTGCTCACCTAGTGGTAATGCAGAACTTCCTTCAACATATTAACTGAAGTCCTGGGAAGAGTCTCAGACCCCTAAAGTAACATAATAATATGTGGAGACATGATTATTAACACAGGTGTTGAGGGTAAAATTAGTCACAACTTCCTAAACATTTTAAACATTTTTGGTGTGGCACAAATGCTAAACATTGCTGTGAGGTTTCAAAAATTTCAACTTCAATTTTAGATCATGTACTTACAGATATTGACATGGGAAATTGTAAAATATTTATAAGAGATCTGGGCCTTTCAGATAATAAAGCTGAAGACATGATTGGTAAAACCTGTAAAACTTCATGCTTACAAAAGAATTTACTCGGAACATAAGATAAAAAATGGCTCTGAGCACTATGGGACTTAACAGCTGTGGTCATCAGTCCCCTAGAACTTAGAACTACTTAAACCTAACTAACCTAAGGACATCACACACATCCATGCCCGAGGCAGGATTCGAACCTGCGACCGTAGCAGTCGCACGGTTCCGGACTGGGCGCCTAGAACCACGAGACCACTGCGGCCGGCAACATAAGATGCATGCTGCACTTTTGCTAGGGCACTGGTAAATCAAATACAGGGAGAAGTGTACATGAAAAACAATACAGATCCTAAATTCTGCACATTGTTGAAATTAATTTTGAGGTAACATTTCCAAAAGTACCCATTTCGACGAAGATAGGTGCATAACTGGGGGTAAGTCTTAGCAGACTTGTTAACAGAATCTTCCATTGGTTCTTGGTAGATCAACATTATAATAAATGAAAAGCACCAGTTTGCTTTTGTTCTACAATAAGCAAACTGGTGCTTTTCATTTGTTATAATGTTGTTCTACCAAGAACCGATGGAAGATTCTGTTAACATGATAAAATGTGCCACAACAGCACAATTATACAATAAAAGTAATATTGTAGAACAAAAGCAAACTGGTTGTTTTTCACTTATTATCTTAACAGACAGTTAAATTTCTCAGTTCTTTGCAAAAGCACTCAGTAATCCCTGACTCCCAGTGTACTATCACGAGCATAAAAATAGGCAGCAGGGTACAGGGAGAAGAAAAAATAAAAAATCGCTGACAAAAATAATATATAACACAGAAAATGGAAGCAAAGTAATTGGGGACATTATAAAACAAGAAACTGGGAAAGACAGCCACAGCTATTATAATATACAAATCAAAAATGGGGATAGAAAATAACAAGTCCTCAGGAATTAGCAATTTTGTAAATGATTATTTCTCTGGTATTGTGGAGAAGCTTCAGCAAAATCTTCCACACCCACAATGACTTACACAGCAAGCACACAGATTTTGTTTCCTACAACAGAGCTCGAGGTAAACAATGAGAGCTTTAAGATGTCTCAGGGTGCTACAGCCTGAGACAGTGGCCATGTGTGTGCGAGTTGTACTTGTGTGAAAGTGTTCTTTAGTTCAGTTATTTTCCCAGGGTGCCTAAGGCATGCACAAGTGGTGTCCTTACTACAGAAAGATAATACAGAAATAACTGAAAACTACGGGCCAGTTTCACTAATGTCATCATTCTCAAAAATAGCTGAATCAATCACAAAAGAGAGACTATTAAGTTACATGAGTAAATATAATCTTTCCAACAAAGCAGAGTTTGGTTTCTGAAGTGGAAGAAGTACAATATAAGCCATTACAGAGCTCACAAAAGTGACACTTGATGTTCTTGATAAAGAGGCTGTATTAAGACATTTTCTTAGACTTGTCCACCTTGGAGTAGGATCTTGCACTCTATGGGTTGTTCCTTTGTGGTTGGCCCAGGGCAAGACCTGTCTGCACGTCCACCCACCTCACCCTACCACAGTCCAGCCACAGGCATTTCCCACCCAGTGAAAGACAGGACCATGTGTGAGAGCAGCCATGTTATACATCAGCTATGCTGAAATTACTGTACAGCATTCTATGTATGAATGAAAAATGACCAATTGTCTACTTACAAAAATGTCCCCACCAAACTGTGGCAAACCACAACTTGAACATCCAGTTTCTGAACATGCTGCACACCACAACACAAAAGACTTCAACAGCTGCTTCACTGTGCAACACAGGCCATTTTGATACCTCTTTCCAGCACAAGTTTCTCTGAACTATGCAGATGGGAATTGTCTCTCCAACACATCCTGTCCTCTCACTAACCCCCTGACTTAAAACCTCCACCAATCTGTTCCCACCTTGCCTTTTCCCTCCTTTCTTCTGTCCACATGACTCCTTCACTGTCCAAGTCATGAAATTCCTTCTCTCATCACTCTTCCCCTTTGCCTCCCCCCATGTGGGCACTCTTCCTCCACTCTCTCCCTCCCACCTCTCCTCTCCCCCTTTTCAACCCGTCTCCCTTGTCTTGTCCCTCCCTTTCTCCCTCTCTGTCTCCACCTTTCTCTCCATTATCCCCTTTTCCTACCTTTCCTTAGTTTTGTGAACTGCAGGTTATGCGAATTTTCTGTTATTTTCAAAGATGCTTGATTGTGTGTACCACATCATCAGTTAAGTGAAGTACAACATTAGAATGTCATAGGAAATGCTGCAAATTGATTCCTTGGAAGAAATTAATTAATTAATCCATATATTCATTCAGTGTGTTTCACAAATTCCATCTGTGAGGAGGACCTTTATGGATGTGCAACAAGCTACTAACAAAAAGAAGCAGTTATCAGGAGCAGTATTTACAGTTAACTATCATTAAACAAATCATGGTTACTCATACTAAATTTAACATAGTAAAATTAGCAGTCACTGCTTTGAAAATGGCAGCTGTCACCTCAGTGATATTAAATACAGGTTGTTTACCTATTACTGATAATTTAATATCTACATAATCATATTGATATTGTGGTGATTGGGTTCCTCACTGAATATCACACGCAGATACCATGCACTTGCTAGGCATGGAGGGGTAAAGCAGATGTGTAAAGCATGACAGCAATGTAACAAAAAGACATCCAAATACAAAACCATTCCATTATTGGAATATTAACAGGTGCAATTAATTGCAGAATGCATTTACAAAGGTAAGTCGCCACAAAAATATTTATGAACAAAAATTCTTGGTCAAGTTGGTCTGGTAATCCCCACCTTCATGAAGGCATAATAACTACACACAAGGGCCACCCACCATCGGTGTGTTGTGGAATCAGTTTACACACTTTTTAAGGCAACATGAGAAACATCATTAATGCTCTTGAGAGACGGTAAACACAGCTCCCTAACACAGTGATCAAGAAAATGTGCAAACACAAACAAAAGAACTTGCAGTTACTGTGAGTGTATCTAGCAAAATACAGAATATAAATAAAAGAACTTGAAGTTCATGGGTGAAGATAATCTAACACAGTGATCACAGCAAAATACAGTGTACAAATAAATGAACTTGAGGTACAATGAGTGAAGCTAAACTAACACAATGACTAAGGCCAATGCAAAATAGAAATATACTAACTTGAAGTACTGTAGATGAACACAGTTGAGGATTTAAGTTTCCAACAGCTACATCCCTTACACCACAGTAGTTTGCATATAGTTCACGAAACGAGGTGGGAGATTGCTTCATGCACTATAATTTAACAGGTTCTATTAAGCAGATACTCCATGCTCAGGATATGAGACTGCAAGGGTAGTTCTCCATAGACATTTCAGAAGCCAGCAATGCTGTTTGCTTTATAGGCACACAAAACTGACTCACCAGTGATGTCTTCATGGCCTGCACACTTATCTATTAGCACTACAGCAAGCTATAAAGTTCTGATAATGAAATAACTTGAAAATCAAATTAACACCAAAGGAACATAAAATTACTGAACTTGTCTGTGGACAGTTTGGCATTGGTGCAGGAAGTGCCAGGAGTTGGGGACACTTCCCATAGCATGCTTTAGAGGAAAGCCCCATGTGCTGAGGCAAAGAGGCAGTTGGCTTAACTACTGGAAACTATTGCTCTCAAATGCATACAGTTCATGTTCCAGTTTTTTCCCAGGTGACATGTTGTCTGCTACAGTGCAATATCACCTGCTAGAGCAGAGTGGTGGTGGGCTTGAACACATAGTACTCCATCATCATACATACCCCCCCCCCCCCCCCCCACATACACACACACACACACACACACTTTGCAAGAAGGAGAGAGCATGTTCCAGGATGCAGTGGTCACTCCTGGCATCAGTCAGCAGATTTATGGAACCAGGACACTGCTTTAAAATGGTTTAGCTCTTACATGTCAGATGGGAAACAAAGAGTAATTTTAACTTCAAATGGAACCATTTATTCCTCAGACTGGAAAGCAGTTCCCCCAGGAGTCCCAAAAGGCTTGATATTGAGTCCCTATCTGATTCTTTTACGTAAATGACCTACCACTTGCTATTGGTGTTCATTCAGTCTTATTTGCTGATGATACATCAGTTCTAATTGAAAATGAGGTATCTAAAAGTATTCCAGAAAAAGCCAAAAATACTTTAGAAAAACTTGAATCTTAGTTCCATCTAAATGGACTAAAACTAAATGTAACTAAAACCAAAATGATGCAATTTGAAGCTAAATCAGTAGAAAGGACTGAAATAAAGATAACTTGCAATGACCAGGATATTACAGAAGCAAACCATATGAAGTTCTTAGGCCTAAATCTTGATAAAAATTTAAATTGGACGGTACACCTAGGATACTTGGTAAATAAACTGCACAGCTTGGCATTTGCAATGGGTATTTTGTCAGGTGCCACAAACATTGATACCAGAAAGATAGTTTATCACTGCTACTTTGAGTCAGTTATTCATTATGGCATAATCTTCTGGGGAAATTCAGCAAATGTCACTAAGCTCCGAGTATTACAAAAGAAAGTAACCAGACACATGTGTGTTGCAAAAAAATGAGAATTCTGTCGACCACTGTTAAAAAATTTTAAAATACTATCTATTCCCTCACTTTACATATATGAGGTGGTGGTGTTCTTATATAAAAATCAACATACACTAGACACTTTCCATTTTGACCACAACTACAGCACTCACCACAGGGATAATTTCAAACTTCCAACACATTGTTTAAAGCTTTATGCCCAAATGCCAGAGTATATGAGGTTAAAAATTTTCAATAAAATAAAAGGCAGTAATATATTTAAGATGGAGCTTGGTGCACTGAAAAGATTGCTCTTTACTCTTCTGGTGGAAAAGTGTTATTATTCTGTTGAAGAATTCATTGAGGACAGCTTCACAGTATGAACACAGGGATTGTATTACTTATATTATTTTATGTACTTGTGTAGCTGTAACTTAGAAATGTAAAATACAATGTAAAATTTTGTAAAATCACTTATCACATATCACTACTATCGGTGGCAATGCATTGTCAATGGGGCCGGGTCTGCTGGTGATGGGGAGGCAGCAGCATGATGTGTAGTGGCCTCTGGGGTGTCACATTGCAAGATTGGTGTGGGAGTTAAGTATCAAAGGTCAGTCAAAAATGGTAATCAGATCCTTTTATAGACCACCTGGGTCAGGAGCTGTAGTGGTAGAGTGCCTCAGAGAGATTTTACAGAATATCATTAATAATTTTCCTGGCCATGCTGTCATAATGGGGAATGACTCCAACTTTCCGTGTATAGACTGGGAAATTCCCAGAGACAGGGATTCATGAGATATCCACGATCGCAGGTGACTTACGGGTTAACCTCACACCAATGGTGGGCATTATGCAGATTGATGACACCCTCACGAGTGAATGCCGCTTCAACCAACCATATTATGGTGTTCTATATGTCTATACATGTACATTGGAGTCTGTCACGGGCACATTACTTTGCTTGCAAGTAGCCCCTGTCTGACAGACAGCACATACAATATAAACACTTCGTCAATCCTGTGTGCTGTTCGACCTAACATGCAATACACCTTTGACAAATATTGCTCTGCATGATTCATCCTGGCACTGTTTCCTCAATGGTGACAGACGTGATGTTTCCACAATCCCATCAATAGAATAATAATAATAATAATAATACATTGAGATACATACTAAACAGCATGCAGTTACCAGACTCAATGCTGAAAGGCATAATTAGTGGAGTGGGACAATGGTGATAACACATACAAATAGTAACCAAGTTTGGACATGATTCACAAAGCATGTTCCCAGTCCTACTGGTAAAGTAAGGGACTAACAAAAAGTAATGGACCTGAACGAGGCAAGAATGAAAGCTGATACTGATCTATAGGACCATTGGAGGAGGGGACAAAGAAAACAGGTTTTGCATCTAGTAGATGAAGTGGTGTGAATAAATTCACGCCCACGATGTGGAAAGGGATTCTTTCAAAACTGACCAATCTTCCCTTTCTACAATTGTAGTATGTAAGTGCAAATGTTTTCTAGAGGAGCGCTGCAAGCACTGTTAATGATTAAGATGCCAGATACCATACCACCTGGACTACATTTACCAAATAAAAAACATATACCTCAATCCAGGATCGAACCCTCGACCTCCTGCATGCTAACCCAAAACTCTATCCACTGCACCAACTGTAAAGAAAGCTAGTAGTGCTGACAGAGGTAGTTACCATACATGTGGTTACAGTGTTGCCAGATTGCCACTCTTCAATGTCCTTTTTCTGTGGATGTACTCGCTGGATGAAATTTTGTGAGAGACATTTTTTTTTTATTGCTGGTATGTGAGGAATCGTGCTGAAATGCCTGAATGCGTGAATTTCGCTTCACCCTGTATACATGATCAAGTAGAAAGTGTCATGCACTCTTTAAGAGTGTTCATAGATGATGTGGTTGTCTATAACAAAGTAACAATGCCAGAAGACAATTTGCAGAATGACCTGCAGAGAACTGATAAATGGTACAGGCTCTGGCAGTTGACACTGAACATAAATAAACATAACATATTGTGCTTATATAGAAAAAGAAATCCACTGTTATACAACTACATTATTGATGAGAAACTGCTGGAAAGAGTATCTACCATACAATACCTAGAAGTAACTATCCAGAGCAACCTTAAGTGGAATGACCCCATACAACAAATAGTAGAAAAAGTAGATGACACACTGAAATTCGTAGAAAAAATCTTATGGTTATGTAACTCATCCACAAAGAAAATGGCTTATAAGGCACTTGTTTGATTTACTGAGAATTGTTCATCAATATCGGATCCTTACCATATAGGAGTGCTAGAAGAGATAGAGAAGGTCCAATGAATAGTGGCTTGTTTCATCACAGGATTGTTAAGTTAGCACAAGAGCATTAACAAGATGATCAACAAACTACATTGGCAGTCATTACAAGAGAGGATTCCTGCATCATGGAGAGGTTTATTATTGAAACTTTGAGAGATCACTTTGTAGGAAGAGTCGGACAACATATTACTTCCTCCCAAATACATATTTTGTAATGACCACAATGAGAAAATTCAAGAACTTAGAGCCAATACAGAAGCTTACAGACAATCATATCAGTTAGTATTACCAGAAATACCCTCTGCCACAACCCGTGGGATGGCTCGCAGAGTATGATGTAGATGTAGATGGGGTAACACCCTACTGCACTGCCACCTGGGGTGGGGGACAGCAATGCACCATGGTTGGTGGGCTTAATCAGGCGTGCTGTGGTGCAGTGGCAGGGCGTGGCAGACATTGTGATGATGTTGGTGCTCGGCCACATCACGTACAGTGTATGGTACACAATGCACCCAGCACATGTTGTATAATGCACACCATCCTGTGCCAGCACAATAGGCACCTGCTCCTGCAGCCTCTTGCTGGTAGAACAGGTCATGCGCTGCGGCGGAGTCGCATGCCAACATTACAGGGGTGGTAGTCGAACACACGGTGTTGGTGCCTCATGACTCAGGTGGGGTGCAGAGAGTGGGTCTGGGATGGGGAGGAAGCAGTGTGTGTTGTGGACAGCTCTGCTGGGGTAGGTGGTGGTGTGACTGGCAGTGTGGCGTCCACACTTGGGCCACAAGTACTGCCTACCGTGTCACAGCATCACAAGGACACTATTTAAGGTAGGGGCAGATCCACTTTGCAGGGTCATTAGGTGGTCAGAACTTGCAAGAAAGTCAAACCAGACAGGTAAATCTGTACTAGGAACTGAGTGCAGTAAAGGATTTAGGCCAGCATTTAGGTTTCTGCACAGTCGTTGCAGCTTAGGAACATCTGCCTGGGCAGCGGCCAGGACAGCATAGTCAGGAGGTGGTGAGTGAGGACACTGGAGTGGCTGAGGCAGTCAGTAACAATGTTCTTGAAGCTTGCCATGTGCTGTATGTTGACTATGAACCATTCCATGTATTCCTGCTGCTGGAACTGCCCGCAGAAAATCTGTGTACCTTCCTTTCGACAAAAACTTGTCATAATGGGGAATGATCAGTCAAGACCTTGAAGGACTGGCCTTCCACCAAGGGGCAGAAATTGTATATGATGAGGAACTCACAGTTGTATGTGGACCTACTCTGCTGCACCACAGAGAGTTTCATGGAAAAGAACGTCAGCAGCTGCTGGGAACCTACAATGTGTTTCTGAAGGATGGCAGCTAGAGTAGACTGGCTGGTGTCAGTAACATTCCATGCCATCCACAGAATGGACTGCTACCTATAGTGCAGCTGCCTTGAAGTGCGGCAATGAGTGATGCTTGTAAGCTTGCAGCATTCTTTAGGTGCTGCTGAAAAACTTTTACCACACCGAGGAACTGGTGGAGTTGTTTAAAAGTTGTCGAGTATGGTAATTTGACAATGGTCCAGACTCTCTTGCCCAGCAGGTGGGCACATGCAGATGATGTCCTGTCACCAAGGAAATTAATCTCTGGAACACTGAAGAAGCACCTCTCCAGATTGCAGTGGTGCTCTGTGAGATTGCATGAGTAGATGAGGGTATCATACAAATAGGCAAAACAACCCAAGGCACTGCATAGGACATTGCCAATAAATTGTTTCCAGGTCTGGGTGGCACTGTGGAACCTAAAGGGTATGAATACACTTTTGAAAAGACTGACAGAGGTGATCTTGCTGTCTTCTCCACGTACTCTAGGGTGATCATAATCTGCATAAATGCTTTTCCACAGTCTACCTTGCTGAAGACTTTTGTGCTGCACAGATCATTGCAAAACAGGGGCATTGGACAGTGGTTTGGAACTGTTGTGGTACGGAGGGCTTGAAAGTCATCACACAGGTGCCAAGTGCCATCTTGGGGTGAGGAGTAGGGTGGAGGCAAATGAGTCCTTTGAGGGGCAGAGCACACCAGTGCAAATCACTGACATGATTTCTGTCTGCATGGATTTCACTTACCCAGCAGAAAATAGCAGAAACCCAGGTCATTTTCAGGCCTTGTAGCGCAGTGGCTCACTGGTCTGGGCATTTGATGCACTGGGGGAAAAAAAGAATCCTCTTGACACTATACACATTTGCTGGTCATAGGCATGAGTGTACACATCCATGAGCTTATCTAGGATGAAGATAATGGGCTCATTGTAGATTACTAACTTCTATGTCAGATACCTTTGGACCTACATGGTGCTAAGAGGTATCATCATCTATGATGTGCCCTACAGCGAGTTGGTGGCACTGATACACATGTGACATTCATAGCCAAATACTGGACATGGGGTGAGTGCAGGTTCTGCTGGAACTTGGTGAAACACAAGTAAATCATCATGAGTGTTGTTCCTGGGTCTGCTGTTGCTGAAGCATATGTTGCTCTTCTTGCATCTAGAGCAGTTATTGATGGCTATTTTCCTGTTGCTCCAGATGTTACTGCTGTGTTTCTAGCAGTTGTCGGACACCATCTTCAGTTACTACACAAACTATTTAATTTCGAATACTTGTATTGTGTTCAAATATATACACCAGTGGTCTGAATCATGATAGTTATACTTCATGGTTCAAGTCCATGGAATGGTGCTGGAGTTCATGTTGTGTGAACAGAGGTGAGACTCAGAGTCACACATGGATATGATGGCCTGATGTTGTTGACGCCACTGGTAAGTTTGAAATATTCATAAGGCTGTTAGACCGAACCTATTGAACAAAGCTGTGGATGGAACTTATAAAATGCCCTATAATATACCCAGCAGCCTTAGAATGCAGCCTATTCTGTTTTCACATATGGATGAGCTAAAAATTGGCTGACAACTTCATGGTGGTCACGGCTACACACACTGAGAACCTTTTGGTGAATAAAATGATTGTCATGATCTGATTAGCAAAGCTTACTAAAATTATGTTATTCTTTAATATCTGTACAGTAAGTAGTATATAAACACTACAATGCACCTGGTAATAGCAATTCTTCTTTTTAACTTTGTTCTTCTCCCCTATTGCAAAGTGAGACACCCTGGATGTCCCTGGAGTCATATGAGAGGATTGATGGGATCTCAGGCAATAAAATTCTCCAAATGCTTCTAGAATAATATAAACTAATAAAAATGTCAATTACATTCAGTTTCAGTTCAGGGAATGCTCAGCAGAACCATATCTACTTACGAGGTGAACTACAAGCACTCTGTCAAGCCTCACACTCACACATGATGAGCAGCCAAGGTTACACAATTATTCTGACATAAAATTATTCTAATTTACATCAAGAGATGCAATAAATCACTTACATAAATACTTTTGCACTAAGTTTGTGTGGACTGTGCATGTCGAACCAGCCCATATCCTGTTTAAGGATTGCTTTTATATACTGTATGCGTGTCTTCAAAACCTGGAATATAATTTCAAAAACTTCACTATAATTGCAGAACAAATCCTGTGCCTCTAATTGTGATCTGTTAATTTAATTTTTATGTTAAAGATGATCTTTTGCTTCATTGAAATTATTTTAATGTATAAATGCAATTTTCTTAACAACCGAAAGGGCTAGAGATGAAACCAACTAGGTATGTATGGAAGGGTTATGTACGGATATTACATGCATGTGTTGACTACTTATCAACATAGCGATAAATGTATTTATGATAATAGTGTATTAACTTTTCAGTCCCCCCCACCCCCACCCCAACACACCCACACCCACACCCACACTCACACTCACACTCACACCCACACCTACCCACCCACCTACCCACCCACCCACCCACCCACACACACACACACACACACACACACACACACACACACACACACACGTGTCTGTCAAGTTGTGATGACATGATGGCCTTCTCCACATAATTACTCCCCACCCCAAACCAATTCTTCTTCTCCAGAGGAAGACAAATACCATCCAGTGCTAAATAATAATTATGAGGAAGGTGTTCCACCAGATATGACAATTAAACTTTTTTTGGTTGATAAATTTTGATCAGCTGAATTTTCTAGGTAGATCCAGCATTTCATTCCCTTCTGTAGAGGGTAGTTTCAGGGAGAACTAGAGTTCACAGCTTTGTTTCATTGCACACAGTATGTGGTTGTTAACTGAAGTGCAATTTCATAATAAGGCACATCCACATTGAGTTGTGGCATCACTTATCTTTTGGAATTCAAGAACAACTAGTCACAGTCAGTAATAGTCATATGCAATTGCAGCCATCCCATTCCACAGAAAGAAGAAAGTATTAAGCTTAAACTTCCTGGCAGATTAAAACTGTGTGCCAGAGCGAGATTTGAACTCAGGACCATTGCCTTTCGCAGGCAAGTGCTCCACCATTTGAGCTACCCAAGCATGACTCATGACCCATATTCACAGCTTCAGTTCTGCCAGTACCTCATCTCCTACCTTACAAACTTCACAGAAGCTCTTCTGTGAACCTTGTAGAGCTAGCACTCCTGCAAGAAAGGATATTGTGGAGACATGGCTTTGCCACAGCCTAGGGGATGAATCAAGAATGAGATTTTCACTCTGCAGTGGAGTGTGCACTGTTATGAAACTTCCTGCCAGATTAAAACTGAGTGCTAGTTCTGCAAGGTTCACAGAAGAGCTTCTGTTAAATCTGGAAGGTAGAAGATGAGGTACTGGCAGAATTGAAGCTGTGAAGATGAGTTGTGAGTTGTGCTTGGGTAGCTCAGATGGTAGAGCACTTGCCCGCGAAAGGCAAAGGTCCCAAGTTCAAGTCTCGCTCTGACACACAGTTTTAATCTGCCAGGAAGTTTCATATCAGCACACACTCCACTGCAGAACGAAAATCTCATTCTGGAAACATCCCCTAGGCTCTGGCTAAGCCATGTCTCCACAGTATCGTTTCTTCCAGGAGTGCTAGCTCTGCAAGGTTTGCAGAAGAGCTTCTGTGAAGTTTGGAAGGTAGGAGACAAGGTACTGGCAGAATTGAAGCTGTGAAGACAGATCGTGAGTTGTGCTTAGGTAGCTCAAATGGTAGAGCACTTGCCCACAAAAGGCAAAGGCCCCAAGTTCGAATCTCGGTCCAGCACACAGTTTTAATCTGCCAGGAAGTTTCATATAAGCACACACTCCATTGCAGAGTAAAACTCTCATTCTGGAAATATCCCTTAGGCTGTGGCTAAGCCATGTCCCCCCAATATCCTCTCTTCTAGGAGTGCTAGTACTGCAAGGTTCGCAGAAGAGCTTCTGTGCAGTTTGGAAGGTAGGAGATGAGGTGGCAGAATTGAAGCTGTGAAGACAGGTGGTAAGTTGCACTTGGGTAGCTCAGATGGTAGAGCACTTGCCCACAAAAGGCAAAGGTCCCGAATTCGAGTCTCAGTACGGCGCACAGTTTTATCTGCCAGGAAGTTTCATATCAGCGCACACTCTGCTGCAGAGTGGAAATCTCATTCAGGTATTAAGCTCAGTGGTATCTGGTTTCCAGTATTGAAGAGGATAGTTGCCTAGCCACCCCACACAGAAGATGTGCTTTGTGCTGCTCCACATTTAATATCACTTTTGTGAGATATACTGACACTGCAGTGTATTCCATTTAAAAGACAACATTACCCTACTAAGGGCAAAATCCATGCAGTCTGCATGTTTATTTACTTACATTTATATACATAAGCTGATTTTTTTGGTACTTCCTTTATTGTCCAAGTAACACAACATCTATCAGACAAGTGTACCTCAAAAACTTGAAAACTTAAGTCTAAAACCTTCATGTAAAATTTAGTGTTTTTATGTTGACTGTATCAAGACACATGTATGTATTGTTATACATTAAATACTTTTGTATGTTTCATATCATAAAAACAATATTATGAAAAGGAAAGTTGCTACTCACCATATAGCGGAGATGCTGAGTCACAGATAGGCACAACAAAAAGACTCTCACAATTAAAGCTTTCTGGCACTAAGGCCTAACAATAAATGACAGATATATACACACACACACACACACACACACACACACACACACACACACACTTGCAACTTGCACACACAACTGCAATCTCAGGCAACTGAAACCACACACATATCATGAAAACATATTTTATGCTATATCTTAAGTTGCAGACAGGCACAATTAAAAGACACTTACACATAAGCTTTTGGCCACAGCCTTCATCAGAAAAAGAGAAATATATACCATTGATCCACATGAAGGCTGTGGCTGAAAGCTTATGCATGTCTTTTAATTGTACCTGTCTGCAAGTTAAGTGTCATCTTTATGGTAAGTAGCAATCTATCTTTTCCTGAACTGTTGTTCCTACTCGGAGTTCCCATTGTTTTATGCTGTGTCATCAGTTATAATCAACATTTGTGCTTTATACAATTTTACCAGTACTCTCATCATTCATCATAAATTTCAGTGTCTATCAATGTGAATAAATTTACATTTTTGATAATTTTTGGAAGTTACAAGTGCTGTGCACAACCTATTTTGTAGTAAATTGGTGGGTGGCAGTTATTGACTGCAAGCAATCAACCAACTCATCTTTGAACTAACTTCCTTGGAAAATTGTTTATTGGAGTATTCGCCATGTTGTCAAATGAAGCGACTGTGGATTTTCACTACGTCTTTTCGTGTATCTATTTCTAGCAACAATAAAAGTATTCAATCAATTAAGTGGTATGTTTCGGTTCTGCAAACGCCTATAAGACCCAACTACCACACTGGTGACCACGAACTTTTGTTTTTTTTGTGTGCTTATGATACAACTCAGTGTATAAACAATGTGGCTGATCAACAACGCAATTGAGCCTACAATTCCACTCTCCTGTGTAAGTGCGAGTGAATTCTCAGGAAATGCTCCAGGACAACTACCATTTACGCCGCATCCTACATTTACGTCTCTTACACATTATTACGCTCCACAGTCGCAGCTTACAACCGACACTAGTATTGTGACAATGCCACCCGACAGTGATCGCGTGAAACAAGACATCGACGACACATCACGTGCTGTGTATTCAGTGTTATCTACGTCATACGGCACACAGGTCATGCAATACGACCAGATAGCCTGCTCGTTTGTTCCAGCGGCATCAGCCGCCCCTGCTGGGCCTATCGTGACATATGCTGATCTTATTTCAGACTGTTCCGTGTTTTCAACAGCACCGGCTGTTTCATCCGTGCCGGCAACACAACACGCATCTTCCGTGCCATCCATGTCATGACGCTTTGCACCTTCAGCTGCCATGCCAGACGTCACACTCACTCCGAGCTGGATACCAGTTTCCGGGTCCCCACCTTGTCTCCAGTCGCACAGTCATTGAAGCCCCCAAAACTGCCACCATTCAATCATGACAATGCTGTCACTTGGTTTGCTCTAGTCAAGCATGTGTTTGAACTTAATGGTGTTATCTCGGATGATGCACATTACTCCAGTTTGATTACTCATCTACACGATGAGCTCGAGCTGGTGAGTGATATAATTAATTCACCATCACCTGTGCCACGCTATATTTCGGTGAAGAAAATTATTGTGGAACGTTTAGCACGCACTATAGATGAGGCACGGCAGCAAATCATCCATGTCGAGCAAATTCAAGACAGATCGCCGTCTCAGCTGTGGTGCCAACTACACTCAATGGTCGACCACAAAACTCTGTCAGACATCGCCCTGTGGGCCATTTGGTCAGTTAAGTTACCACATGACATCCAAATGCAACTGCTCACCCTCTTGATGGCACCTTTGGACCAGTGCCTACGCATTGCTGGCAGCATGCATCGGCTATATTCGCACAGACACCCCAACCCTGCAAGCCACGTTCACACGGCGCCAACGGGTGGCTCACCTGCAAGTGTCAGCGCCTCACCAGCGCTGCCTAGGAGTGGCCGCACGAACTCCAACGCATCGTGTGAGCTGATGGTGTCCCCACCTGGGAGCCACATGGGAAAACTACTAGCGCTGCCTGCCCCCAACACAGTTAGCACTCCCACCGCTGGCGCCCTGCACAGCCCTGTGACGGAGGCGGGAACTCTTTGCCCGGCTTCCCCTCCCACTCATCAGCTGTGCTGGTTCCATACAACACATGGCGATGCCGCCCGCAAATGCCGACCACCGTGCACGGCAGAAAACTACAAGCGTGAGCCACTTTAGGCGCCTCGTCTCGCACCGCCTCTTCGGGCACCTCCAATGCACAAAACCTTGTACACACAATGCCAGCTGCATACCCAGCTGTCTGTACATTTTTGACGAATGCTCCAAACTCCACTTTCTCATGGATACAGGCGCTGACTCCAGCATTCTGCCATGAACACTTGCTCCATCGAGTTTGCTACCTACCGTTTCCACGCTCCGCACAGTGAATAATTCCAATATCAGTGTTCATGGAACAGTCAGGTTTCAGCTTCAGCTCGCACCCAACATGCTGTTCCTGTGGACATTTCATGTCATGGATATTGACAAGCCACTGCTCGGTATTGATTTCCTCCAACATTATGGACTTTCTCCAGACCTACAGTCTGCTGCACTGGTGCACCACACTTCCAGCTCACGCATCCCTGGCTCCTTTGTGCCACATGCTACAACTCTGCCTCTTAGTTATGATTCACTCATCAACACTTCTGCCAATTGCTCCATCCTGTTGGCTCAACTCATCACCTCCATCGCCGAAGTCAACAGCCAACGTCGTGAAATAGATACTATTCGTAATGACAACAACAGACTACAACAATTGATTGTGGACGCATCACGCAAGCTGGCACATGCGCGTAGCGGGATCGCCAACCTCTCATCTATGAACGCTCTCCTGTCATCTGCGGTCACTCAAAATGCCAACCTCACGCACGTTTCCACACCTGTCATGGACTCTACTGATGAACTCCAGCTCAAGTTATTCCCTCACTCTCATGTCAAGCAACCTACTCACATCAAGCCGACACACAACCCCACCTCATCACAGGTCACAGCCATGGACTCGCAGATCTCTTCCTACGAGGACACTTCACATGAAGGCCTCCACCAACCACGCCCATGCAGCTCCTGTTGCGACGCCAACTACATGGCTCCCACAACCGCCACCACAGGTCAGTGACTCTTCAACTGTCAGGGCCGCGGGTTATTCGACATCCTCCCATCGTCCCCACGTCGCAGTGATTTCGAAAGGCACATGCCACAGATTGAATACTACAGTTCATCACAAAGGCAGGCGCCTGTTGGCCCACAAGCTTCGCCAGGCAAAAGCTATCATACAGGACCTTTTAGATGCCATTATTGTCCGTCTGTCCTCCAGCAACTGGTCTTCTCCAATTCACTTGGCTTTCAAGAAAGACGGTTCGTACCGCTTATGTGGAGATTACCGGAGATTACCATAAATTAAATGCATGGACCATCATTGACAATTATCTGATTCTGCATATTCAGGACTTTGCACAACAACTACACGGTGCATGCGTTTTCAGCGTTATTTACTGTAAAAAAAGTGTACCATCAGATCGCTACGCACACTGATGATATCCCAAAAATGGCTATTATCACCCCCTTCGGCCTCTATGAATACTGTACCATGCATATGCCCTCAAAAACGCAGTGCAGACCTGGAAACACTTCATTGACTCGCTCCTTCTCCCACTGACTTTTTGCTACGCACATCTTGATGACGTCCTTGTTTTCTCAGCATCCGAAACAGAACATGAAGAACACTTGTCACGTGTACTACAAACTCTCTCAGACAATGGCGTTGCAATTAACAAGGATAAAAACTAGCTCCGCCACTCTTGTGTGATGTTTCTGGGTCATGAGGTCACCCGCTATGGCATACAGCCTACATCCGAGCGTGTCCCCATTATTAATGAACTGCCACTTCCGGAAACGTACCATGACCTCCGTTGTTTCTTAGGAATGGTGAACTTTTTCCACCGACACATCCCACTCGCACCTTCACTCCAGGCACTGCTCACAGACACGTTGGCAAGCAAGAAGATTTCTGGCGCATGCAAAGTAGTTTGGTCCAAGGATATGACACACACGTTCAAGAATCTCAAGTCCGTCCTGACCAACGTGGTTACACTCGCGCACCCACTTGCCGACGCACACATCTCTATTACTACGGACACAATCGACACCTGTATCGGCGCCGTGCTTCAGCAACACGTCGGTGATACCTCTCGACCACTCCGATTCTTCTCTAAAAAACTGTCTACTTCTCAACGCTAGTGGACCGCATTTGATAGAGATTTACTGGCCATTTATGAAGCTGTCAGACACTTTCACGGAGATATCAAAGGTCGCGAGGTGACTATTTTCAGCGATCAGCTTCTGCTCGCAGATGCCATTTATCATCCTGCTACCGACCTCCCACCACATAGGTTTCGACATATGGATCTCATATGCCAGTACACGATGGACGTCTGCTATGTAAAAGGTGCCGACAACATCGTCGCAGACTATATGAAGTACATAAACGCCATTGCTTCACCGTTTGACATGTCTAATCTGGCGCGCCTTCAACAACAAGATCCCAGCATACAGGACTTATTACAAGACACCAACACATTTCTTACCTTGGAGAACTGCCACCTACCAGGGTCTGACACCCCAGTCATAATTGACACTTCCACCGGTACACCATGCCCGATCGTACCTCCCTCGCTCCGGCGAGCAGTTTTTGATACCCTCCATAACCTAGCCCACCCTGGCACACATGCTACAACACACCTTGTAACCGAACGTTTTGTATGGCCTAATGTCAAGTATGACTGCTGTGACTAGGTCCGTGCATGCATACCCTGTCAGCACAGTAAAGTTGGATGTCATACCCAGCCGTCACTCGGACAGTTCGCTATTCCTAAGGGTCGCTTCCACCATGTCCACCTCGACACCGTTAATCCCCTCAGCCCTTCTGAGGGCTACAGATACATTTTGTCCATGATCAACCGTACCAGCAGACGGGTGGAAGCTGTACTGCTTATTGAAATTTCAGCTGCCTCGGTGGCTCGCGCCTTTGTCCAAACGTGGCTCGCCCACTTCGGCTGTCCATCCACGATTACTACGTACCAGGGCTGGCAGTTTGAGTCCATCCTTTTCGCCAGTCTTTGGCAACTATGCGGTGTCAATAAATTCCATACAACCGCTTATCATCCACAAGCTAACGGTTTAGTCGAACGCTGGCACAGAACACTAAATGCGGAACAGTGGCCGGAGGCCATTCCCTGGGTGCTTTCAGGCATGCAATCAGCCTTCAAAGAGGACCTGCAAGCATCATTAGCAGAAGTGCTCTATGGCAAGCCCCTTGTTCTTCCTTGCAAGTTCATCGAGGATTCACATCCCCTTTCATCGGAAGAGCTCCCCAACTTGGTCGAGCGTGTTTGCACATGTATTTCACGCATCCATGTACACCCTCCACGTGCACACACGGTTCCATGCGTTTTCGTACACAAAGGCTTGGCTCAATGTGAGCATGTAATGCTCCGGGACGACACTGTGTGAGCCGAGCCGCTTTACTGTCATGCTCCCAAAACACGTTCCAAATTTCCATCAATGGACAACCACACACAATCTCCGTGAACCGTTTAAAACCAGCGTGGACCATCTCGGAAGCAGCATTCATTATTCCATGTGACTTCACTACTCCAGTAGAGTGCACTCACGCGATGGACATCAGTGTTCTAAGTGATGTGCCGTGTGATACCCACACTCCAAGCAAGTGTTCCGACTCAGGTCATAGTGTCCCATGTGATGTTTCTCCCCCTCAGCGTGATACAGCTACGCTCCCCTTTAGGTTGAGTGATTGTGTCTCACCTGCACCGTCGCCAGCAACTCACCTTTTGCCAGCTCCTCCATCGAGCATCTACATCACGATCGGCATCTCCATGTATACAGCTGACAATCTAGCAGTCCACGTCCATGAGGGTTCCCTTTACATCCTCCACGTCCCTCCCCGCTCTCTTGATGATTCACATCCCTCTGTTACACTGCTCAAGCATCTCTCCCTTCCTCCTGAAGCCGATGTCGATAGCATTACATCGTTCATCGACACGGCCAGTACCCTCACTGTCACCATCCCCATGCGTCCCTCATCCTCAACATCAATATCTCCCTCTCCCCTCTCCATGTTCAGAGTAAGTTGTCAGCTTCGGCCTCCTCTCTGGCATAGGGACTATACTTTTTCCTCGCCTATCTGTCCCCCCCCCCCCCCCCCCTTTGCGGATCTGGATACCTCACCAATTACGCCATGCTCTGCACTACCGGCGGGGGGCTCTGTGGCAGTTATCAACCACAAGCAATCAACCAACTCATCTTTGAAGTAACTTCCTTGAAAAATTGTTTATTGGAGTGTTCGCCATGTTGTCGAATGAAGCAACTGTGGATTTTCAGTGTGTCACTTCATGTATCTATTTCTAGCAACAATAAAAGTATTCAATCGATTAACTGGTATATTTCAGTTCTAAAAACCCCTATACGACCCGACTACCACAGGTGTTTGTGATGTAGTTACTGTAACATATTATAGAGACCATGAAGGTAAAATTAAAGAGATTCCAGTTCACATAGAGGCTTAAAAATAATCATTCTTCCTGTGAACCAGTTGCAACTGGAATAGAAAAGGGTTGAAAATAACAGTGACACACAAAGTACCCTCTACCATACACTGTAAGGTGATTTTTGGCAAACAGATATAGATGACTGGGCACGTGTAAGGTTGCGGCTGGACAAACAGAGTGCTTCATATGTTATGTGTGGAAGAAGATGTGAAACAAATGGAAGAATTACTGAATTTGTCTGTTGAATTTTATTTAAAAATCACCAGTTTCACAAGTTGTATGCAAAATAATAATAATCCAGGTATGTGATGGTATAACTACAATCACCAATCATTAAGAGCATCAAACCAAAAATGTAAGCACAAAATATTATGTATAAATTCAATCTTTGGAAATAATGAGAGTAAGAGAATTACATCTTTTAGGTTTTTGTGACTGTTGTCTTAATGTCTGTTGCTGTGTTGGTTAGTATACCTGTCTCTGTGCCGAATAGTTCAAGGACGCAGTGAATATTGCACCAAGTAGCAGTTGAAGAAACCCCAAGACGATTGTGTATAGTGCAAGATCTACAGTGGTGCCAATGATAGTTCTTGTTAAGTAAGTGCTGTTTCCCTCATGATACCTGAAATCACAAGTGCAGAAGATGTATTAGTTACAGTTTGATTATTGTAGTGTCACTTAAATTTAATATGTTCCAGTTAGAAATTTTACAGGAAAAAAATCACTACTTTATACTTAGAACAGTATTTGAAAATGACAATCATCTCATATTTCCTTAAGTGATTACCATTATGACTTAAAAAAATGTTTTTGTGAAAATAGATAAATTTATAAACTATTTTAAAACTTTTGTAAATTCAAGATATAGAGAATACTGTTGGTGTATTTTTATGTTGAATTTTAAAATTAGTCCTTTATTAACACTATCATCTATCTTCAAGGATAGACTACTTGAAAAAATAATTAGGCCTGTTATGAGAAAGAGGAATGTAATCTACAATTTCAAGACAGATGGTGTGGCAGAAGCACAGAATCAATCACAATAATGCTGCAGTATGCAGTAGTAATGATAGCAGAAGTAAGACAACTTAAAGCAAACCTAGTGACTAGGAGATTCCACAAGCATTTATAGTCTATATTAGTTTTGTCATTAAATGACTGTTTTGTAGACTATTAACAAAAGCATATGGACAACCACAGCAGCAGCACAAATGAAATGAATGAATGAAAAACAAAATAGTGAAAAGGAAAGTCAATATCAGAACCATTAAAATGCATCCTGATTTGCAAATACCAAGGAATTGATATTTTAAATCAAATGCAGTGCTCCATTGTGTTCACTGTGATGTTACACATATGTTACTCTGTTATGCTGTATGTACACAGGGCTTTGTCTTGACACTGCTACTAGCATTGTGTAGTTTTAATTACTTTTAGTATTACCCATCACTTTCTGTAAAGCTTGCTGTGGTACACCATGATACACACTACATGCATACATTTTTAATTATGCAGGGGCCTGAATTACTGAAACTGGTAGCAATAATAAAATAAAATAACTTCTCAATTGCCTGGCTGTTTGTCAAATTTATTTGTTGAACATCTGACCAACCACCGTCCCATGTCCTCAATGGATCAACAGAGGCTGATACAACACAGGTTGCTTTTCCTGCGAGATATGCAACAGACCATGCAGGGACTGATAAACATGATGGCAGACATTACCACAGCATCTGAAATACCATTTAGTTTTCAAACCTTCTACTATAGGCATTGTGGGAATTGAAACCCACATCACACTCCTACCAATGACCAAGCCCCATTTTTGCAAGGAACAGAATGTCCCATTTGCTCCTTGGGATAAGTTATGGGTGGAGCTGAAATGTTTGAAGAATGCTGGCATCTTGACTGCTGTTTCCAACAGCCTGTGAGCCACACCCATTGTGCTGTTTGACAATTCGGATGGCTTCCTCAGCATACATGGTAACTTCAAGAACACTATTAATGCATAGACCATTGTTGATTCTTACCGTATATCCAAGCTGGATGAGAAGCTTACTCGGCTGGCTGGGAGCAAAATCTTAGCGAAAATTGATCTCAAGGATGCATATTTACAGCTTCAGTCAGATGCACCATTGTAAGACTTGCTGATGATCACCACACCCTTCAGGCTCTCCCACTATGATCAACAGCTCTTTGGTATCATGAGCACCCCAGCAATATTTCAGAGGTATCTGGAACACCTCACTCACATGGGAAGTGCTGGGCAAGCCATTTACCTGGACAACATCATGGTTGCAGGGCAAAACACTCCCGACTGGTTTGGATATTATTAATCACTGAGTAGCAGCCTAACATATGAGTTATACTGACTGTGTCATAAGGATAAGGGGCTGATTGGCTAATACTGGTGTGGGAGTTGTTTTGTATCAGTATTTTAGCTGCTGAATAATGCATTAACACAATCAGTAAGGTTCTGTTTAATAATAACTATGGTGTTTCACTGTAATTAAGTGTTATATTCTTGATTTTACAGAAATGCGAGGACATTGCTCCATTTGCCTTAGAATTTAATGATGGACCCCTTACAAGGGCAAATTGCTCAGCACCTGCCTGATAACCTGGACACCCTTTTATCCATTCTACAGGCATCAAATCTTTTTTGTCTTTTGGAGAAGTGACAGTTTTTTGTTCCTTAAGTCAAATATTTGGGGCATATTCTCAGAGCCACAGGTATCTGACCAACACCACAATATGTCCAGCTGATGCAGAATTTGCCACATCTGGAAAATGTGAAGCAACTTCAGTCTGTATTAGACCAACTCAATTGCTACCATAAGTTCCTGCTTCAAAAAAAAAAAAACAACAAAAAAACAACAAAAAAAGGGCATGGAACTGGAACACAGTATGCAACTACACCTTCCAGTCACTCTCATCTTAAAAACACTGAGATCAGCCCAGTGCAACTAAGAACAGACTGAAAACGAGGCTCTGGCCATAATCTTTGCATTAAAAAATTCCAAGACTATGTGTATGGGTGCCATTTTACCGTGTTGACGGACAACAAACCACTGGTGCCCTTATTTCTATGTGATCTGAACATTCTCATAAAACTGGTTCGCCACCTGTCTTAAATGATGGCCTTTGTTTCCACCAGTTATTGCTGCAATATCCAGTACCATTCTATGTGTCACCATGGCAATGCTGACTTACTTTCGAGAGTGATGCTGGGTCAGGGCTACTCTTCTACTCTTATCCAGATACACACTGCCACTTGTAAGCCAGTGATGAAGAAGCCATTGCCTCGCTCCATATTGATGCCAAACTGGTGGAAGACCCAATTCTTCATGAGCTTCTCCTTTTGGTTCAGCAGGGATAGCCATCAGATCATCAGATGGTGCTTAACCCAGAAATTCAAAGTTATTGGTATCACAGGCATGAATTCTCTGCTCTCAGTGGTGTCCTGCTGCTCCAGGGCGAAAATGGCCAGACCAGGGTCATCACTCCGACCTCCCTCCAATACTGGATCCTACATCTGATTCACCATTATCATTAGGGCATCATGTAAGTGGCTCTAGCCTGTTGCTATTCCCCACAGCCAGAGGCATCAACACGGTGGTTAAAGTTCCACCCGGATTTCATGGGCCATTTTTCTGGGCCATTCATGGTTGATCATGGTCAACATTGGATCTGGTTTCCCATACATGTCCTGTATGTCTTTTATGTCCTCTACATATGCAATCCAAGACTTGACATGGATCTTCATGACTGAAGGTCTTCCCAAAACAATCATCATGGACAATGAGACTTAATTTACGTTCACAAAGTTTACATCCTTTTGTGCTACCAATGGAATCACTCTCATGCACACAGCGCCATTCTGCCCCATGTTAACGGTCCGGCAGAGTAGTGAATCTGAATCATTAGGGACCAACAACTGCCAAAGCTCCACCAACACCACTCACTGAATGATGCAGTCTCCATCTTTTTGGCCTCCTATGAGGCAACCCAGCCAGAGGGGACCAGTCCAGCTAAACAACTCCATGTGCAGTCACAGTGATTACATCTCCCCCATCTATCCCCATGACAGCCAATGGAACCTCCTTCAACAGGTCATGCGCACTGTTTTTCCATCTGCAATGACATCTTGGTCCTGACATTCTCCCGATGCAGTCTCTCGTGGTAGTAATGTGATTAGGGCAGACAATGGTAGAGGTCCAACTCTCAGGTAGTTCTTACTGCAGCAAAAATCTGAACCAACTCTGCCTAAGCACTCACCAATGGATCTCAATGCAGGCTCAGCAGTTTTCCTTATTCCATATTTATCTGCTGCACAGCCACAATCCGTCACCCGAGCACCCCTATGCCTTCAACAGCAGACAGTGGCCATGCAGCACCCATCCCCTGGTTAACCCTGATGGACATTGACCAGAGTGCTCTGTACCAACACCATGGAAGTTTGCCGACACCATGGAAGTCAACCCTGAATTCAAGGCTGGCTATCATCTCTCTTCTCTTCTTGTTGGGGATGGATGCCATATACCATCAGTACATCTGACAGACCAGCAACCCTGCAGACAGAGAAGCATCATATACATGCACATCTCCAAGGTGTCATCTCACAGGATTTCAGCTGATGATGACTATCATTTCACAACTGATAGATGATGGGGCAAGCGCCACCAGAGGTCCACCTCTCTGGGGATCTACTTCTCTCTGCTGAGTCGTTTGCATGGAAATAGATCCACAAGTATATCCTTGCACACTGACTATTTACACTGACACAGTTCCACTTATTGGCCGTTATCTGCCGACGCTCTGGGCCATCTCATGCCGGCTGATCCTAGTCCTTCAGTCAGAGCCCAGTTGGATCCACCTCTGTGGGACTTCAGACCTATTCTTCTTTCCAGTGGGAAACTATGGTGGATCAGTCTCTACATCCCATCATCTAATTCACTTTGTTGTTTTCTAGATGAATGCCTGATAGGTGACTGAGAGAGTATGGTATTAAGTTTTTTAAGAAAAAGTTTTTGTTTTTTCAGTGTCCTCTCATATTGTAATAAACCTTTTCCTTGTTCATTTATGGCATATCATCTCTTAAGCATCTCACTACATGAAATACAGCAATATGCTTAAGAATATGTCCACAAAATAGAAAGCACATGAATGCACTGATGTATTGATGCACTCAGTACTCTGGAGCAATGTCAACTGTGGGAGGTTCAATGGTCTAAATGCACACTGCATAATGCAACATATGACTCAGCCAAGGGATCTAGCTTCTTAGAACAAAGAAACGTGTACGTTTGTCTGCTAGTTGAAGTTCCAAAGTTGGTATAATCATTACGTTCACATGCTGCATGTATCACTACATCTACACTCCGCAAGCCCCCAGCAGTGGTTGGTGGAGGGTACTTTATGTACCACTGTCACTTCCCTCTTTCCTGTTCCAGTTGCGAATGGTTCCCAGAAAGAATGATTGCTGGTAAGCTTCTGTGTGGTCTTGAATCTCACTAATTTTATCTTCATTGGCCTATAGTTTGGTGTATTTCAATGAACTTTCTTGAAAATGGAAAGGATCTGTGCTTTTTTCCAAACATCAAGAAGATTTCACTCCTCCAGAGACCTGTGGCCACACTACTGCTAGAAGAGGGGGAGGTTCTTTTGCATACTCTATGTAGAATTGTACTGTTACGCTGTCCAGTACAGTGGTCTTCCCTTCCTCATGCAGTACAACATCTGGAAGACGAAAACTGAATTTTGGGAAATAGTTTTTGCTATCATGTTTGCAATTTTGCTAAACCAGTCAGATACTGCATCTGGAAATCAGCTGCTCAGGTTTCTGATTTAGTTAGGACAGTGGCTGATTCTCTTCAATTAAATATTAGAGGTAAACAACTTCATACTCAGACTAATATACCTTTTTCTGCTTCCCTGGACAAAATGTCACCCTGGCCACACCAGCCAAAAATTTTCAACAAGACATAAACTGAGAAGCCAAGACTGTTCCAAAAACTTTGTGCATTTATATGGGAGGGAAAATCAACTGTAGAAGTTGAAATCTAGCAACTATAACTACATTTCCAGAATTGATATTGGAGTGTTTACATGAACAACCAGAAGCAGAACTGGAAAACTGATTTATGAAATTTTGTTTTTGGAGTCCCATGTAAATGTAGACACTTTAAGATCCAGTTCACTCAGAAGTGGATGTGTGATGGGGACATGGGGCTGTTTCAAGCCACCTCCAAATTAACAAATGAACACAGAGGTGGCATGGTGAAGATGCATACCACCATGGTCTGCTCCATGTTCATTTGTAGCCACAAGTCATGCACCGAAACAACACACGGCAGAGACATGCTGCTGTTTTCACTAATTTGAAGTGTTAAAATATGAGATTATTCAGAGTTTAACAGAAAGTCTTATGAAATAATATGTCCTCAATTATATGGTCATAACCTTGCAGACTATTGCAGTCACAGTCTCCAAGACAAAGCATGGTAAAACATCACTGTGGAACAAAATTAACAAAGTTAACCAATTAATCTCATTATAATAATGTTGGAATCCTTTGGATGCCTGTGTTTGCAGTGACTGTTGAATATTCAACTTCAAACTGAAGTTGACGTATCTCAGAGATATTGACCTATAGTTTTGTGTGTCTGTTCAATGAAATATCTTGAAAACGGGAAGGATCTGTGTTTTTTTCTAAATGTCACTAACAGTCAGTAAGAAGCAGCAGTCAGTTGCAAAAATCCATAATTTATTGCAAATTGGATTTTGACATTAGTATAATCATCATCGGTGCATTACCAATGAGTCATATAGGTCCCAATGTGTCAGAGCATACAAGTCCAGCCATGGCAATTAATGAGACCTGTCACATTATCAAGAGTTGTTTAAGACCAACAATCGTTGATAAACTCCACTGTTTTGCCGGCATAGCCTCTCCCGAAATAAAGATGCGAGACAGCTGCTAGATGTGAGAAAAGCAGGGCTAAGGCTATGGAAGCCCACCCTTTATATGGCCACCAGTCAGCACATCGTCAGCTGAAATCAAGTAAGAGCTTTTTGGTAACTACTGAAACTCTTACAGGAACACCACAGGAAGTGAGGATCTCAAAGTAGTGGGAGAAATGTCAGCATTTGGAGAAATGGATGGTTCTGAAGGAAGGGCTACCTCCTGTCATTCAGAGAACTGGATAACATGGAAGGCTTTCAACACACTACACTCTAGTAGCATGTGATGCAAGGCCAAACTCCAGAAGAGGGACTTTCTTATGGAATCAGTTTTTTGCAAGTGTGGTTCTGTGCAGACTAACAACCATTTACTACCCATGAGAGACCTTATAAGGGTGACACTGAATACATTCAACATGGCTAGTTTCTGGTCAACCTATGTATTAACTGATGTAAAGGATTTCCTTTTGTTGATTATGTACTCTGTATGTCTGAAATGATAATATGACAAAATGACAATAGCCTTTACATGGCTTGTAGAGGCTAGTGTCATTTTATCATATGTTGTGCCTAGTAAGTTGTATGTTATGCTATGACATATTGGTACCTATATGACTCTTTGGTAATGTGCCGATGATGACTATTTCATAGTCAAAATCTAGATTTGCAATAAATTACACATTTTTGCAACTGATTGCTGTCTTTCCTTCAGTCTGAATTTGCATTATTCACAATCAAACAATGGTAAACCCAAGATGGAATAATGACAGTATTGCAAAAAGGACAGATTGCTACTTATCCTATAGAGGAGACTCTGAGTTGCAGACAGGCACAACAAAAGGACTATACATCTGAGTTTTTGGCCAAAGACCTTCTTTTAAAATAGAAAACAGACACACATTCACACAAGCAAAACTCTCTCTTTCTCTCTCTCTGTCTCTCTCTCTCTCTCTCTCTCTCTCTCTCTCTCTCTCTCTCACACACACATTGCTGGCTCTGGATCATGGGGTCCTGGGTTCGATTCTCGGTCAGGTTGGGTACTTTCTCCACCCTGGAACTGGGTGTTTGTATTATCCTCATCATCTTATCATCATATTGGGAAGTGGCGAGACTGGAAATGGAAAGATGTGGAAGTTTTACGGGCGCTGATGACAATGATGTTGAGCGCCCAACAAACCAACATGATCATCATCATCATCATCATCATCATCATCTCCTCTCTCTCTCTCTCTCTCTCTCTCTCTCTCTCTCTCTCTCACACACACACACACACACACACACACATACACACACACACACACACACACACACTCCCTCGCTCACACACACAAAACCAATGTCTCTGGCCAATGAGGAGGGATGGGATACACCAAGTGCACCTGAAGGGAGAAGCAATCTGTGGGTGGTGGTGGATGTAAGGTGGAGGCATGGGGTAGCAGGATATGAGTGCCAGAAAGAGTGGAGCTGCTTGCAGGATCATGCAGAGACATGATGGGGCAAGGCAGTGCAGATAGGTGCAGTCAGGGGGGGGGGGGGGGGGATGAAGGGGGAATGGAAAAGGAGAGAAACAGAGGAGGGGAAAAAGACTAGTGGGGTGGGATATTCCTCAATTCAGGACACAACAAGAGGCTGGTGGAACCTCATGGTTCATATGCCTGCAGCAGACTCAGATGCAAGATCTGTCCCATACATCCACCCACTCCCACCTACTCCCAACCAGTCACAGACATCTCCTATCCCATCAAAGGCTGGGCTACCCATGAAAGCAATCATGTGATCTACAAACTAAACTGCTACCACTGTGCTGCTTTCTGCATGGGTATGACAACTACCAGTCTTTCTGTCTGCATGAATGGTCACTGACAAACTGTTGCCAAGAGGCAGCTGGGCCACTGAGCTGCTGAACACACCATGCAACACTATGTCCTTCACTTCAGCAATGACTGCTTCAAAGCCTGTGCCATATGGATCCTTCCTTGAATTTCATGGGTGGAATATCTTCCTGCAAAATATCCACAATATCCTACATTCCTATAAACTCACTAGTCCCTGTCATCTACCTATCCCCTTATCTGCTCCCACTTCAGTACTATACAACCTTCTGTTCCATCAATGTACCAACTACTCATCTTTCCCTTATCTACTTCTCTCCTTTTCCACTCCCCCCCCCCCCCGCCCCCCCCCCCCCACACACACACACACACACAAAAAAAATCCAGATTGCAACTAGCAGCCATACTCTGTCCCCACCATGACCCTGTGCTCTTACAAGTAGCATTACACTTTCTATCCAACTCCCACCACAACCTTGCCTCCTCCTTACACACTCCACTACCCACAGATCGCTTCTCCCACCAAGTGTACTTGCTTTACACAGTCCTTCCCCAGCAGCCAGAGACAGTGTTCCTGTGTGTGTAAGCTGCACTTGTGTGATTGTGTGTGTGTTTTTTAATCTAGAAGAAGGATTTTTGGTCAAAGCCTGTCTGAGACTTAAAATCTCATTATTAATAGTAGTGCATATGATGCTGCATTATTGAATAGTTTACCCAAACAATGCTGTAACTAACAAAAAACAAATTTTGAAGGAGTACAGAAAAACTGTTTTATGCTTATCAATTTGGACTTACTTTATGCAGGCAGTCTATAAGAAGTAAAGTACCTTTCTGTATTTATTTGCAAAAATTATTACACAATTGCTTATGTTGTATTTGGAAAACACAACTTTTTTATTTTTTGGTCAAATGATGATGTATCTGTGCACTTACAATGTTTTACTGCTGAAACACACTGGTTCTTTGGTGTTACTTATTGCATAAACAAAAAGCTTATTTTGAGAAAGTGCAGCAACGGGTCAAAACATATAATGTTTATTGGAATACAAATCTTCACAAGCAGTACCAGTAGCAGAAGAAATGGAAATATTTAACATACAGTTATTCCATGGAAACTTTTCTGTCCTGAATCAACAGATTTTGCCAAACAGATGTGCAAATCCATTATTTCATTTGGCAGTTGTTTACATAAACCCCGTTTTTCAAGGGGATATATGTCAAATAAGGCTTTCTTCTTGGCACTTCTAGGCAGAAGTTTATCATACAAGACAGTGAAAACAGAAATATGTCAGATTTCTTTTCCCATTACTTGGCTTCTTTCCAGTGCTTTGACAAACTCAGAGTTGCATGAAGTTGTGACTTTCTCCTTAACATGGTAGGGTCATCAGATGAAATTTGTATGTAGGGATACACAGTTATTTTAAATACGTCTTTGTGCAACCCTTAGTCTAATGCACTGTACTAAGATCCCTGAAATCCTCTGGTTCTGCCTTGCAGACAAAGAATCCATTGTCCTTGCCACTGTCAATGACTTGACGAAGGAAGGAAGGAAGGAAAATTGGGTTTAACGGCCAATCAATATCGAGGTCATTAGAGACAGAGCACAAGCTTGACTGATGTCAAGGATGGGGAAGGAAGTTGGTCATGCCCTTTCAAAGAAAACATCCTGGCATTTGCCTGGAGCACTTTAGGAAAATCACAGAATACATAAGCTGGATGGTCGGATGCGGGTTTGAATCATCACCTTCCTGAATGCAGGAAAAGACTGGAATCCAGTCAGCTGTGTAATATAAAGGACTTTTGTTCCTCTCTATAAGTGCAACATGTCTATCACAAGTCGGGGAACTATGACCTGCAAAAGGAATTTCTGGTCTGCAACAATGAAATATTTATGGACAATATGATTCTGGAAAAGTATCCTAATATTTTGAACAACTCTCACAAAATCTGTGATATTTAGAACTACTGTTCAATGAAAATAGGAATTATGATCAAAACATTCAATTGCACATCAGATGGCACTTTTTCAGGATCAGGACAATTTCTCCTTGATCTATAAGAGCATACCCTGTCTTTGGCGTCTTGCATTTATTGTCCTTCTAATCACAAATGTTAACTTTATCTTTCCTTACTTCATTCTGTGCCTTTGAGCTAAGCTTGTTGGTCACTCTAACAAAAAATTTTGTGGTTTGACAATGGCAGTATGACCATACTTGCCACTTCAGTGTGCACAGCTCACATCCAGCCCACACCAAATCTAAGCTTTGCCACTGCCAGGTGTCCATGCCACATCACTTCCATGTGAATTGTGCCTTAGGTGGCAGACGTTTTGAACTGTGAATGAACTACCAAATTTATGACAGTGCCAATGCACACAAGGAACTTAGCAGTAGGCTTTTCTGAATACTTTGTGTTGTGCGTTACTCACTGGTTTCCTTTCTTATTTTGATGAATCCATCACAGAGTTGGATTGTGACCCTCAAAACACCAGAAGAGATCAGCAGTTCCTACAAGTATCCCCACCAGTGCTCATAATTCTAGTTTGTGTACACTTGTGACCAACTGCCAGTTTATAATGTACACTCTGCACTATTGTGACCGGAAAACAAAACCTGTGAACATCTTTCAGCCATGCCCATGCCATAAGTCTTCCCCTATCATACAAGTAGAGTTACTTCTGGTTCTACTTCTATGCTAAGTGCCTTGTTGGTTCTATAAATAGTGTTATCAGGTATCAGTCAGAGGGCTATGAATGGCCACAAAAGGTCGAAATCAATATTCTGCTGATATTGTAATTGCTGGAAATGTTTGTATATATAGAAGATACCTGTCATTACAGGGAAAATATCAAATTTAAATTATATCAACTATGTACAACCACTAAAAAGTGAAAGGTGGCACCAATTGTTGTTACTGACTTTATACTTTAAACTGTAACAAATTAATCATGTTATAATTTTTTTCTCTTGAATAATTTCCACTGGTTTTAAATGATTATTTACTTTTATGACAGATGTAAGTACAAACACCTGTATTGATATGATGCTGGTTTCAAGCTGAAAGCAAGACCTTCTATATAATTTTGGATTTTACATGATGGTTGACATTTTTATTTTTGACTCTATGACATGAAATACTCTGAGGCTCTCCTTAGCACTCCATTTGGCATTGGTGAGTCCACATAGCACATGCTTTGATGTAAGGATTCTGCTGCTGAACAGCATCTGCTGCACACCACCCAGGAAGCAACCCAAATAAATAATAAAATAAAAAACAAATATTTGAACATTGTTCAACAAGCTTCCCAAGTTTATCAAGTCTACTTAAGACAACATACAATTTCGTAGAGCCATAAAATCCTATTTACTGTGGCACTGTTTTTATTCTGTAATAGAATACCTAGAAAAGTAATCTTTCTGAGTAGGTTTAAGTGCAAAACATAAACTACTTAGTGAAGCTATTTTAGACAAACTTTTAAAATGTATTATAGTACCATAATCTACCCATAAGACAGCTTAACATTGTTAACAAATTGTATCCAACATATGTAATAGACTGTGTACAGTCAGATCACACAGATTGAATAAATAAATTAATTAAATACACAGGACATCACCTACAAACAAACAATATTTTTCAGGACTATTTATTTACCATGAAAATTATAAAAAAAAAATCAGATATAGACATGCTTGCTCATCTGTACTACACAAGGGCATATAAAGTTTTCCACTCCTAGAGTTTATGAGAAAAGTATCAAATTTAATTCAGCTAAACTGCATGTCCTCACAAATGGTATCATACTTCACTCACCCAGAACTCGGTGTATACTGCAGCAGTCTCATTGTACTTCATATAGCCTACTAAGTGCTCTCCCTGTGTGTGATCACTAACAGGCATCTCAGAAGGTACTCCATGGCCTGAATTTCACCACCTAACACTCAGACTCACACTTATTATGTGCTCAAAAGTTGTTTTGATAGCCCTGTGCCTATATGAAGTGAACACAGAGTTTCCCAATACCACCAGTCCAGATGACAACCTGAGGGTAGTATAAGGGGCTGTCCAATGAAAATGAGACAGATGGAAGAAAGTAAGTAAATTGTCTATTGTTTCAAATGTAATGGCCATACAAGACAAGTCACTGGATGCCACCCCAGAAAATGTTTTCAGCTGCCCATGGAAACATGATTGTAACCAAGTGTGCACCACTTCATCTGAAGCAAACTTAAGGCCACAAATGTCTTTCTTCATGGCTCCAAAATATGGAAATAACACGGGGAGAGATTGAGACATTCTCCATTAAGTTCCAATACCTCTCAATGTAATTGCCATATTTTTGGAGCCCTGAAGAAAGACATTTGTGGCCACAAGTTTGCTTTGGATAAAGTGGTGCACACTTGGTTACAATCATGTTTCCATAGGCAGCTGCAAACATTTTCCATGAAGGCATCCAATGACTTGTCTCACAGAAGAACGCATGTGTTAACAAACATGGCAATAATTTTTTAACTAAAAAGCAATTCACTTACTTTTTTCCCATCTGTCTCATTTTCATCTGCATGCCCCTTATGCTTTCACTTCATTAAGGGTATTTGGACATTCTTGTTGCAAGAGTGACTTTATAGAAACCTCAGATGGTTACATTTATTCTAAATGGAGTACAGTATCACAAGGTGTGCCTCAAGGCTCCATTTTGGGGCCAATCCTGTTCCTATTCTATGTAAATGACTTGCCCATAAATATAAATTCCCCGTCAGTTCTGTTTGCGGATGACACTTCTGTTGTAATTGAAGATGATGCAGAAAAAATTCAGAGCTCCATTGTGAGCACAATGGGTACTCTAGAAAACTGGTTCCAGTTAAATGGCTTGAAACTGAACATTGCAAAAACCAATATGGTACATTTCAAAGCCAAAGATTTGAAATGTGTGGATCTTAAAATACATCATCACAATCATCCTATGGAAGAAGTTGACACAGTCAAATTCCTAGGACTAAATGTGGACAACAACTTAAACTGGAGTACACATATTGAGTTCCTGTCAAATAAACTAAGCAGCTTTGCATTTGCAATGCAAATACTAGCAAACTCTACTGACATGAGAAAACTAAAAGTGGCATATCATAGTTATTTTGAATCTGTCATTAGGTATGGTATCATTTTTTGGGGAAATTCAAGTAGTGTATCTCGAATACTGAAACTGCAAAAGAAAATTATAAGATACATGTGTAGTGCACAACAAACAGAATCTTGTCGCCCATTATTTCGGAACCTGCAAATCCTAACAGTTCCCTCCATATACATTTATGAAATTATAATCATTGTACACAGCAGACAAAAATTATTTGAGGAAAATCATTTTAAGCACATGTACAACACAAGAAATAAAAATAATTTTATGTTACCCACACACCATTTGAAATTCTGTGCACGAACTCCACAGTATATGGGGATGACAATATATAACAAGCTAATGGGCAAAAATATATTTAATATGAAGCCAGAGAGTCTAAAAATAAAGCTACAGCAGATTCTGTGGGATAAATGCTACTATTCAGTAGAAGAATGCATAGAGGATGACATGATAATTTGAGCAAGGGGCAATTAATTGTTAGTCTTTTATTGTATGTGTAACAAAATTGTATTATTATTATGATACCATTTGTTAAAATCAGTTGTTGTAATTAATTGTTAGTTTTTTATTGTATGTGTATTTTTATATTGTATGAATATAATAGAGGGAAACATTCCACGTGGGAAAAATATATCTAAAAACAAAGATGATATAAATTAATAGGGAAACATTCCACGTGGGAAAAATATATCTAAAAACAAAGATGATGTGGCTTACCAAACAAAAGCGCTGGACCGTCGATAGACACACAAACAAACACAAACATACACACAAAATTCAAGCTTTCGCAACAAACTGTTGCCTCATCAGGAAAGAGGGAAGGAGAGGGAAAGACGAAAGGATGTGGGTTTTAAGGGAGAGGGTAAGGAGTCATTCCAATCCCGGGAGCGGAAAGACTTACCTTAGGGGGAAAAAAGGACGGGTATACACTTGCACACACACACATATCCATCCACACATATACAGACACAAGCAGACATATTTAAGGACAAAAAGTTTGGGCAGAGATGTCAGTCGAGGCGGAAGTGCTGAGGCAAAGATGTTGTTGAATGACAGGTGAGGTATGAGTGGTGGCAACTTGAAATTAGCGGAGATTGAGGCCTGGTGGATAACGGGAAGAGAGGATATATTGAAGAGCAAGTTCCCATCTCCGGAGTTCGGATAGGTTGGTGTTAGTGGGAAGTATCCAGATAACCCGGAAGGTGTAACACTGTGCCAAGATGTGCTGGCCGTGCACCAAGGCATGTTTAGCCACAGGGTGATCCTCATTACCAACAAACACTGTTTGTCTGTGTCCATTCATGCAAATGGACAGTTTGTTGCTGGTCATTCCCACATAGAATGCGTCACAGTGTAGGCAGGTCAGTTGGTAAATCACGTGGGTGCTTTCACATGTGGCTCTGCCTTTGATCGGAACTCTGGAGATGGGAAATTGCTCTTCAATATATCCTCTCTTCCCATTATCCACCAGGCCTCAATCTCCGCTAATTTCAAGTTGCCGCCACTCATACCTCACCTGTCATTCAACAACATCTTTGCCTCAGCACTTCCACCTCGAGTGACATCTCTGCCCAAACTCTTTGTTCTTAAATATGTCTGCTTGTGTCTGTATATGTGTGGATGGATATATGTGTGTGTGTGCGAGTTTATACCCGTCCTTTTTTCCCCCTAAGGTAAGTCTTTCCGCTCCCGGGATTAGAATGACTCCTTACCCTCTCCCTTAAAACCCACATCATTTCGTCTTTCCCTCTCCTTCCCTCTTTCCTGATGAGGCAACAGTTTGTTGCGAAAGCTTGAATTTTGTGTGTATGTTTGTGTTTGTTTGTGTGTCTATCGACGTGCCAGCACTTTCATGTGGTAAGTCACATCATCTTTGTTTTTAGATATATTTTTCCCACGTGGAATGTTTCCCTATTAATTTATATCATTAATTTGAACCCAACAATTACGTTTGTTATTGTCACTGTTGCATTTTAAATCTTTTCTGTCATCTTAATTTCTCTTTTTGTTTGTGCCAGTAGTTTCACTTTGTATTCACCTTCTCCTTTTTACCGTAATCTACTATACAATTTTATCCCGCCTATATAGACTCAATAATATCTCACACACTTCCAAACCATAACCAAAAAATTTTTTCCACTTTCAACACTACCGCTGTTATAAAATCCACCGTTTCTAGTCCACAAACAGTTCCTTTCACCTATTAAACAACCTTTTCATCTAGTTCTGATAACTTTCGCTTTTTTTCCATTTCCATTCTTCCCACATCACTGATAATTTTTAGCCGCTTCCCACAGGTTTTAACGTCATTATTTCTTCACCAGACAATTGTTAGCCTCATTTTCATAATCTGCCACCACAAAACCACTCTTTTTAATACATTTACACGCCGTTTTTTCGAAATTTTCCCGAATCTCTCCATCCTTTAACGTGTTTTGGCGGCAACACAACCACCTAACCTATGTGCACATCGTTGTCTACCAACCCAAGTTCACCACAGGATCAACATAGCCCAGCTTTAACCAACACTTTTTCGCCTTTTTTCACAACAGATCTCCAGTTACTTTCTCCAGTTATTTTCATTTTCATCTCAACCTCATGTTACACTTTCCACCTTCTAATACCATGTCACCCTCACAACACCCCCACAATGACCCCATTAAGTTTTATTTACATTCCCTCCGCAAACATGCCTTCACCCTATCCAGATTATGCTCGCATATTTTATTTTCTCAGGCTTGTCTGACATTTGGCATTACCTCCAAAGGCCTCACACTTAAAGTTCCCATCTCTGGCTGCAACCCTTCTTTCCATTAGTCCTTATACCAGTTCCAAACTGAACAATCCATTGCCCTCACCCACCTAATCCTTCACCTACACATCAACTCAGCCAATGAACACACCCGTCAACTCCTATCCTTAATAAAAGTCCTCAATCTTTCCTCTCCCACACCCACACCGGCTGTTCAGAGCATCCTCCTACAGGCCAACTGCAAATTAGAACAGCATGCCACCCTTCACCTCAAAAAACTATCCAATCTCCTGGTTTCCCACCTCCGGAAAGGCAACTCACTCACCCTTCACAACCTTTCCAGCAAACCTCAACCTAATATCATTGCACACAAACCCAGTCTCTCCCATCTACTCAACCTCCCACTTCCAGCTCCACTCCCTCCAAAACCTCAAAATTCCAATCAACACAATCTGGAACCACAACACCCTAATTCAGTAGTTAACCTTTCCTCCAAACCTCTCTCCCAATCCGAAACCTCTGTCCTATCCAAAGGCCTCACCTTCAGCCCCACTCACAGATTCAACCAAACAGCCCTCGTCAAAGATTTACTGTCCTACACTCGTACTCTCTGCTGGAAGTATCACTTTGCCACGAAGAAAAATGATCCTATTCCTACTCCTAATGATCCAACTCCCCAAGACACTATCCAAATTGAACCCTGCCTGGAACAGTTCCGTCCTCCGTCACGGCGGGACCCACCTCCTCTTCCTCAAAATCACCCTCTCCAAACCTTCCAGGAATTTCTGACTTCCAGCCTTGCCTCTCAATCCTTCTTAAAAAACCTTAATCCTACTCCCAACATCACCACTGCTGAAGCTCAGGCTATCCGTGATCTGAAGGCTGACCGGTCCATCGTCATCCTTCCAGCAGACAAGGGTTCCACGACCGTGGTTCTTGATCGTCGAGAGTATGTGGCTGAGGGGCTGCGTCAGCTTTCAGACAACACCACATATAAAGTTTGCCAAGGTAATCCCATTCCTGATGTCCAGGCAGAGCGTCAAGGAATCCTCAGAACCTTAGGCCCCCTACAAAACCTTTCACCTGACTCCATCAACCTCCTGACCCCACCGACACCCCGCACCCCTACCTTCTACCTTCTTCCTAAAATTCACAAACCCAATCATCCCGGCCACCCCATTGTAGCTGGTTACCAAGCCCCCACAGAACGTATCTCCGCCTACGTAGATCAACACCTTCAATCCATTACATGCAGTCTCCCATCCTTCATCAAAGACACCAACCACTTCCTCGAACGCCTGGAATCCTTACCCAATCCGTTACCCCCGGAAACCATCCTTGTAACCATTGATGCCACTTCCTTATACACAAATATCCCGCACGTCCAGGGCCTCGCTGCGATGGAGCACTTCCTTTCACGCCGATCACCTGCCACCCTACCTAAAACCTCTTTCCTCATTACCTTAGCCAGCTTCATCCTGACCCACAACTTCTTCACTTTTGAAGGCCAGACATAGCAACAATTAAAGGGAACAGCCATGGGTACCAGGATGGCCCCCTTGTACGCCAACCTATTCATGGGTCGCTTAGAGGAAGCCTTCTTGGTTACCCAAGCCTGCCAACCCAAAGTTTGGTACAGATTTATTGATGACATCTTCATGATCTGGACTCACAGTGAAGAAGAACTCCAGAATTTCCTCTCCAACCTCAACTCCTTTGGTTCCATCAAATTCACCTGGTCCTACTCCAAATCCCATGCCACTTTCCTTGATGTTGACCTCCATCTGTCCAATGGCCAGCTTCACACGTCCGTCCACATCAAACCCACCAAAAAGCAACAGTACCTCCATTATGACAGCTGCCACCCATTCCACATCAAATGGTCCCTTCCCTACAGCCTAGGTCTTCGTGGCAAACGAATCTGCTCCAGTCCGGAATCCCTGAATCATTACACCAACAACCTGACAACAGCTTTCGCATCCCGCAACTACCCTCCCGACCTGGTACAGAAGCAAATAACCAGAGCCACTTCCTCATCCTCTCAAACTCAGAACCCCCCACAGAAGAAACACAAAAGTGCCCCACTTGTGACAAGATACTTTTCGGGACTGGATCAGACTCTGAATGTGGCTCTCCAGCAGGGATACGACTTCCTCAAATCCTGCCCTGAAATGAGATCCATCCTTCATGAAATCCTCCCCACTCCACCAAGAGTGTCTTTCCGCCGTCCACCTAACCTTCGTAACCTCGTGGTTCATCCCTATGAAATCCCCAAACCACCTTCACTACCCTCTGGCTCCTATCCTTGTAACCGCCCCCGGTGTAAAACCTGTCCCATGCACCCTCCCACCACCACCTACTCCAGTCCTGTAACCCAGAAGGTGTACACGATCAAAGGCAGAGCCACGTGTGAAAGCACCCACGTGATTTACCAACTGACCTGCCTACACTGTGACGCATTCTATGTGGGAATGACCAGCAACAAACTGTCCATTCACATGAATGGACACAGACAAACAGTGTTTGTTGGTAATGAGGATCACCCTGTGGCTAAACATGCCTTGGTGCACGGCCAGCACATCTTGGCACAGTGTTACACCTTCCGGGTTATCTGGATACTTCCCACTAACACCAACCTATCCGAACTCCGGAGATGGGAACTTGCTCTTCAATATATCCTCTCTTCCCGTTATCCACCAGGCCTCAATCTCCGCTAATTTCAAGTTGCCACCACTCATACCTCACCTGTCATTCAACAACATCTTTGCCTCAGCACTTCCGCCTCGACTGACATCTCTGCCCAAACTCTTTGTCCTTAAATATGTCTGCTTGTGTCTGTATATGTGTGGATGGATATGTGTGTGTGTGTGTGTGTGCGAGTGTATACCTGTCCTTTTTTCCCCCTAAGGTAAGTCTTTCCGCTCCCGGGATTGGAATGACTCCTTACCCTCTCCCTTAAAACCCACATCCTTTCATCTTTCCCTCTCCTTCCCTCTTTCCTGATGAGGCAACAGTTTGTTGCGAAAGCTTGAATTTTGTGTGTATGTTTGTGTTTGTTTGTGTGTCTATCGACGTGCCAGCGCTTTCGTTTGGTAAGTCACATCATCTTTGTTTTTAGATATATTTTTCCCACGTGGAATGTTTCCCTATTAATTTATATCATCTTTGTTTTTAGATATATTTTTCCCACGTGGAATGTTTCCCTCTATTATATTCATACAATATAAAAATACACATACAATAAAAAACTAACAATTAATTACAACAACTGATTTTAACAAATGGTATCATAATAATAATACAATTTTGTTACACATACAATAAAAGACTAACAATTAATTGCCCCTTGCTCAAATTATCATGTCATCCTCTATGCATTCTTCTACTGAATAGTAGCATTTATCCCACAGAATCTGCTGTAGCTTTATTTTTAGACTCTCTGGCTTCATATTAAATATATTTTTGCCCATTAGCTTGTTATATATTGTCATCCCCATATACTGTGGAGTTCGTGCACAGAATTTCAAATGGTGTGTGGGTAACATAAAATTATTTTTATTTCTTGTGTTGTACATGTGCTTAAAATGATTTTCCTCAAATAATTTTTGTCTGCTGTGTACAATGATTATAATTTCATAAATGTATATGGAGGGAACTGTTAGGATTTGCAGGTTCCGAAATAATGGGCGACAAGATTCTGTTTCCAGATACTGGCAGAAGTAAAGCTGTGAGTACCGGGCGTGAGTCGTGCTTCGGTAGCTCAGATGGTAGAGCACTTGCCCGCGAAAGGCAAAGGTCCCGAGTTCGAGTCTCGGTCGGGCACACAGTTTTAATCTGCCAGGAAGTTTCAAGATTCTGTTTGTTGTGCACTACACATGTATCTTATAATTTTCTTTTGCAGTTTCAGTATTCGAGATACACTACTTGAATTTCCCCAAAAAATGATACCATACCTAATGACAGATTCAAAATAACTATGATATGCCACTTTTAGTTTTCTCATGTCAGTAGAGTTTGCTAGTATTTGCATTGCAAATGCAAAGCTGCTTAGTTTATTTGACAGGAACTCAATATGTGTACTCCAGTTTAAGTTGTTGTCCACATTTAGTCCTAGGAATTTGACTGTGTTAACTTCTTCCATAGGATGATTGTGATGATGTATTTTAAGATCCACACATTTCAAATCTTTGGCTTTGAAATGTACCATATTGGTTTTTGCAATGTTCAGTTTCAAGCCATTTAACTGGAACCAGTTTTCTAGAGTACCCATTGTGCTCACAATGGAGCTCTGAATTTTTTCTGCATCATCTTCAATTACAACAGAAGTGTCATCCGCAAACAGAACTGACGGGGAATTTATATTTATGGGCAAGTCATTTACATAGAATAGGAACAGGATTGGCCCCAAAATGGAGCCTTGAGGCACACCTTGTGATACTGTACTCCATTTAGAATAAATGTAACCATCTGAGGTTTCTATAAAGTCACTCTTGCAACAAGAATGTCCAAATACCCTTAATGAAGTGAAAGCATAAGGGGCATGCAGATGAAAATGAGACAGATGGGAAAAAAGTAAGTGAATTGCTTTTTAGTTAAAAAATTATTGCCATGTTTGTTAACACATGCGTTCTTCTGTGAGACAAGTCATTGGATGCCTTCATGGAAAATGTTTGCAGCTGCCTATGGAAACATGATTGTAACCAAGTGTGCACCACTTTATCCAAAGCAAACTTGTGGCCACAAATGTCTTTCTTCAGGGCTCCAAAAATATGGCAATTACATTGAGAGGTATTGGAACTTAATGGAGAATGTCTCAATCTCTCCCCATGTTATTTCCATATTTTGGAGCCATGAAGAAAGACATTTGTGGCCTTAAGTTTGCTTCAGATGAAGTGTGTGCGAGTGTATACCCGTCCTTTTTTCCCCCTAAGGTAAGTCTTTCCGCTCCCGGGATTGGGATGACTCCTTACCCTCTCCCTTAAAACCCACATCCTTTCGTCTTTCCCTCTCCTTCCCTCTTTTCTGACGAAGCAACCGTTGGTTGCGAAAGCTAGAATTTTGTGTGTATGTTTGTGTTTGTTTGTGTGTCTATCGACCTGCCAGCGGTTTCGTTTGGTAAGTCACATCATCTTTGTTTTTAGATATATTTTTATATTGTATTATTGTTATGGTACCATTTGTTAAAATCAGGTGTTATATGTATATGGTAAAACTTTACCAAAATTTTGACGTGTCTCCTGTACCTAAATCAAATGATTTAGATTATGTACGTTATGAGGCTAATAAACCACAATTCACAATTACACTGAATTTATAAAACTGTATCCAGATTGAAGTCTTTTTGACATGAGTTGATGGCTTTATAGTGAGTGATGCTTTTCATTTATCTGTTTGTTCTGATTTTTTGAGATCAGGAATGATCTTCTGATATGTTGTCTGGAAGCACCCAATAATGAGTACAAATTATCCACTCTAGTAACTTTCAGGCAGCCAGTTACCTTTCTTCAGGTATCATTAGGGACCATGTTAATTTTCTTAGCATGCTTAGATCTCTCCTGTTGAGTGTGATATGTTTGGTGGGGTCAGTTTTCCAGACATATAACATTCTAGAAGACACCCATCAGCACTAATGTTGCAGCAGAATGAGTAAAAGTGAAAAGATACTGTGTATCAATGTTGAAGATCTAATGATCTCATGGTGTGCCATAAGATGTTAAATAATAAAAATTTGGTGACCAATACATGTGTATAATTATTAGTGTCAACAAAGTCTCAGATCCCTTCAAAGACTTCTTGTCTGAAGTGACAATGCTTAGTTCCTTTCTTGTCTCCATATTGTAATGGTGGAAAGAGAACACTTGGATTTTGCTAGGATTCAGTCTTAGTTGATTTATCCTACAGTAGTTTGTAAGGATCATGAGGTCCTCACTTAGGCCATACTCAATTTCATTATGAGATTTTGCCCCATATGCAATTGCCCTATCATCTACATAAACAAAAAAAATTGTCTTTTACTTAATAAGTTCATAATTCATGCATATATTAAAGAGCGAAGGCAACAGCACACTACCTTGTGGCAAATCATCCTTCTGGTTCACTATATGGTTCTCTTATGTTGGGATTCAACAAAGAATCTTCTATTGAATAGCAGAGTTCTAAGACTTTCCAATTACATTTCTGATGCAATCAAGTCCAGCAGCTTTCCTGTTTTCAAACTGGTTATAGCCTCTTTCATTTATTCCATGGAGAATACTGTATCCAATATATTATTTTCCTGTAACTTACCAACTTTCAGTTTAGGTCTAACTGCACCTTTATGTAAGTTAGGTTTGCCATGTTAGTAGAGGCTGGCTGGCTTTCAGGTTAGTGATTACATTTATGTGTGCAGCTTTTATGATTGGGTCATTTGACAGTTTTTTAATAAGGCTCCTGTTTTCCTACTCTATGCATCTTATCCTCAACAGTATCCATCCAAGTCCAGCGTCCTAGGGAATGTAAAGTTGGCAATAACTCTTCCCTAGCCTTGATTGTTCCTGTAAAGACATTTACTGCCACTACCATTTCAGGGGCAAATCAGTGAGAATATGCAGAGGAGTACTGCACCAGCCATTGATAGCTGGCAGGCACAGGATTTGGTCATTTTGGTTACAGCAACTGAGCTGTTGAATTATTGTGAGATGGGCCAGGCTCGCTTAGTGAAACCTGCCAGCTCAGTGGTAATAAACAGTTCTTGTTCTGTTGGCAAGGGGATCTACACAGAAGTGCATTTTGGTGGCACTGCCAAGTATGTGATTAGAAACAGCACATTGGCATACCACATGTACTGCTACCTAGTATAAATAGCGGTAATTTTTGTAGTAGTTTCATTTGCAACCCAGCAGTTCTACAGGATGCAAGGGCTATGTCAGGCAAGGAGTAGCCAACAGCAGTTCAGGTTTGAGCCTCCAACAGAGTACAAGTTTCCTGCACCACATCTGTCCTCCAGACTTCAGGTCACAGTGCAGCAGCCCTTTCAGGCCCAATCCAGCAGCCACTGGACTCCTGTTCATGATGGAGCAATGGATCACATCCCATACATGGCAGCTGACTTGCACCACAGCAGTTGAGCACACCTCCGCACTGTACATCAACAGTCATCCTCACACAGTCGTTTACTGCAGCATTGGCCACCACAGTAAGATTCACCTTGTATGCACCATTGATGACCAATGTTTGTAGTATACTCACTCAATGAGGTCACATGGCACACAATGAGCCCAGGCATTAGCAAAGCTGGGCACATTCATTGAAGTGCCCTGGGCCAGATGCTAGCTTGCATCTTCCTGACCACACGTCCCCCTTCTTGTGAAATGGGGGCTTGATTTCTAATTATTTGGAAACAGAATCCAAACATCAATGAGTAAAATGAATTCTTTCATGCACAAGAGCCAACCCATCATGTTGCTTGATGTGATTGACAGCAGGAGAAATAATATGGTGCACAGCCTTGGCAAATGTTGGGGTACAATGTTTATCATGACACCTCACTAAAAATGACAAAGAACATTGCAGTCTAACTTGACAGCTACGAAGTTTATCCAACTTTCGTAAACACCAAAACATTTCCTCCCCGTAGAGGTAAAAAATGTGAGACCTAAGTTTGTTTTTTAACAATACCGAGATATTGGCATGTATTTCCAGCTATTGGGACAGTGTTATTAAGGAAGCTGTTAAGATTAAATTAGCAAGCAACCTTGTAAATGGGGATGGAGGTTTTTGTTAAAACTCTGCTTGGAATCCTGCTCTCCCCTTTGTCAAAAAACAGAGGGACAGCATCAATGTTACATCACCTGCTAGTTTGTAGTCTTTCACTATTGATACCTCTGACTTAAGTCATCTTTGGTGGCACTGGTGTCCAGTGTGTGTCAAAATGGCGGGGTGTACTCCCACCGAAATATAGGTGGTCACTGTAAATATTACCTGGCTGAATTCCCATAAGTTGTTTGAAAATTGTACATGCCAGGAGAAACATAGGTCTCAAATATTCCATTGTCATGGTGCACACTATTCTAAGGAGCACACCATGCCTCTGATGTGGGGTTGCAGCTGCATGAAGTAACTGCCAAACCAACAGGCAGCACAAAGCATGACCAAACTGCCAGTGCCATCCCTTCTTGCAGAAACTCTGCTTCCAACATGCACAAACGATACAAATTCTTCACACAATATGTGTATCCAAACTCACTAAACTTACTAACAAAATTTAACTGTATGCATGGTGATGGTGCTATAAACATTGTGCAATATATCATTCCATTGAAATATGTTACACTTCACTAGTGATCATTTCTGCATTTCATAGGGTACTTTTGTTCAGATAGTGTATTTTGGCTAAATGTGATATCCAATGAAGAGCTGTGGAACCATATGAACTAGAATCCTGTGCATACAGAGATAAAGGCAACAAAGTGGAAGTGGGTTAAATAATGCTGTGCAAAACTCAGATGGCAATAAAGAGGCAAGCCCAAGTTGGTATCCCCAGAGCCACTGTAGTGAGGGAATACTGAGGACAGCATGGAGGAGGATAGTGGAGAGAGAAGCAATACAAGCAGAGGAACATGGGGAGAGGTGAAGGCAATGACACAAAACCAAGTTTTCTCTGTGATGTTTTGTCAAGGGCTTGTGTTCCAACACTTGGAACAGAATGATATACTGGTAAGCCGAGTAAGACTACTGAATGCAAGGCCAGTGGCTTAACAACTGTGCCTCCTTGACTGGTCTCTTGGAATAGTTTTTACTCAACTGTAAATGTGAAATTAGTTGACACTGTAATCTGTTTTGGAACCTATATTATTCTCTTATTTTCATTTTGTTTATATCACTTATATCAACACTTGCACTCTCGCATCTAAATAATATATGTATTTTATTGGACAAGCTACCATAGCATAAAATATTCCAAGGAATAACAAATAAACTGAACTTACAATACAAATACAATGTGGAAGCTGTTATATTAATTTTGCAATTAAATCTAAATTAAATGTTGACTCTATATAATTAACATTTCAATATGCTACATAACATACACTGTTTGCTAGCAGACACAATAAATGTTATTTATCAAGCACAAACTGTCAAACTGTCAGTATAGTAGCTATATAGAGGGATTTCTAGATGTACTGATACGTCCATTCATAGATCCAGTAAGACATAATATGTTGGCAGGAAGGAACTCTTAGATCTATCTGGTCAGAAATGTAATAAATATGATATTACAAAAAAGTGACCGTACGTGTCGGAATATTACCATCTTAGTCCTGCAGGAGCTAATTCACGATGTTTTTTTCTTTGCACTCCTTCTTCATGGACCTTAATCACTTCAAAGTTAATGAATTCCTCAGCAAGTTTACCAAATAGGATAACAATAGCTGGTATACACAAACCAGCAAGTGATGCTGAGATAAGTCCCACAAACATCCACAATTTCTCAGTGCATGCTGCATATCTGAACTGTAAAGAATTAGTGACAGAGCACAACAAATTAGTTTTAAAATTGTTTGTTAATATAATTAAAACATAAACAAGAATTACTCATATAAGTCACTGCCATAGGAAGTTCCACAGTTTTTGTTGTTATTTTCTTGTTGCTCAATCAACTCACTTGTTATGGCTTTTCTACAAAAACCTTTTTGCACCTTTGTTTTATTTTTCTTGTAGGATTTAATGGCCTGTAAGTATTCAATGTATTAACATTCAGTTTCATAAAAATATGAGATTGCCAAAGACACAATTGAAGATTCATCCTAGTACTGAGCAGAGGAATTTTTGAAAGCAAATGAAAATCATCATTGTGAGAACTGTTTCAATATCCATCTCTCCTGTGTTTCATCAAATGCATCAATTGTTTTGCTACCATAACATCTGTACTGCAAGATTTAAATATTACTCTCTCTTATAAACGGCAACAAACATTGCACTCAGCAATAAACAATCAAACAAAAATGCATTTGATGCATTTCGTCAACAAAGCATGAACCACCATATGACATTTGTTTACAAAAATAAATTCTCTATGGAATTTACAAAAATTATCAGGTCACCAAGAAGTAGCAATTCTGCTGGCTATGATGGTATTTTTAGTAGAGTATTAAAATCTTGTGCTGACCTGATAGGACTAACATTAAATTATCTTTGTAATCAATAAGTCATAGCATATTTTCTAAGAAATTTAAATATGCAATAGAAACATCTGCCTCTAAACCTGAAGATAAGATTATCACCTCTAATTACTGATCCACTTCACTCCTTCCAGCTTATTTCAAAAAAATTTAAGAACATGAACTATGATACAACATTGACTCATTTTTTTGAGAAAAACACTTCTCATTTTGCCTTCTGTAAAGGATTCTCCACAGAGAAGACATAACAAATGAAGTTCTTGCAGAGCTAAACAAGAAAAAAAATGTATATCTGTGACAATTTGATTCTGTGGACCACAAAATACTACACACATCAAAAAAAGTTTTGCATCACCCCAGTTCCCAGAACTCCAGAGGATAGATGTTGACTGTGAATATTGTATCACAGACACAGCCCCTTTGATTGTTCAGAGATGTCACTAAACCCACCCAAAGATGTAACCAACCATTCACGAGCAGCATCTATTAGACAGAGGGGGTCCAACAGACAATCAGTTCCAATCATTCCACCAGGAAGGAGGTACACAGCTCGTGTTGTCTGTAGTTCAACCATACCTACACAGTCAATACAATGGTTTGATTGCGTCCGCTTTGGTACTTTGTGCCGGGAAGGGCTCTCAATGGTGGAAGTGTCCAGGCGACTCGGAGTGAACCAAAGCCATGTTGTTTGGACATGGAGGAGATACAGAGACAGGAACTGTCGTGCCATGCCTCGCTCAGGCCACCCAAGGGCTACTACTGCAGTGGATGACCGCTACCTACGGATTATGTCTCGGAGGAATCCTGACAGCAATGCCATGATGTTGAATAATGCTTTTTGTGCAGCTACAGGGTGTCATGTTATGACTCAAACTATGCACAATAGGCGCATGTACCTCAATTACTCCCAGAACCGGATGAAGTTCTTTGTTTTTACTAAATTTCCACATTGAGTCTTGCAACTAAACAGTATGGATGGCATGAAGGTGGACCCAGAGCTTGGCAGGCTGATGAACAAGGTAGCCGCGGGCATATTGTTTCTACAAGAACTGTATACATGAAGTGGAAGAATTCCAGGCCTTCCGAGGCAGTATTGCAAATCACAGACACAAAGAAAGCCAAGACTGGAATTGTTGTAGTAAACACTAGCATTACAGTAACACAAATAAAACAATAATGTGCACAACATACGGTTACAGTTGAAATAACTTCAGGTAGGGAAACATGGAGCACCACGGCAATCTACGCCCCATACTCATTTGATATAGAGCCTTTTGCCGAAATAATAAAAGAAATTGCGCTATTTGCAAATGGTGGACGACTACTTATCTTAACAGACATAAAGGCTACGTTAACGCTGTGGCACTGACAGAATGGAAACTAGAGGAGAAATAATATCGACGTTATTAAGGAATGTAATCTTTTCATTGGAAACGTATCAGGCCAACTGCCAACTTACCATGGAAATAGAGGAGTAGGCAGCAACATAGACATTTCTCTGGCAAAGAGTGCATCATTGATACAGGCATGTCACTGAAGAGTTTCCTCTGTGTGTTATCCAAGGAAGCATAGATTACAGAGCTCACATTATTACAGACATCATACAGAAAGCACAAGCTACAGCAATAGCTGCAACATGCGAAGCACCAAAACAAAGGGCACCATGATCAGTACTATTATCAGGACTAAGAAAAAAAAAAAAAAACTCGTGATTAACGACGATATTACCAAATATCAAAAACAGCACAGGAAAGCAATTAGACCTCAACATGATGGTGACACTAAAGCATGATAAAAGGTGAACTACATAAGACCAGGACAGACAACTGTGACACATATGTTGGGACAAACTTACAGAACAACATCTGGGGGGACCCGTTTAAATTTCAGGAGTAACATAGTAAGATCTGAAGAAATCAGATGGTACTACCACAAGAGGCTGAAGATGCACAGCTTATTATCTCATCAATGAACTACTTACTGACGATGATCACACTCGAGACAACCAAGTCCACACCGCCCTTCACAGACTACTTTATGACCAATACTTCATTACAAATACCAAAATGAAGGTATCGCCATCTCCCCTGCTGATGAGGAAGTTGCATTGGCAAAAAGGCTCCGGGTCATGACGGCATCCACCCCAAAAACATCAAACAATCTGCTCCAGTTATCATACCGTACCTGATAGACTTATTGAATGATGCTCTGCTAGAAGGACAGATACTGAATATATGGAAGACAGAAAAGGCTGTTATAATTAAGAAATCAGGGGACAAAAATCCGACTGACCCTAAGAAAAACAGACCAATATGCCTCATTAACATTCTGCCAAAGGTACGGGACAGACTGCTGTGATGCGTGATGCATAACTTCACTCCCGACCTACATTGCAAGATCCATCTTTGCAACCATGACACCATGCAGTGTGGTACAGATGGGCCGAACAACATGCTGAATGGAAGGTGCTGTAACGGCTGTATGACAAGTGAATGCAACCATATCGGCGGCATATTGGCGAGGCATCCATCTTCATGGATGAAAATTTGTGCCCCAATCGTGTACATCTTGTGAATGACTTTCTTCAGGATAATGACATCGTTCGACTAGAGCGGCCAGTATATTCTCCAGACATGAGCCCTATCGAACATGCCTGGGATACATTGAAAATGGCTGTTAATGGATGACATGACCCACCAACCACTCTGAGGGATCTATGACGAATCACCATTGAGGAGTGGGACAATTTGGACCAACAGTGCCTTGATGAACTTGTGGATAGTATGCCATGGCGAATACAGGCATGCATCAATGCAAGATGACATGCTACTGGGTATTAGAGGTACCGGTGTGTACAGCAATCTCAACCACCACCACCACCACCACTTCTGGAGGTCTCAGTGTATGGTGGTACAACATGCAATGTGTGGTGTTCATGAGCAATAAAAAGGGCGGAAATGATGTTTATGTTGATCTCTAACCCAATTTTCTGTACAGGTTCTGGAGCTCTCGGAACCAAGGTGACGCAAAACTTTTTTGATGCATATAATAGTTCATCACTTTTTGGAGTGCATCTAGGATATTATTAATTCTTCTACCATTATTTCAGTTGGCAATCTTTCAGCCATCATCACGGTGAGTCACTTGCGTGATTTATAAAGCACTTTACACTGTGAGTAAATGTGCATAGTGTCGCTTGCATGATTTTTAAAGCACTTTACACTGTGGAGTAAATGTGCATGCAGAGTAAAGCACTTTAAAAATCTTCCAAGTAATTCACCTTGTGGATGGCTGAAAAGTTGTCAACTAAAATATCAGTACAAGAGTTAATAATATCTAGGAGGCACTCCTGAAAAAAGATGGAATAAAGGATGGAATATTTGAACTGCCATGAAAACTTCAGGAAACACGCAAAATTATACTTCATAAATTAAAGTTTTGTAACATTACTAGAATACCACTTACATAGATGGGATCAAGCTTTCACAACAGAAAGCACAGTCTTATTAACAGATTGTAATGAGAATTAAACTAACATCTCAATGGGAAAGCCTAATATGTGGACTACCACTAGGACTGCTATTGTTTCTGCTTTTGTTCTTAACCAGCATAAATGATCTTCCAATGACTGTGAAAGGGAATTAAAAAACAGTGATGTTCTGCTGATGATAAACACTTACTAAACAAGAGTCCAAACTCAACTTCACCAGACACACCTGGATACTAAATTAAAATTTAGTCAACACATAAACTAATTAAGAAGCCTAGTTCAAGATACTTTGCTCTGAGAAGCTTCTCTTAGTTGTGTTCTCCTGAAGAAAAGAGTATTGGCTTATTGTGCATGTTTTTACTCCATATTGTCTCATGGAATTATCTTCTGGAGCAATGAACTAAGTAAATAAGATATTTATTCAGCAGAAGTGATATAAAAAATATTTTGTCTTCTTGAGAAGCCTACAATTCTTACACTCTCTTCCCAGTACACTTCCAACTTAATAGTTTTTGTTGCTGATAATATAAGCCAGTTTCATCTGAACTTCAATACAAGACACAAAAATGATTTTAGTGTATACTTTGCCTCCTTGTCTAAGATCTACAATTAAGTTGTATACTCTGATGCAATGGTATTCAACAAGCTCCCATCGAACATAAAGCAATAAATTATAGATCCTTGCAACTCGGAATAAAATAAAAAATATAGATCATTAGACACCCCAACAAATTTTCTGATTGCCTATATTCAGGGACTGAAAATTGCTGTTAGCCAAATGCCAAGGTGAAGTGTTTATTGCACAGTTGTATGACTACATGTAAGGTATTATACAGAGGTCTTCTGTATAAAAATACAATTAATTTGGCGAGAGAGAGAAGTATGATGATAACACCATGACCAACAGCACCTGTCAAAAGTTTTTTCTTTTACACAAACACTATGTAGGACATGATGATAAACAATGCTTTCAGTCTTCCATAACATAAACTACAAATTATTAACTTAGAGAGTTCTCTTCCTATTAACAATAATTATCTCATCTTTCTTGCAGTGCGACTTGTCGATGACAATGCAGCACTCATCTTCTTGAAGATTATTTCTGTGCATCTGATGATTTGACTAAATGGTTTGTGATTCACTTAGAGGGGAACAGGTATACTTGTAGAAATAAAATACTTTTCTTCCACAAGCTATCCCCTTTTTATTTGTTAGGCACATATAGAACAAAATAAGTCTGTACACCACAGCTGACGAGAACAGAAGAGCTATGTTACAATTGTTAAAATAAGATAGGTTGTTTTAAAAAAGTTGAAGGTATAGTGTTTTTAATTTTTCTGCCAGCCTCTCACATTACATTAATGTGGTGTAATATGAATTACTATATTTTTGTCGCATTCAACTGGCGTCTGTATGAATTAATACATTTTATTTTTCTATACAGATAAACTTTATAGGTATCTACACAACTCTCCCTTACTGTATACTGACATGTTCCACTATTGCTGGATGACAGTACATAGTAGCAGTGCAATCCAGCATCTTTGTTTTTTTCATTTTTAAACATTTAAATTATGATTTTTGGCCTGTATGGGTATGAAAGACCTTTATTGGTGGCCAGATGTTTAATTTGTTCTTTGCCCAGTACATGTCAGCATAATAGTATGTACATTTATGTTCACAGGTAATTTACAATAAGTGCATTTAAAAGTCAAAGTTTTGGCTCCCTTTACTGGGGTATAAACAGTGTCTCCTATTGGCGTGTTACGCACATGCATGTCAAATGGTGTATGTTGCATGTGTACTTTGTGAGTTCATTGGTGCCACTACTACAGGTAGGCTCTCCAAGTTTTTAATACCATTTTACTTTTTATCACGAAGCTTGCTGGGAAAGTGTTCATCACATTGCTTCAGAGTGGTGTGCTGAGGTGTGTACATACTTGGATTATTGATGCTGCGACAAGTAGGCTCATCATTTATGGCCCAGGGCAATGGTTTCCTATCGTAATTCACATATTTCAGTGATTATACCCAACTTGTGCATCCAGAAACTCATTGACACTTGATCAAGGCCAAGGTAAGTTTACAATGTTCTCTACTTTATTCCAAACCCTCTCTGTTGAAAAATGTGGTTTCTCTTTCTCTCTCTCTCTCTCTCTTCCCCCCCCCCCCCCCCCCCCCCCCCCCCCCCAGTGCTCGCATAACTTCACAATTCTGTTTTAAGACACAATCTTTCAATACAATCGTGGTCTGTCAATGGAATACACACAAATGAATTTTACAATACATCGTTATTGTCTTAAACTAGGTATCTAAGAATTTACACTGATAGAATCACTAGTGTTAGTTACATTTCTTGCCATGTCAACACTCAAAACTATTAATACTACATACATTCTTTTATATCTTCTTCATCCCATGGACATTTTCAGCAATACATTATGATTTTATGATATTTTACAACCTTCGCTTTACACAAGACATTTGTGAATCCTATTTAAATTTCATCTTTCAATATTAACAGGACGACATGTGTACATAAGTTTCACATGATGTTCATAAACCTCCATCCATACATCCTATCTGTTACAGGCATCTGTAATTCCAGATGCTGAAGAGAAGAAAACCTCATGGCGTGTAAATCGCGATATGCCAACATAGCTACACTTAGCTATGGCTCTTGCAAATCTACTAGAAGGTGTCTACTAGTCTAAATGAATGGATCAGTTCAAATCAATTCAATTTACTGCTTGTAACACATAATTTTACATGCATGTATGTTTTCAACTAAGTATAAAGTTTTCACAATTACAATGTGTTTTAGTTTACATTATTTCTTATTACATTGTAATTAATGATAAACTCAAGTTGTAAAGGTATTTTTGGATAAGCCACTGCTTGTCTTGCTTTTTAAAAGTATCCCCTGTCAATATCTTAACTTCATTTGGTAACAAGTTATTGTAAACAGCTCCTTTGACAAAGGGGCTTTTCGCAGTTAAAGTTAATCTTCTGCTAACCGTATCAAAATCTTTTCTATGCCTTCTTTCATAACTGTGAATACCCATATCCTTGGGTGACAGAAGAAATATCGAATTTAATTGATGAAAGGAGAAAATATAAAAATGCAGTAAATGAAGCAGGCAAAAAGGAATACAAACGTCTCAAAAATGAGATCGACAGGAAGTGCAAAATGGCTAAGCAGGCATGGCTAGTGGACAAATGTAAGGCTGTAGAGGCTTATTTCACTAGGGGTAAGATAGATACAGCCTACAGGAAAATTAAAGAGACCTTTGGAGAAAAGAGAGCCACTTGCAGATGGAAACCCAGTTCTAAACAAACAAGGGAAAGCAGAAAGGTGGAAGGAGTATATAGAGGGTCTATACAAGGGCAATGTACTTGAGGGCAATGTTATGGAAATGGAAGAGGATGAAGATGAAATGGGAGATATGATACTGCGTGAAGAGTTTGACAGAGCACTGAAAGACCTAAGTCGAAACAAGGACCCGGGAGTAGACAACATTCCATTAGAACTACTGACAGCCTTGGGAGAGCCAGTCCTGACAAACCTCTACCATCTGGTGAGCAAAATGTATGAGACAGGCAAAATGCCCTCAGACTTCAGGAAAAATATAATAATTCCAATCCCAAAGAAAGCAGGTGTTGACCGATGTGAAAATTACTGAACTATCAGTTTAATAAGTCACGGCTGCAAAATACTAACGCGAATTCTTTACAGATGAATGGAAAAACTGGTAGAAGCTGACCTCGATGAAGATCAGTTTGGATTCTGTAGAAATATTGGAACACGTGAGGCAATACCGACCCTATGACTTATCTTAGAAGCTAGATTAAGAAAAGGCAAACCTATGTTTCTAGCATTTGTAGACTTAGAGAAAGCTTTCGACAATGTTGACTGGAATACTCTCTTTCAAATTCTGAAGGTTGCAGGGGTAAAATACAGGGAGTGAAAGGCTATCTACAATTTGTACAGAAACCAGATGGCAGTTATAAGAGTTGAGGGGCGTGAAAGGGAAGCAGTGGTTGGGAAAGGAGTGAGACAGGGTTGTAGCCTCTCCCCGATGTTATTCAATCTGTATATTGAGCAAGCAGTAAAGGAAACAAAAGAAAAATTCGGAGTAGGTATTAAAATTCATGGAGAAGAAGTAAAAACTTTGTGGTTCGCCGATGACATTGTAATTGTGTCAGAGACAGCAAAGGACTTGGAAGAGCAGTTGAACGGAATGGACAGTGTCTTGAAAGGAGGATATAAGATGAACATCAACAAAAGCAAAACGAGGATAATGGAATGTAGTCAAATTAAATCGGGTGATGCTGAGGAGATTAGATTAGGAAATGAGACACTTAAAGTAGTAAAGGAGTTTTGCTATTTAGCGAGTAAAATAACTGATGATGGTCGAAGTAGAGAAGGTATAAAGTGTAGACTGGCAATGGCAAGGAAATCGTTTCTGAAGAAGAGAAATTTGTTAACATCGAGTATAGATTTAAGTGTCAGGAAGTCGTTTCTGAAAGTATTAGTATGGAGTGTAGCCATGTATGGAAGTGAAACATGGACGATAACTAGTTTGGACAAGAAGAGAATAGAAGCTTTCGAAATGGGGTGTTACAGAAGAATGCTGAAGATAAGGTGGGTAGATCACATAACTAATGAGGAGGCATTGAATAGAATTGGGAGGAGAGGAGTTTGTGTCACAACTTGACTAGAAGAAGGGATCGGTTGGTAGGACATGTTATGAGGCATCAAGGGATCACCAATTTAGTATTGTAGGTCAGCGTGGAGGGTAAAAATCGTAGAGGGATACCAAGAGATGAAAACACTAAGCAGATTCAGGAGGAGGTAGGCTGCAGTATGTACTGGGAGATGAAGCAGCTTGCACAGGATAGAGTAGCATGGAGAGCGGCATCAAACCAGTCTCAGGACTGAAGACCACAACAACAACATATAGACTGGGTGTTAATTTTTTTACAGACATTATCAGCTGACTGCTTCCATGACAGTCACATGCACAAAACCAATAATTTACTATCTGTACAGGTTTTTGGTAGAATTTTATCACACAGAGTATTTTTTCTGTTTGGACCGCTTGGTTTAAAATGTATAATATCAGTTTTTTTTTTTTTTTTCTATGTTTACTTTTAGGCTCTGTCTTTCAAAGTGAGCTCTTGCCTTTTAATAAAGTTATGTATCTCTTCAACTAGGCTAGCCTCACTGTCTGCATATCACACACCAGATGTATTGTCAGCATACAGAGTGATGAATTGCTTATTTGCAAGAGAACTCGGGAAAACATTTACATAGCATACAAAGAGGACTGGGCCTAAAATGGAGCCCTGAGGAACACCAAAATGTATATTTCTTATACTTGACCTCCTCCTCTCCAGTAATTCTCCATCAGAGTACATAATCTCCATGCACTGTTGTCTACCCTTTATATATGCTTCTAGCAATTGCATTAGTTTTCCAGTGACACCACTCCTCGCAAGTTTTGATCAGAGCTCGTCATGAGGCACGCTACCAAAAGCCCTGGAGTGGTCCAGGAATCTCCTGCTGCTTAGAATTTTTAATTTATTTTTTCAAGTACATGATGGACAAATTGTACTGATGCTGACATGGCACTTTGACCTCTTCTGAAACCATACTGGAAATCACTTAATATGTTGGCATTGGTGTAATGTTCCAGGAATATTTTTTAATATTATTTTCTCTATCAGTTTGCTGAAAGTTGAGATTAGGGCAACGGGCCTGTAGTTCTGAGTATTGGTTTCACTACAGATAGTTTCAACTTGTCAGGGAACACACTGTCTTCTAAAACACAGTTTATTAGATGAACTAGTGGTTTCATTAGTTCGTGTTTGCATTTCTTCAATAGTAATGGAGAAAGTTCATCTAATCCTGTTGATTTTTTTGTTCCTGAGGTTATCAGTAAGCTGCAGAATGTCATATGTGCTTACTGCGGTAGTGTACTGCAGTTCTGTTTGTTACTGGGCTCAAATGAGTGCTGCATATCCTCTTTATATAGAAAGGAAGAAGCATTCAGTTTCCTCTGTTACTACAGTCCTTTGTTTATCTATAAAGGAACCACTGAGTACATTCTTCATGAACATTTACTCATTTGTGTGTTAACTCACTTATTTAGTGTTTCCAACCTACTGGTAAATTCTGACAGTACATCACTGTGTTATATAAGTCAAAATCAACTGTTAGAAAATATCTGCAATGATTGTCCTTCAGTGTTTGTGACTTATACCTTTTTTTAAAAAATACAGGATATCACTCTTTTGTACCATGATGTGTATAAATGTCACTACGAAGATTGTGTCAGTGAACAGCTGTAAAGCATTTTTTGGGTAGTTCATGATCATGTGCAAATGCACCATGAACACACGGTTGGTGCTCTTATCAGCAGCTTATACGCATAGTATCTGGTCTTATTCCTGGTGGATTGGTAGTACGAGACCTCTATTTAACTTTTTATAACATCTGATGTACTGTAGCCTTTCCATACGCTCATATTCACACTATCACACTTTCATAATGATAATTATTTATATTATGGTGCAGCCCTTTCGCTTTGCTATCTAACACCTAACCATTTGTATCCCTTATTTATCCAAGGACATGTCCAGGCAATGTTCACAGGAAGGGGACCATTTATGTCCCTTATTTATCCCAAGACGTGTCCATGCAATGTTCACTGGAAGGAAATTCAATATTAAATTGAAACTAGGCATGTAGTTGCTCAATGGCTACTAATGCATCACTTTTTCAATACCCATATATTCCTTTTACCATCAGTACACAGCTGTATTCATCAATCATCTCATGTTACAATAGTACAAATGTTTATGGTGCAGTTGTCATTTCGATTTACCTTTTTCATCTGAAAATAAAAGTGTTGTCGTAGGTGGGGCACAATTTCATTATCGTTTGTAGCTTATTCAAAACTTTACATCTATCCATTCCTTCATTGTACGTAGATATCCTCCTATAGTGTTTAGTGTAGCTTGTATATAGCTGCTTGAAAATGTATCTATACTGTAGATAGCAAAATAGTGTGTAGATTTTTTTGTAATAAGGTTTTTTTGGGTCACTGTAAATATTCCTGAGATCAGTTCTTCTGTCCTTTTAGTTTTAGCTTTGTAGTGTAGACTCGTCATTTCTCTAGTAGTTAACTTATATTTTAAAGTTTCTAAATTGACATTCATTTGCTAATCTGCTTCAGTCTGCCGGCTATGCAGTGTCAGACTATGCTCTGCTGTGTGCGTGCACAGCAGCTGTAAGCTAGCCACATTACATCACATATTGTGTCTCAGGCATATTACTGCAGTGCATTTAATGAGGATACAGATTGTTAAAATAAAACTCATGCTTGGCAATGGAAGTGTTTTCAAAGTTTTCTGTAGCTCGTGGACAGTTAATCAAAATCTTAAATACTAAAACTTATATCTATTCAGTTAACAAACATGTAATAAGTACATGAGAATCTTTCCTTAATATTAAGCATAAACTGTGATACAGAAGTTCAAATGGACTGTCATCTTGTGTATACCTACAATACTTCTTGGTTTTTTAACCTATGCTAACTTTGCCTACTGTACAAATTCCTGCAAATCCTTATCTGGACAGAGTCCATTGTCTTTTCCACTGTCACATAAGCTAACTATTTATATTATATTATGTAATACAGTTTCAATTTTACCTTTTGCCATCTTGGATCTGCTTGTTGCAACTGTTCCATACTCTTACACATCTTAATGTAATACGGATGTTCTCTCTTATCTTTATTAACAAAAATCCTGATTTTTTACTTATGTTCCATAAATTCTATAAATTCATAAAGCCCTTGGGGTAGCCTTGACAAGGCACCTGCAATTACATTTTGGTTGCCTTTAATATATACAAACTCAAATTCAAATTCTTGAAAGTACAAGCACCACCAGGCTAGTCTCCGATGTAACAGTTTGCAGGTTAAAAGAAAGACCAAGGGCTGATTGTCACAATAAACTTTAGTTTGTCTAACCCCACAGTTAGTATTCAATCTTTTTAAACACCGATATTACTGAAAGAGCCTCAAGTTCTGTAATGGGATATGACCATTCAGATTCAGATAAGGTTCAACCAGCAAAACTAATCATCTTGGGGTAAGAAGCTCCCCAGCCTCATCAGTGATCTGAAACAAACAAGTGCCTAGCCCTTTTGAGCAAGCATTCATATATAAACATAAATCTTGAGTCTTATCATGGTGATGTAAAGTATTGGCATTCAGTAGGGCTTCCTCTATTCTGTCAAAATCAGCTTGACACCGGTCAGGTATCCATGGGCGGTTTTCTTAGAAGATTTAACAAAGTGTCACTATTCAAAAGTTGTTTGCGTATGTATTTTCTAAAAAATGATACTAAGCCTAGACATGCCTTAAACTGCTTCTTATTCTGAGATGCAGGGCAGTGATTGATTGTGTCAAGTTTGTGTGGGTCTGCAGGTACACCTTGTGGAGATGATATGTGGCCAAGGAATTTAGTGAAATGGGTCTTCATCAGAATGGCTGACTCCAAACTTCAAAAACCCATACAGGACTTCACTAACAGTCTTAGATGTTCTGCCCAGGTGGTGGTGGCTATTAGTAAATTGCCAACATAAACAGTGACCCTATTAAGTAATTCACATCCCAGGACTCGATCCAGGGTGGAAATGAATATACCCACACTTACTTCAAGACTGAAAAGTAAGAGACAGAATTCATAACTTCTGTCTCCGCACACAAAGACTGTAATGTCTGGCTATCCTCATGTAATGCAATCTGCCAGTATGAAGTCTCAAATCAATTATTGTGAAGTATTTGACATTAAGGAATTTTAATAACTGTTCCTCTAGGTTGTCAGGGCATGTACTAATTGCCACAATAATTTTATTTCTCCATCAGGTGTCAAGCATGAGGTGGATACAACCATCTGGCTTACAGTCAAGGTAGGACGAAGGCTCTGTAATTTCTTAATGTATCATTCTATTAATTTCTTTTCTCACTGCCTTCTTCTTCACCTACGGAATGGGCTATGAAGAGAAACAAAGTTCCATGGGGACACATCTCCATTTTATAAATATCCTTTCACTACTCCAGGGCATCTCCCAAAAATTTGTGTATATATCATGGATGTTCTTCTTTTTGGTCTTCAGTCAAACATGTAGAATCACTTACCTTGTTGTGTACAATGGTAAGATCTATGTCCTCTTCTGGTACTGTTCAACCTCTTGTACATTTATAAACATGTCAACTGGATAAAGTAATTGTATTTGGATATTTGAGGTGCAGTCTTGTTTATTTTCATTGGTGTTTGTTTTAACCAAATCTACTGAGAATTGTTGGTCATTGATTGTAAAATGGCATTTCCCTTTTCCTATATCAATTTTTGCCTGATATTTTCTAAAAGTGTCCACACCAATAAGGCAATTTACTATCAATTTCTCAGCCACTAGGAAAACACACTGTAAAGAAAAATGATCAATTTTAGCAGGGGTTAATGCTTGCAGTTCGACTCCCTTAGATCTGCTTCCTACTGCTGTCTGTATTTCGCAGTTCTGAGCTGGCATGTAGCCTCACTTTTGCAATTCGTCAAATAGTCCCTGAGATATCACGTAAATCGTGGCACGGGTATCTAGTATAGGTACATTTAAGTCGAATATTTGGTTGTTAACTATTGCTTGCATGGTTCGCACACCTTTCCTTTCATGGATAGTGGTACCTTCCTGGCACAATTCATCTTCAGTATTTCCACACTGATCATATCCAATAAAACAGATTTTAATTAGCTTTATGCCTCCACCCCCTTCACTGGTCATCAAACAGGGGCTTATCAAGCCAATTTAAGTTTTCCAGGCTAGTCAGGATACTGATCTCCTCGTCTGAGGTGATGTCAACTAAGTGTGCATTGTGAGTTTGGCTCCTCCAGTTGGTGTCTTGTGCAGCTCTAGATTCGAAATGTTGATGGCCTTGGCCACTATTCGAATAGTAACTGTGGTTATGTTGACTAATCAGCTATTGGCGGACTGCTTGACTGCCTGTTTGTGTTCTCTCCTTGCCAACTGCTGCACTGGTTATTGCCAATAGTTGGCAGTGCATTGTGCACTTGCTGGCTGTACCCTCTCTGCTCATTACAGCCCGATCAATTAAAATGTTGTCCTTGATTGTTATTGTAACCTCAGTTATATTTCTGGCCTTTCCCATTGACAAAGTGGTTTCTATTACCATTGTTGTAAGGTGGGTATGGTTTCCAACTGTGTTGATTATTGTTACCATTTCCACCTTACTGTTTGCCAAATCTTGGGGGCTCAACCTGTGTGCTAACATTTTGTGTTTGCACTGGCCTTCCCTCATAAATGAGGTCAATGGAATCAAGAACTGATAAAAAATACTCTTTGTCATTTTCTGAAATGGTAATTAATTTTTCAAGCATGTGGGCAGGCAGATGGCTTTTCAAAATCTCTAACACATCCATATGGGAGATCAAACAACAGATACTTCAAGTAGGAGTATCAACATATAGGAAAAGACAATGGAGATTGGTCAATAAAATTCTTCTGCATTTGAGACCGCATTGTCCACTGTAGTTGACAATGCGGCCTCAAACCCAGAAGAATTTTATTGACTGTGACAACGGCTGCAGAAGCCTACATTTACGTGAGAGATTGCATTCATCCAGTATCGAGTTTTATTCAAATACTTCTCAAAGTATTTTCTTAGCCTTTCATGTTTGCTAGTGAATGGTGACAGGTTAAAAACTTCATGGTGCAACCTCTCCTGCACTGCATGAGACCAAAATTTATCCAAAAATGCTCTCTCAAACTGTTCATAAGTGTGGAATATTTTTGCCATGTCTGTGATCCACAGCAAGATATCACCCTGAGCATATCTTATAACAAAAATGGAGCTTTGTCTCTCTTTCCAGTTTCTAGGAAATACACTATGAAAGGACTTCATGAACCACCGGGTTCATTCCTTTGACCTCCAATGAAAAAATGGGGAACAGTCTATGCTGTAATAAACCTTCAGCAGTTAATAAGATGGAAAGACATGTAGCACTGTCTGTTGCTGGTGTGGCATTGTTTTGGTACATATAATATATTCTGAGTATGACTACACAACAGGTACAGTAGTTGGTAGTGCCTGCTGCATCTTGTAATTCCTACATACTTCGTCTGGCAGACTTGTAACAAACTGCAGATAGGTACTATGCTTACCTATCTGGCCTAATGAAATTTGACTGCTTGACATCAGATTTTCTTTTATTACTTTTATAGCATTGTTTTGGCTACACTGCAACTTTTCCTCCACTACTTAAATGTCCACTTCTATCCTAGCCAATAGTTGATTATCTTTTTCACCCCTTTGACTACTTCCACATAAGTTCTATGTCAATGAACCATATTTTGTGCCACCTTGGTGTAGAACACCTGCTTCAGCTTCATCCCTTAATTCTTTTACATCAGTGTCAGTTCTTGTCTACTCTTTTTGCACATACTGAGTTAAATTATTTAGTTTCAATGACAATTCGTGTATCTCTTCTGATAAACCTTTACATACTGACTGTATCTCATTCACAGCACCTGACAGGTTGTCAAAACTCTAACATATATGTGATTGTATCTGTCGCATTTTAGTTTGTACATCACTCACACCTTCTAACTTACCTGCCAATTGTTGTTATTCCTTGTCTATGACACTCCTTCATTGAAGTTATTTATATCCTGGGATAACTCAGTGAGCAACTCTGCTTTCAACTCCTTTCCGATGTTTACAAGTTAATTCATTGGACAGGTCTATAAGTACATTCTAACTAAGATCATCAAACTGCTGTGTTAAATTGACTTTAACACTGTCAAATGACCATTTTTTTTTTTTTTTTTTTTTTTTCATTTTGAGAGTGTTAAAATTTTCTGTATGTTTCTCAGTACATTTTGTCATAGGTTTGCTTTTGTTACTTTGTAAAATCATTGATTTGTTATGCTTGTGTATTAAGTTTTATGTCTAAGTACCTCATTACCTCTTGCATTAATTGTGTCACATTTGGGGGTACGGGTGAGCCCATGTTATGTTCAGTTTTATTCCCATTAGGTGACTATGTCACATGGCATTTAAAGGGTATAGCTGGCCATTGTCATGGCGACTGGCATTTTCAACTTCACTGTCATTTGTTGTTATGTCCATATCAGCGACACTTTGTGTCTGTGTATTTACTAATGGACTACTGACAATAGAGCTATCTGGTGAACTCATGTTTGCTACTTTCAATAAAACAATTAAACAACTGAAGATTGTGGAATAAAATGTCCTTTTCATAACTGTGATGATATCACTTCACAACGTAATCTGTAGTGCATCACTGGCATATACTGCAACTCATTGTCAACCTGACTTAAATGGACACACATACTTTTCAATATCAAAATAATGTTTTGAGATAAATATCTACCTTTTTGAAAAGAATGCTTAAAATCAGAATATAAGCTGGATCAGGTGCTATGATGACTACTCTTGGAAGAGGTGCTACTAAGTGCAGTCATGCAAGCAAATGTTGTTAATTTTCCTACTTTCAAGTTGCTCTTTTCAATCTTCTTGATATTAATTTTCCAGTTAATCCTCTCTGGTTTATGGTTACCATGTGTATGCCTCTCTTCCATTATGATGGCAACAATATTGTGATCGTGAAATGAAAAAAGACAATGATAATTACTATAATGAAAGATTACAAAATATAAATTACTTAACATTTAAACAATAACATGGTCCTTTGTCTCTATGGCAACGTCCAATGAGTGGTCACCATTGTATAGAAATACAATTAATTTGGCAAGAGAGAGAGAGAGAGAGAGAGAGAGAGGTATAATGATAACACCATTCAACAGCACCTGTCGAAAATTTTTTCTTTTACACAAGCACAAAACAGGACATGACAATATGTACTGCTTTCAATATTCTGTAGCATAAACATCTGCCATCCCCCTTTTTCACACTTATCCACCAACAACACTCACTCATTACAATCTTATTATTTATTTTTTCTTTGATCTCACTATGTCTTTATGACAATTTCAGTTGGTTTTCGTCTTTTACTATCGATCTGCTTCCTCAGATTTCATCTAGTTTCCCCCTGCTCCATCTGTTTCATCCTTTTCGTGATTTTTCCCACAAATTTGGGTGTATTTTTGCGAATTTATCAGACATATTTCTATGTAATTTACGTATTTTTACATGTTTTTATCCTCCACCACGGATCTTTGCTCCTTCTGTCTGCGTCAGTACAGAGAAGTTTCCTTTTTCTTAGCCAGAACCTAGTCCCACACACTGTTCCTGTGTTCTTACGTTGTGGCTTGCCCTACACGTGGCCTTACCATCACATTACCCATCTCCGGCTGCCACCCCTCCTCCCACAATGACTCCATCTTTTCAGACTCCACCAGTCCTAACTCTCACCAACAAAGTCCTGCAAAACCATGTCAATCAGGCCCAAATTTCCTCGCAATACCTCCTCTCAATCCATAAAATTCTTCTGCTATGCAGTCGCAAATTCCTGGATCCCATATCACCCACTGAAACCCTTTCCCTCCAGGAACTAGAGCAATATGAATTATGCCAACTCGAAAAACTCTCAGTCCTATTCATTTCCTACTCCCAACTTGGACTACCACTATCTACCACCTCTATAACAACCTCCAAACCTCCCCTGCATACCCTCATAGCAGAAAAACCCTGCCCTGCAGACCTACTACATTTACCTCACCCTCAAAAACCGTCTCCCACCAACAAACAGAATCCAGAACCTAAACAGACCCAAAACACAGTCATGAACCTTTCCTCCAAAACCCTTAGTCCTGCAGAAGTATCAGTCCTTTCCAAAGGCCTCACCTTTTGCCCCTCTCCCAAATTCAGTCATGCAGGACTTAAAGACCTCTCCTTCTTCCAGCCCTGCCACTGGAAACACTTTTTTGCTACCAACCTTATAACCCACCTGCTGACAAAGGCTCCACCACTGTTGGTTTGAACCACAAGGATTACCTGATGGAAGGACTCTGCCAGCTGTCAGATTTCATTCACCTAAAAACCCTGCCACAGTGACCCCATTCCAGAAAATCCAGCAGGATTTCCTAGTCTCTCCTCAAATCCTTAGGCCCAGCCCAGAACCTCTTCCCAGAGTCTATCTCTCTCTTCATCCCTACCATTCCCTGCATTCCTACCTTCTACATCCTTTCTAAAGTCCAGAAACCCAATGACCCAGGATGCCCCATTGTGGCTGGTTACTGTGCCACCACTGAGAGAATCTTTGCTCTCATAGATGAACATCTTCAGCCAATTACCTACAGCCTAGCTTCCTATATACAAGATACCAACCATTTCCTCCACCAATTCTGAAGAGTTCAGATTCCTTTGCAACATGGTGCCCTGCTCGTCACTATTGATGCAACCTTCCTTTAAACTAACATCCCTAATGCCCATGGCCTTACTGCTGTTGAACACTACCTTTCCCAATGCACATTGGATTCCAAACCAATCTTCTTCCTAACCGCCATGACCAACTATAACCTCACCCACAATTACTTCTTCTTTGAAGGAATTACCTACAAACAAATCCAGGGCAAGGCTATGGTCACTCACAAGGCACCATCCTATGCCAACCTATTCATGGGCCATCAAGAGAAATCCTTGCTAAACACCCACAATCCTAAACCCCTCACCTGGATCAGATTCACTGATGACATCTTTGCAGTCTGGATCAAGGATGAGCATACCCTATCCTAATTCCTCCAGAACCTCAATGGCTTCTCCCCCATATGCTTCACCTGGTCCTACTCAGCCCAACAAGCCACCTTCCTAGACGTTGACCTCCACCTCAAAGATGGCTCCAACTGTACCTCTGTCCATATCAACCCTACTAACCATCAGTAATACCACCACTTAGACAGCTGCCACCCGTTCCATACCAAGAAGTCCCTTCCATACAACCTAGCCACCTGTGGTTGTCACATTTGCAGTGCCAATCGGTCCCTCTCAAAATATACCAAGGGTCTCACTGACCCTAATTAACCTCCCAATCTTGTACAAAAACAAATCTCCCATCCCTTATCTTACCAGTCTCCCACCACCTCCCAAAGTCTCACCATCCAGCCACAGAGGAGCATTCCCCTTATAACTCAGTACCACCCAGGACTGGAGCAACTGAATTACATTCTCCGCCAGGGTTTCAACTATCTCTCATCATCTATCCTTCCCACCCCTCCCACAGTGGTATTCCGCCATCCACCAAATCTACACAACATACTTGTCCATCCTTACACAACCCCTGCTCCCAACCCTGTGGTGTCACCGCCAGACACCACACTTGCTAGGTGGTAGCCTTTAAATCGGCCACGGTCCGTTAGTATACGTCGGACCCGCGTGTCGCCACTGTCAGTGATATCAGACCGAGCGCCACCACACAGCAGGTCTGGAGAGACGTCCTGGCACTCGCCCCAGTTGTACAGCCAACGTTCATAGCAATGGTTCACTGACAAATACGCTCTCATTTGCCGAGACGATAGTTAGCATAGCCTTCAGCTACATTTGCTACGACCTAGCAAGGCACCATATTCAATTGATATTTATTATGTGAAGCATGTATCATCAAGAGAGATGTTCTACAATTGTGGATTAAAGTTAAGTATTACATCATCTACGTACTTTATTTGCAATTCTCAAGATATTGTCCTGTTCCAGACCTCACGCCAGTCAGCGTGTAATTAAACGCGTGCATTTCGGCCTCCTCTAGAAAAACAGTGTTGGCTCTTCTGCCAACACTACAAACCCCTTACCTCATGGCTCATATACCTGTCATAGACCTCGACGCAAGACCTGCCCCATATATACTGCCATCACCACCTACTTCAGTCCTGTCACAAACATGTGGGCATGACAACCAACAAGATGTCTGTCTGCATGAATGGCCACAAGCTGTGGGCAAGAAACAAGTGGACCATCCTGTTGCTGAGCACGCTGCCCAACACAACATCCTTCATTTCAATGATTGCTTCACAGCCCGTGCCATAAGGATCCTTCCCACCAACATCAGCTTTTCTGAATTGCACAAGTGGGAACTTTCCTTGCAATATATCTTACATTCCCGTAACCCTCCTGGCCTCAGCCTTTGTTAGTCATTGTCCTCACCCATCCAGCCCCTTTCCTGCTCCCATTCCAGTGCTACATAATCCTCATTCCAACATTGCATCCAATCTTTTTACTTCTCTACTTTTCCGTCCCCCCTCCCCCTTCCCTGCCCATTGTCTAACCTCCCGACTGCACATAGCTGCCCTACCCTCTCTTCACCTCGTCCCTGCATGCTCCCCAACACCACTTCACTGTCCTCCACCCCTACCCGACTATTGTGCCCCTCCCCACCTCAGCTCCTCCTTACCCCCACCCAGTTGCCGCTCCCATCACACACTGATGATGATGATGATGATGGTGGTGTGTGTGTGTGTGTGTGTGTGTGTGTGTGTGTGTGTGTGTGTGTGTGTGTGTGTGTGTGGATGGGTGGGTGGTATTTTTGATGAAGGTCTTGCTCGCCAAAAGCTTATTTGTGACAGTCTTTTTGTTGTGCCTATATGTGACTCAGCTTCTCTGCTATATTGTGAGTAGCAACTTTCCTTTTCATAAGATTGCTTAATATATGGTGTACTTATGAATTATTCTAAATATTCATTTACGGTGTAACAGCTTTTACTTAATAAATATGTTTTTAGCTTTTGGGCAGTACAAGGCTCATTTACATCTTTAATTTCCCCCAGCTGCCTGTTGTACAGTTTGAGAGCATCATATAGCATACTATTCTGTGTTTTTGACTTATTTTTCTCATTTAGGTATATGCAGTGACTGGATCTAGTTTCACAGTCACATTTTTTTTTCTTACATGCTTTATAGTCTGGAAAATGTATTCACAAGCGACAGTCAGAATTTCTAGCTTTTTGAGTAAATCAGTACTATGGGCCCTATTGCTGCTATTTGTTATCATCTGTATTTCGCTAATCTGTACCTATAAGACAGTCTGAATGTTCCCAGCACTTGTTCCCCCAAACATAAGCTCATAACTGAGGACTGAATGTATATATCCAAAATACTTAATATTGAGAAATTAAATATTGCACATTGGTGCAAGTATTCAGAAAGGATAATATGCTGTGGGCAGTCTCTTTGCCAAAGCTTTTAGATGTTCTTTCCATTTCAGCTGGCAGTCTACATTCAACCTCAATAATTTGGTGTCAATTATAAACTCTCATACATCATCATTAATTTTTAATCTACCATCTTAGTGTTTTTTACTGAACCAGAATTACATAGAATTAGTTTTCTTTATGTTTAAAGTTATCTTATTTTCCAGCAGTCACTAGTTGTGGACATTGTTGAGGGGCTGCTTTAGCCTTTTCTGTCAACTGTGTTTGGGCTGTAGCTGTGATGACTATGTTTCTGTCATCAGCAAACAATGTTGTTGTTGTTGTTGTTGTTGTTTCCCTCCCCCCCTTTTCACATCTGACACCGTGAGGGAAATCAGTAATAAGAAAAATGATTGGGTCTAACACTCTTCCCTTTGGGACACCTATATTAATATATTTTGATCTGATAGGTGTTTTACTAGAACTCCTTTTGAAGCATTTGAGATCTCAACTCGCTGCACCTAGTTTTCTAGGTTCATATTAAACCACTTCTTAGACACATCTCTTATTCCTAGTAACTCTAATTTATGCAATAAAATTCTGTGCTCAGCTGTGTTGAATGCCTTTGATAAGTCCAAGAAAATTACACTCACATCTTCACCTTTATCCAATGTCTCAAGAATGACTTTTGTAAACTGTGCAGTAGCAGATTCTGTACCTCTTCTAGGCCTGAAACCATATTGTTCATTGCAAAGAAGATTAAATTTATTGAAGTACTTCATTAATCCATTTTTCATTAGTTTTTCAATAATTTTGGAAATTATGGACAGCAAAGATTGGTCTGTAGTTTTCTACATTTTCTGCTTTAGGCAGTGTGGAAAACAGCCACATTTGCATGTTTCATTTATTATTTTTGTCAATGATGCTTTTATGGCATTTGCTCATTCTTAAAGGATGCATATTCTTGAAGGAGACGAACTGGGATTTCCTCTAGTCTGGTCAATTTTTTTTTTTTTTTTTTTTTTTTTTTTTTTTTTGGCTATGAATATAGCATCCTCAACAACAGCCAGTTTGGTTTTCAGAATGTTGTATCAATACATGCATTTTTTCACAATGTTTTGGGATACCATAAATGATAATATGGTGACAGTTGTAAAATTTCTTGACCTGTCAAAAGCTTTTGACACTGTTAGTCACCATATTCTTCTGAATAAAGCCAATGCCCTAGGAACAAGGGGAATCATAGGCAAGTGACCTGAATCTTGTATCTAAAGTATCTGAATCTAAAGTATGGTAGAAAGTAAAGTGTTATCATGGAAGGAGTACATGGTGGTCATGTATCTTCAGATTAGAGCTCCACTCCCATTGGAGGCCTCAAGGCTCAGTATAGGGCTCACTGGCTTTTCCAGGTTTTATAAATGATTTGCCACTACATGCATGGAAAAGTCACCACACTTGCTGAATATACCACTGTATCAGTTAATAACCCTTCAAGAAATATATTAACCAAGGTAGTAAATATGGCACTTGCAGATGTGGCAAAAGGGTTTAAATGAATAGTCTTTCAGCAAATCTAAAAAAAGAGATATTGCATTCATTTCTCCTCTTACACTAATGTCACAGATGAAAGAAATCTAAAAATGGATGAGCAAAATATTTGATCTGCATATAGACAGAAAAATGAAGTGGCACTACCATATTCAAGACCTGCACAAAATATTATTTACAGTGACAGCAATATTTGCCTTAAGAATCATTGTGACACTAGGGAAATAAAAAAATGTAGAGTATGGAGCAGAAGGAGGTTCTGAACATTGGCATCAAGATTCTTAATGCTCTTATGTCACAAATTAAAGACCAAGTTGGAAATGTGCTCAAGTTTAAAGAAAAACTGAGGCATTGTAAAAAAATCATCTTTTTGAGTGGCCATTGTATCTATCAACAATTGTGGCCATGCATGTTCAATTTGGGGACAACTACAGTCAGAAGTACATCAATGCAAAATTTTACATGGAATGTAAATTCTGTCCACATTAAAATTCCAAAATGCTGGAAATGTGTGATGTGTCCTGAAAGTGATTGACTTGGAACCATGAAATTTTGTTCAAAAGCCTCAAGTGAATTAAGTCAATATTTCATCCATTAAGTCTGAAATCATTTTGATTTTGATTGCAAGATTGATGTTCAGGTACATGCATTGTTTTGATTGGTTTCCTGTGGCATCATCATTTAGTTCACTGCAATGCTTTATAATACAGGACTTTTTTTGTTTTGTTGTCTAGTGTGAACAAGCAAAGCTGATGTTTTCTTGACATGAGGACAGGTGAAAAACAATTGACCATGTGAGAAAAATGGATTTTCAAAGCTAATGGCACTAACACCCAATGACTACCCTGGTTATTTGCTTATTGTCATTTCATATGCAAGCCACACCAGAAAGTGCAAGCATTTAAAGTCGAATGGTATGTCAGTTGGAATAATTGGGATGCATGATATCAAAACATTTTCTTCTTTGTATTTTCCTTTAAGAACTGTTGCTTCGATTAAGTTGCTTATCAGTTTATTCACTGCAAGCCGGGTGCCATTACGAAGATTTGGTTGGTTGATATTTTATAACATTATGATTAACAGTCGGATTTCCAATTGGAGATTGAGAGGCAGCAGTCTTGAAAATTCCAGTGAGTTTAAAAATTTGATTGAATAGTTGACATCATCTTGGCTAGTAACGGGCTCTACCAATTTGTACATCTGCATCTGGCCTCTATCAGAAGGGGTGTTCCCCGAAAAATTGAAGATAGCAAAAGTAAAACCCCTGTTCAAGAAGGGGATAAAAACAGAAGTAGCAAACTACAGGCCAATCTCACTATTATCTGGTTTTTCCAAAATAATTGAAAAATTTATTATAAAAGACTAATCAGTTTCATAGAAAAAAATAATTATTTCTCAAATACTCAACATGGATTCCGAAAATCTAAATCTACTGAGACAGCTATCTTCGCATTCCTAAAGGAAGCCTTAAATGCAATAGTCAATACAGAACATATCTCAGCCATATTTCTAGACCTCTCTAAAGTTTTCGATGTCATCAATCACAACATCTTGCTTCAGAAACTTGAGTCTGTGGTATTAGGGGCCCAGCCTATGAATGGATAAAATCATATCTCCAAAACAGAGAGCAATTAGTTGAGCTTACTATCAAAGAAGGGAACAAGATAAAGTCCTACTACTCAGAGAAGCAGAGCATCAAGTATGGTGTACCACAAGGCTCCATTCTAGGACCAGTTCTGTTTATACTCTTTGTAAATGGCTTGGAACTGACTAGCCCATGCCATAATTACATAAAATTTGTGGATGACACAAATATGATAATAAAAGGAAGGACCAAAGAAGAATTACTAAGATTAAAAGTTGTACCACCCATATTACAGACTGGTTTTCTGAAAACAACTTAGTAATAAACACAGAAAAAACAGTTACAATGCATATACACACAGTGCAAAATAAATGTCCACTAGCACCAGACATAGAGTTGTTTACTAGAACCCCCGGAAATGTAAGCTCTACACAATTTCTTGGGATATGGATCCAAGGAGATCTAAGATGGGTCCAACATACAAAATACATTACAAATTAATTAAATACCATTTGCTATAATAGCAAAATTCTTTCTGATTGCACATCGAAAGAGACACTAAAAGATGTATACTTTGCCCAGGCAGAATCCTTACTGCGATACAGCATAATCTTTTGGGGAAATGCATCTTAAAAGTTGTTTTATATGCCAAAAGAAAATTGTAAGAGCCATAGAAAATGCTGCATTAAGAAGCTCATGCAAGCTCTTATTCAAGAAACTACATATCCTTCCACTACCGTGTCTGTACATTTTACAAGTAATCATATTTGTAAGGAAAATCTTAGAATATAACAACAATCTTGTGTCAACCAACCAGAGTATCGACCTGTATAACACAAGGAGAAAGCAGGACATACATGTTCAACATGCACACACAACACTAAAACAGAACGGACCACTGCAAACAGGAAACAGACTATACAATAAGCTACCTACAAACATTAAAACAATAAAAGGCACTTCAAAATTTAAAACTGCTGTCCATAAATATTTATTGCAAAAATGTTGTTATAATATAGATGATATAATGGTAAGACAGAGATTTAGAAACCAGGTTTTAAATTGTAAGACATTTCCAGGGGCAGATGTGGATTCTGACCACAATCTATTGGTTATGAACTGCAGATTGAAACTGAAGAAACTGCAAAAAGGTGGGCATTTAAGGAGATGGGACCTGGATAAACTGAAAGAACCAGAGGTTGTAGAAAGTTTCAGGGAGAGCATAAGGGAACAATTGACAGGAATGGGGGAAAGAAATACAGTAGAAGAAGAATGGGTAGCTCTGAGGGACGAAGTAGTGAAGGCAGCAGACAATCAAGTAGGTAAAAAGACGAGGGCTAATAGAAATCCTTGGGTAACAGAAGAAATATTGAATTTAATTGATGAAAGGAGAAAATATAAAAATGCAGTAAATGAAGCAGGCAAAAAGGAATACAAACGTCTCAAAAATGAGATCGACAGGAAGTGCAAAATGGCTAAGCAGGGATGGCTAGAGGACAAATGTAAGAATGTAGAGGCTTGTCTCACTAGGGGTAAGATACATACTGCCTACGGGAAAATTAAAGAGACCTTTGGAGAGAAGAGAACCACTTGTATGAATATCAAGAGCTCAGATGGCAACCCAGTTCTAAGCAAAGAAGGGAAGGCAGAACGGTGGAAGGAGTATATAGAGGGTTTATACAAGGGCAATGTACTTGAGGACAATATTATGGAAATGGAAGAGGATGTAGATGAAGACGAAATGGGAGGTAAGATACTGCGTGAAGAGTTTGACAGAGCACTGAAAAACCTGAGTCGAAACAAGGCCCCGGGAGTAGACAACATTCCATTAGAACTACTGATGGCCTTGGGAGAGCCAGTCATGACAAAACTCTACCATCTGGTGAGCAAGATGTATGAGACAGGCGAAATACCCTCAGACTTCAAGAAGAATATAATAATTCCAATCCCAAAGAAAGCAGGTGTTGACAGATGTGAAAATTACCGAACTATCAGTTTAACAAGTCACAGCTGCAAAGTACTAAAGCGAATTCTTTACAGACGAATGAAAAACTGGTAGAAGCAGACCTCGGGGAAGATCAGTTTGGATTCCGTAGAAATGTTGGAACATGTGAGGCAATTCTAACCTTACGACTTATCTTAGAAGAAAAATTAAGAAAAGGCAAACCTACGTTTCTAGCATTTGTAGACTTAGAGAAAGCTTTTGACAATGTTAACTGGAATACTCTCTTTCAAATTCTGAAGGTGGCAGGGGTAAAATACAGGAAGCGAAAGGCTATTTACAATTTGTACAGAAACCCATGAACCATGGACCTTGCCGTTGGTGGGGAGGCTTGCGTGCCTCAGCGATACAGATAGCCGTACCGTAGGTGCAACCACAACGGAGGGGTATCTGTTGAGAGGCCAGACAAACGTGTGGTTCCTGAAGAGGGGCAGCAGCCTTTTCAGTAGTTGCAGGGGCAACAGTCTGGATGATTGACTGATCTGGCCTTGTAACAATAACCAAAACGGCCTTGCTGTGCTGGTACTGCGAACGGCTGAAAGCAAGGGGAAACTACAGCCGTAATTTTTCCCGAGGGCATGCAGCTTTACTGTATGATTACATGATGATGGCGTCCTCTTGGGTAAAATATTCCGGAGGTAAAATAGTCCCCCATTCGGATCTCCGGGCGGGGACTACACAAGAGGATGTCGTTATCAGGAGAAAGAAAACTGGCGTTCTACGGATCGGAGCGTGGAATGTCAGATCCCTTAATCGGGCAGGTAGGTTAGAAAATTTAAAAAGGGAAATGGATAGATTGAAGTTAGATATAGTGGGAATTAGTGAAGTTCGGTGGCAGGAGGAACAAGACTTCTGGTCAGGTGACTACAGGGTTATAAACACAAAATCAAATAGGGGTAATGCAGGAGTAGGTTTAATAATGAATAGGAAAATAGGGATGCGGGTAAGTTACTACAAACAGCATAGTGAACACATTATTGTGGCCAAGATAGACACGAAGCCCACACCTACTACAGTAGTACAAGTTTATATGCCAACTAGCTCTGCAGATGACGAAGAAATTGAAGAAATGTATGATGAAATAAAAGAAATTATTCAGATTGTGAAGGGAGACAAAAATTTAATAGTCATGGGTGACTGGAATTCGAGTGTAGGAAAAGGGAGAGAAGGAAACATAGTAGGTGAATATGGATTGGGGGACAGAAATGAAAGAGGAAGCCGCCTGGTAGAATTTTGCACTGAGCACAACATAATCATAACTAACACTTGGTTTAAGAATCATGAAAGAAGGTTGTATACATGGAAGAACCCTGGAGATACTAAAAGGTATCAGATAGATTATATAATGGTAAGACAGAGATTTAGGAACCAGGTTTTAAATTGTAAGACATTTCCAGGGGCAGATGTGGACTCTGACCACAATCTATTGGTTATGACCTGTAGATTAAAACTGAAGAAACTGCAAAAAGGTGGGAATTTAAGGAGATGGGACCTGGATAAACTAAAAGAACCAGAGGTTGTACAGAGATTCAGGGAGAGCATAAGGGAGCAATTGACAGGAATGGGGGAAATAAATACAGTAGAAGAAGAATGGGTAGCTTTGAGGGATGAAGTAGTGAAGGCAGCAGAGGATCAAGTAGGTAAAAAGACGAGGGCTAGTAGAAATCCTTGGGTAACAGAAGAAATATTGAATTTAATTGATGAAAGGAGAAAATATAAAAATGCAGTAAGTGAAACAGGCAAAAAGGAATACAAACGTCTCAAAAATGAGATCGACAGGAAGTGCAAAATGGCTAAGCAGGGATGGCTAGAGGACAAATGTAAGGATGTAGAGGCCTATCTCACTAGGGGTAAGATAGATACCGCCTACAGGAAAATTAAAGAGACCTTTGGAGATAAGAGAACGACTTGTATGAATATCAAGAGCTCAGATGGAAACCCAGTTCTAAGCAAAGAAGGGAAAGCAGAAAGGTGGAAGGAGTATATAGAGGGTCTATACAAGGGCGATGTACTTGAGGACAATATTATGGAAATGGAAGAGGATGTAGATGAAGATGAAATGGGAGATAGGATACTGCGTGAAGAGTTTGACACAGCACTGAAAGACCTGAGTCGAAACAAGGCCCCCGAAGTAGACAATATTCCATTGGAACTACTGACGGCCGTGGGAGAGCCAGTCCTGACAAAACTCTACCATCTGGTGAGCAGGATGTATGAAACAGGCGAAATACCCTCAGACTTCAAGAAGAATATAATAATTCCAATCCCAAAGAAAGCAGGTGTTGACAGATGTGAAAATTACCGAACTATCAGCTTAATAAGTCACAGCTGCAAAATACTAACACGAATTCTTTACAGACGAATGGAAAAACTAGTAGAAGCCAACCTCGGGGAAGATCAGTTTGGATTCCGTAGAAACACTGGAACACGTGAGGCAATACTGACCTTACGACTTATCTTAGAAGAAAGATTAAGGAAAGGCAAACCTACGTTTCTAGCATTTGTAGACTTAGAGAAAGCTTTTGACAATGCTGATTGGAATACTCTCTTTCAAATTCTAAAGGTGGCAGGGGTAAAATACAGGGAGCGAAAGGCTATTTACAATTTGTACAGAAACCAGATGGCAGTTATAAGAGTCGAGGGGCATGAAAGGGAAGCAGTGGTTGGGAAAGGAGTGAGAGAGGGTTGTAGCCTCTCCCCGATGTTATTCAATCTGTATATTGAGCAAGCAGTAAAGGAAACAAAAGAAAAATTCGGAGTAGGTATTAAAATTCATGGAGAAGAAGTAAAAACTTTGAGGTTCGCCGATGACATTGTAATTCTGTCAGAGACAGCAAAGGACTTGGAAGAGCAGTTGAACGGAATGGACAGTGTCTTGAAAGGAGGATATAAGATGAATATCAACAAAAGCAAAACGAGGATAATGGAATGTAGTCAAATTAAATCGGGTGATGCTGAGGGAATTAGAGTAGGAAATGAGACACTTAAAGTAGTAAAGGAGTTTTGCTATTTGGGGAGCAAAATAACTGATGATGGTCGAAGTAGAGAGGATATAAAATGTAGACTGGCAATGGCAAGGAAATCGTTTCTGAAAAAGAGAAATTTGTTAACATCGAGTATAGATTTAAGTGTCAGGAAGTCATTTCTGAAAGTATTAGTATGGAGTGTAGCCATGTATGGAAGTGAAACATGGACGATAACTAGTTTGGACAAGAAGAGAATAGAAGCTTTCGAAATGTGGTGCTACAGAAGAATGCTGAAGATAAGGTGGGTAGATCACGTAACTAATGAGGAGGTATTGAATAGGATTGGGGAGAAGAGAAGTTTGTGGCACAACTTGACTAGAAGAAGGGATCGGTTGGTAGGCCATGTTTTGAGGCATCAAGGGATCACAAATTTAGCATTGGAGGGCAGTGTGGAGGGTAAAAATCGTAGAGGGATACCAAGAGATGAATACACTAAGCAGATTCAGAAGGATGTAGGTTGCAGTAGGTACTGGGAGATGAAGGAGCTTGCACAGGATAGAGTAGCATGGAAAGCTGCATCAAACCAGTCCCAGGACTGAAGACCACAACAACAAATATAGATGAATATATCAAAACATAAAAATTTATTGCCAAGGTTAAATATAATGTATGGATGCTGAACCTTCAGTTGTGATAATATTAAGCCTAAATCAATGTAAATATTCTTGTATGATTTAAAAATATGTATTGTAAATCACAATGACTTGTCCAATATCATATTGTATACCTTGTACAACAAATTATCAAAAGGACCAATAAAAATGTAATGTAATGTAATTAGCCAGCAATTTCGCTTTGAATGATGGATACACTCTTAACTCTTCAAATAAATGTAAAGTGACATGAGAAGTTATCAAAACTGAAATAAATCGTCAAAAGAAAGATTGCAGCATTCCTATTCCTCCTGATACAGTAAATAAATACTTTGCCAATCCTGTACCAGAAACCAACATCAAGGAATATGAAAGTGAGGCCGAAGCACTGCTGCCACCAATACACAATAAATTAATTGAATGTTTTGAATGGAGTCTTGTAACTTGCCAACATGTCATCAAAGCAATAGCTAAACTCAGTAATTCCTGAACAGAAGATTACTAAAGCTTTTCTAATTTTATCAATAAACAAATAAGAAAAGAAATAATAATGCTCTTAACAAAATTAATAAACAAAATATTAACAGGGGAGTGTACCCAGAATATCTAAAAATGTTCATAATCAAGCCAGTCCATAAGAAAGGTAGCACATCATCAGCTGACAATTACCAACCCATTTCACTAGTCCCAGTTATTTCCAAAATAACAGAGCACTGTATGAAAAAGCAGATGAGCCCATATTTTGAACATAATAACCTGAAATTTCTTGGATTCCATATTGATCAAAGTTTAAGCTGGGATACACATACAGATAAGTTATGCACCAGACTTGCATGTGTGATTTATCTGCTGTATGAGTTGAGAGGTCATGTAAGTGAATCTCTGCTGCTCTATGCATACTTTGCTTTTTTCTGTTTCCTTCTGACATATGGAATTTTGCAATGGGGAAACTCACCTGGCTCTAGGACTGTATTTAAATGGCAAAAAAAGGCCATCAGATGCATTGCGGGACTCACACCAAGACAATCATGTAGAAACTACTTCAAGGAAATGTATATTCAACAGTACTTAGTTTATATATTTATAGTTGCCTAGTATACAACGAAAGAAAACCTGGATAATTTTGACCTTAGGATGTCAATACACCATAATAACACTAGACAGAGACATATAATTGATAAGCCCCATGCCAGACTAGCAAAGATCCACCATAGCTATAAATATCTTGGTGTCACATATTTTAACAAACTACCTACAGATGCCCACTCAGTGCCCCTGAATAAATTAAAAAGTGTAATAACAAAGTGGGTAAAAAGCAAAGCATTCTATACAGTGAAAAAATTTGAAGAATATGTAATAGATGATTTGGAGTTTTGAGATGAGACGATACTAAATTATAAACTGTTATATTTAGGAAGCTACCAGTGTAGCATGCTGATTCACTGTGCCGTATTGTACGAGGGTGATTTGAAAAGTTCTCAGAATCACCATGAGAGGTCAGCGCTAGCACAATGAGTTGTTCACGTGATATTCATTGGACTGTTGCCTGTAAACACATGCCACATCAGTGCTCTTGGTAGAGAGCTGTGGTGGTTATGTGGCTCTGTTGTTGTTTCTGCGCAGTGATTTGCGAAGATGGAAAATTACGAGATTCGAGCAGTGATTAAGTACTTCATAAAGAAAGGTATGAAGTGCCATCGCCATGGCAAAATTACATGACCTATGGTATGAATTGTTGCCACACCTGGCTTATTCACGTCAGACTTTCATCTCTTCCCAAAACTGAAAATTTTTCTTGTTGGACTAAGATTCACTTCAAATGAAGAATTGATAGCCGGAGTTGACAACTACTTTGCAGGCCTGGATGAAACTCATTTTCAAGATGGGATCAAGGCACTGGAACATCACTGAACCAAGTGCATTAATCTACAAGGAGACTACATTGAAAAATAAAAAAGTTTCAGTGATGTAAGTACTTTTTTCTATTCCATTCTGAGAACTTTTCAAACCACCCTCGTATAAGGCAATATAGAGATAAAATTTATGATTACTATAATTGTATACAGATTATTTAGATACAAAGAGACTAACATGGTATGCTGATTCATTGTGGCTTACTGTATTTGGTTTGCAAAAAGTGATCAGTTTGGGTTACAACGTACTTTTCTGAAGTTGTTACATATGTAAAAACCTCCTTGCACCATAATTAGGCAAGAATAATTGTAAAATAACTGTAATGCTGCAACTATAAAACATATGATGACACCAATTACATGTAAACATGTTCAAAGGTGAATAAATATTCTGTTGTATTCTTAAAAAAAAAAATCCTGAAATTCAGTTCATCAACATCAATGTTTTTTGCATTCAATATAGCACTTTTGCTCAACCAAACATGATTTTTGTAATTTTGCACAACATTTGGGAACATCTTTCGGATGAGTTCAGTCTTTGATTCAGCGAACTGGTAAAAATCAACAGGAAATATGATGCAGCCAGTCAAAATGTCAACAAGGATTTTATTGTCTATTAGATCTTGCACTGTTTGATCTAATGCCTGCAAAAACTTTTTATGCACCATCGTACATTCATCCCAAATGATCCACTTGAATTGCTGCAAAATTTTTGTCATCACACAGTTCTTTGAAAGGTTGCATTATGGAGCTGAATGGATTTGTACATTCAATGGTAACTTGAAAGTTGAAGGAGCCGTTCGAGCACCTTCCAACAATTAGCTGCAGTTCCTGATGAAGCAAATGCAAGTGCAATTTCATTCTGCAAGCAAATCGTTGCCAAAAGCAATGCATTCAAAAACGTTTTTCCAGTTCCACCAGGAGTGGCCAAGAAGAAAATTCTCCAGTTCCATCATTCATACTTTCATGAGGGTGTCATATGCGTATTTCTGTTGTCGATTCAACAGTGGCATGTTCGTTCGAACTGATTCTCTCATTGCATTGCAATTATATTATTTTCCTCATTCAACTCTTGATTAAATGCATTATGCATCAGATAATGGGGCACTGTCATGCCTAATGGGGGTAATACCTAGTTCAATATCATCATGCACATGGCCTAATTTAATGCCAATGCCTCACTGTCAATTTCCTTGTTCAGTTGGATATCTGTATTTGGTGTTTAGTATGCATCTGATGCAAAATATCATGAGACATGTCATCTTTGTATTTGGTCCACAAATCAGTTCATTTTAATGGGAAGCATGTTGAGATAATGATCACAAACGATGAGCATTTGATGAAATCACAGAACCTCGGAGGGTGTAATTCCAATGAGCACCATTCTCAGGCAATCACAAATGTTGACAGTCTTCTCTATCATGTCACACAGTTCACCGTTAATAGTTTGTAGATGTTGTAACGATTTTTGACCATGAAAGTTGACTAATAGCACATCCAAATACAACAACTCATTGTTGCTTATATGGACTGAGTAAATGTAACCTAATGCATCAGTGGAAAATACATATGGGTAATCTGGAACTGGATTTCCACATTTCCATCACTGAAATATCTTTGATGATTGATTCCATTTATAATATTTTGACATTTCAGCGTTTGAGTGACGTCATCATTCTGGGATATTTGAAAAAGAGGTGCTCAATGTTCTAGATGGTGGTCAATCAGCTCATTGTAATGCTTTCTCCAGAGTGAAGAATACTCTTTGACCATTCTGCAGATGTATGGCCAAATGGACAACAGTGGGATCTCTTTCATAAATTGTGCCATGTGCTCTTTAAACGTATTCGAGAGTAATGATGAGTACAGAACAATCCAGTGATTATCAATTCCAATGTTCTGTTGACCACTGTTGATCTCCCGTTGTTCATAGTCAATTGGCAATGATACAGTGGATAACAGTCATTCTGGTAATTGTAACACTTTGAACATTTTCTGTCAATCATACATGGAGAATTAACAATGTACGAAAAGATAGATTGCTACTTACCGTAAATAAGACACGTTAAGTTGCAGACAGGCACGATTAAAAGGCACTTAATACAAAGCTTTTGGCCACAGCCATCATAAGCAAAAGAGAAACACATACCAATCATACAAACAAGCTTTTGCTGATGAAGGTTGTGACTAAAAGTATTGTGTAAGTGTCTTTTAATTGTACCTGTCTGCAGCTTAACATGTCTTCTTTAAATAAGTAGCAATCTATCTTTTCCTACATTGTTGATAATCCTATAAGGAGTTTCCATTGCTTGATACATGGAGGATTGTTACTTAACATTCCACAGGGGCCATGAATCATGTTCACAGTAACAACCTCATGTGCATGTCTGGCTCTTCTTCTTCATTGGGGATTTCTGTTGATATCACATCATGGATTTCATTCAGCTTTATCTTCTGAATCAACCAAATTAGAATATGTTCTAGTGGCAATCCATGTTTCTGTCACTCCACTGAATACATACAGCAGTGTGTCTCACTGAGCACATAATACTACACAAAGAAATCCATAAGTGACTCCAGTTTTTGTTTGAGGACTCTCACAGTGATGTCATGGTGATCGCTGGGTGACTGGTCAGGGAATAGCTCATGCCAGATTTCTATCCACTGCGCATTGCATGTGAATGTGATGAACAAATCTGTTGTGCCATAAAGGCAAACAGACAACATGGCATCTTGAGTGTATTCAAGCATATGTTGCAGGCTTCTGATGCACGCTGCTGGGAGAATCATCATTTGGCCAATGTTCTGTGCATTTCCATCAGCATTGATGGCATCTCGAAGGTGAATATACTTTTCAGAACAGAGTTTTTCCTGGTTCAATCTGATGAACGTCCATTGCTCAGTTTCAACTTTGACATACATATCAACAGCATATTGATGTAATAGTCACAAACATTTGATTGTTCTCATTTTCACAAGCCATCGATCAATATGACTAACAGTTGACTGAATTGACTTTCTTGTTCATTTCAGCGCTTGTAAACAAATTTTTGTGTCGGTGACATGAATTAATCTTATCACAAAAAATATAGATTTGCTATTGAGCTGTAAACAGATTTATCATCTTTCTTGATCAAGAAATAATAACCATCTTTACCTTACCAATATAAGGTATGATGGAATACTTTAATGCATCATATAATATGCCTTTCCTACACATTCTGCAGCTGATCATCCTGCTCATGTAGAACAATGTTATGTTATTCCATATTTTCACCAATAATGACTTAATCAATTGTTGGTGCCTTGTGGGTTCTCCTGCAGATGTCTTATCATCTCTGATTACAAGTTTGTGATTATCAGATGGCATGCAATTCAATGCACTTTTGAACAAAGGAATAAATTCATATGAAAAAAGTTTGCAGTTGTTTCACAATTGATACTTTCACCACACTGTTGTTTGCACAATGCTGATCTAATTCTGGTGGTGAATTGCGCATGAAATAAATCTACAGAAATTTATAGTCTGCATCCCACAGTGGCAATAGTGAACCTGCTTGATGATATATCTGACCTTGAATCTATAGAGCTAGAAGTATAATCTAATAATGATAATATATATAATACAAAATGATGATAATATAGATGTCGAATAACCATGTTGTGTGGAAATATCAAATTATGTGAATGTGTGTTGTATCAAATGGTGCGAAAATTCCAGTAAGAAATTTTCACTTGGCAGTGGATTGTGTGCTTATATGAAACTTCCTGGCAGATTAAAACTGGGTGCCAGACCGAGACTCAAACTCGGGATATTTTCCTTTCATGGGCAAGTGCACTGCTGAAGGTAGGAGATCAGGCACTAGTGGAAGTAGGGCTCTGGGAAGGGGCATGAGTCAGCTTGGATAGCTCAGCCAATAGAGCACTTGCTCACAAAAGACAAAGGTCCTGAGTTTGAGTCTCAGTCATGCACACAGTTTTAAACTGCCAGGAAGTTTTGTTGTGAAAGATGATTGTGTTGAAATTACCTTGAGAGTGGGCAAGAAATAGTCCAGAAACACTTTTGTTACACAAAATTATGTTATTTGGAAGAAATTGTTATATTTCTGGATTTATGTTAAGATATCTCTGGAATGTGTTCCTGTTGCATAAACCAATGAGCACAATGGCTGTGGTGGTGAGACCAATGGTGCCAATTGGATTTTGCCACTTGTGCAACACAATCCAGGAGTTTCATATCTGTATTTCAGTGCCTTATAATATGGGCACATAACGACCATCAATCCATTAGCAACAGATTGGTCTGCACTATAATCAATCAACACACCGTAGTAGAATGCAGCTCAATGAGTATTCAATGCAACATTTGTTTGTCTTCTTGCATGATTATTCAAATTCATTTCCACACATAGCAGTGAAGTATACCAGGATATAAATAAAATAACTATGTTTGTTGACAGATCGGAATACAACACAAAAGTAAAATGAATGTAATCTTATTTTAATCTAGGTTGGAAAGTGCTTTTTCAAACCTCTCAGAACTTTTTTTCAGTTCAAAACAATTCTAACTGAATTATTTCCATTCGGGTAGCATAATGAACAAACCAAGAAAAGATTCAAACAAATATTTTGTTCCTGCCATCAGTTATGGTTGAGAGTGTATACAAAAATTATGATTTTTGTACTTTGTCTGAATTTTCTGACTTCACTTTGTGATTGTCCCAATTTTTTTCTGAAAACTTTTCCAGGACATAACAAACAAATCAAAACAAAAAAAGAATTCCACATATCCATCATGAGTTACGGTTTTGAGTTCATGTAAAAATCCCACAGAAAAAAGCATTTTCATGTTTTCTGGATTTTATGGTTTTTTTTCTGGGCTACTTTTTCAACTTATCTTTCCTTAAAAACCAGACACACACTATTATCAACATTTCAAAAAATAAATTAGCCAAATGGGTCCAGCTGTTCTTAACTGATGTGCTTACCAACAAACAGCATTAATTTTTATTTATATAGAAGATAGATCAATTTATTGAATTGCAAACAGTCACAACAAAAAGACTGCTAAACAACTAATCTTTCAGCCATTAAGGTACACCAGGTCTCTTCATCACATTCACATGCAATGCACAGTGGATAGAAAGAAATTTGACAAGAGTTATTCCCTGTCCAATCACCATCGATCGCATGACATCACTGCAAGAGTATTCAAATAACAACTGAAATCACTGATGGATTTCATTGTGAAGTATCATGTGTTCAGTGAGACACACTGCTGTATGCATCCAATGGAGCAGCAGAAACATTGATTGTCATTCACACATATTCTAATTTGGTTGATTCAGAAGGTAAGACTGAATGAAATCCATGATGTGCTATTAGCAAAAATTTTCTCTCAAGAAAATGATCCATACTTGTATGAGGTTGTTACCATGATTCATGGCCTTTGTGGAACATTAAATAACAATTATCCATGTATCAAACAATGAAAACTCCACATAGGAATATCAACAATGTAGGAAAAGATAAATTGCTACTTACTGCAAAGAAGACACATTAAATTGTAGACAGGCACAACTAAAAGACACTTACACAAAGTTTTCAGCCATCAGCAAAAGAGAAACAGAGAAACACACATCATTCATACACACAAGCAAGCCACACATCATGCACACGTCACTGCCACCTCCGGCAGCTCAGGCCAGAATTCTGACACACTGTATGCTCAGTAGCACTCTTTCCTTTTCATAATATTGTCATTATTCCAACCTGGATTTTCCACTGTTGGATGAATTCCTTAGCTGTAATGAATAATATCTCCTTACTATGCTTAAATCTATTTTTTGCCCTATGTGGCAAATGCATCATTCTTTGTTTATGTACAGCATAATTTAAACTCAAATTTATGTATATATGTATAATTCTAGAGAAATAATGTGTGGTAGGTTATATGTTGAACTATTCGTTAGTTTCTGTTATTCATATGAAAAGTTCAATATGCTTATGTACTAAACAATAATTTTTGAAAATCTGAGCCATTCTATATCCAGTGGTCTATTCACAAATGGATCCATGGAATGTGAAATAAATAAATAAGTAGTCTAGTAATAGTTTATTGTTTTAATGCAGTGTACATATTAAGTACACATAATTTCCTTCTTCTTTTAAGTTATGCTTTGACTTGTTCCACATCCTTGAAAGTTCTCCTCCTCGATGGAATACAATGAGTGACTAAACGATTGCATTCCATTTCTTGATGGCAACACAGTTCTTCTTTGTGGTAGTGGAAACTACCTTTGCTTTCTTTTGATAAATGTTTCTTATTTATTTGTTACATTTTTGTATATACTATAGTCACGGTTCAGCACTGCAGGCAATATTCAATAGAAAGGATAGCTGCTGAACTGATTGTTGCTCTGATCAAAAATGGTATAACAGCAATGTGATAACCATGAGATAAAATATTCATCTGATAAAAATTTCAATAACAATTTAAAATTCTCATCGACACATGTGGATGGCTGACTACTAAATTTAAAAAACTGGGAAGAAGAGAGCTACTGGTACTCTGATGTGATTTGAATCCATAGGGTATACGAAAATCAGAATTAGTGATGAAATAAAATAATTCTCAAATTAAAAGTGGAACAATAAAAGGAGTATATAAAATTGCTTTGCAGAAATACATGATTGTGTGACCACCAAATAAAATAGAAGAGAGAGCCACCCATTTTAATGTCTGTTAAAATCTACATGTTAATAACTTGGGAAGGATTCTCCCATACATCACAAAATTTTAAAAGCAGTGCTACACTCATATCACAATTACCCAAGCCTTTCAAGGTGTTGCCTCCAGCATACAAATCACGTTTAAGTTCAAATATTCAATTGTGGTCATTTCATTCCCATGTATCTATGACAGTACCCCCACAAATGCCATCAGTAAATTGCTAGGGAATGTCATATAACATCTATGTACGTTCCTCACAAGCACATATAAAAAAAAATGCTGTTTGCTGGAGACATCTACATAGATTCTTTAAATAATAGCAATAATTATTTGCATTATGTTGACTTACTATTATCACATAAACTCAGAACCTACAAGAATTACTGTAGAAACACAGACATGCATTGACCACATTCTCACAAAATAACAAAGGAGAACATAAACATAACCACAGCAGAAAATGATATATCTGACCACAGGACCCTTGCTATGGTAATTGATGTAGGGAATGTAACTATAAATAAAAGTGATACATTTATGTACAAAAGAACATTCAATTATAATAAACTTAAAGAACCAGTTTACAGTGCAACAAATGTGAATGATAAATGGGAAAATATCTATAAACTATTCAATTAAATGTTTAATGAAACATGTTGTATAGTAAAACAAGTAAACGAAGTTGTTAATCACAAAGTTGAGCATTTCCCTCCAGAAATCATTGAACTGAGAGAGAATGTGAAAGACTGTTATGCACTGTTTAGATATACTGTACTAAATTACAATACTATGTAACAAAATACAAACTGCTCAGAAAAAATTGAAAGATTCCTTGACTAACCTTGAAGCTCAGAAATATGCCTATCAAATAAGCAAGTCAACATGTGTTAGTAAAACCGTCTGAAAAATAATGTATAAAGAATGTGGGAAACAGCAATCTCATGAACACACCAACACAACATTAAAAGAAAATGACAGTACAACAAATGACACAAAAGAAGTGAGTGAGAAATTCATACAGGTGTTTAATACAATCAGCACAAAAAAACACATGACTGGGCACCCAATTTAAATGTTACAAAAAGTAGCCAATCTTTTTTCATCCATGGCATTACTGAGAGGGACCTCCTCGCAGTCATTTCAAAACTTCAAGCTAAATTGTCTTGTGGCTGGAACGATATTTCATCTATGCTGCTAAAGGAATGCAGAAGAGAATTAGTAAAGCCTCTGACACACCTAATAAATATCTCACTCTGCCACAGAGAATTTGCAGATTTTTTGAAAATCACTGAAGTCCTACCAGTGTATAAGAAGGAAATAAAAACTGACATGAAAAACTATAGGCCAATATCAGAGCTTGAAAAATTATTACAGACAGTAATATTAAATCAATTTGAGGCATATTTTGTCAAACATAATCTATTTAACAACCTACTACATGGTTCTAGAAAAGGAAGATCTACTGTAACAGCAGTAGCAATTTTTATACATGAAATATTAAATACACTAGATGAAAGAGACAAGGTAATAGGCACCTTCCTGGACATGAATAAAACTTTTGATAGTGTGAATCATACAACTTTACTGCATAGATTAGAAGCAATTGGGATGAAGAGTAGCCTTACAACTATCTACTTCCTATTTGAAAAAAAAAAAGGAAACAGTGTGTCAAACTAACTTATAAAAGGAATGAACAGTTGGTAACAACCAAATCAACCCACAAGATACTTCAACGTGGTGTGCCCAAGGAAGTATATTGGGACCTTTTCTGTTTCTTGTGTATGTAGATGATCGAAGTGAACCCCAAAATTGCAAGGTTGTAAGCTACGCTGATGACACATCTTTCGTCAGCTGGGGCCATGATACGCAAACTACTACAATCAGTAGTGAAATCAATTGTAATTTTCTGTCAAGTTATCTTACTGCAAATAATCTACTCATAAATAAAGAGAAGACAGTGACAATGCAATTTATGCTTAGCTATAATGATAACATAAATAGGACTCTATCTAGACCTCCATTGGCCCTTAGCTACACAAACAAACACAAACTTTTGGGCAAAACTGCTGATGAACACCCGTCATGGAAAGAACATATAGACCATGTTTGTAAGAAAATCAGTACAAACGTTTATCTGCTAATAAGGGCCTCAGCCTTCCTAGACCATGACAGCTTGAAATAAATATACTTCAGAGTGATACATCCACATCTTCAGAATGGTATTGTGATATGGGATAGAGCACCAGCTGACTACACAGACGACAGAAAGAGTGGCAGCCAAGGTAAACAAGAAAGAGCCGTGTAGAGAAAGCTTAAGAAAATATAAAATACTAACTATCTACTCCATGTACATCCTGCAGGCAATAACTTTTATGTAACAAATTCCAGAATATAATGTAACAAACAGTAATATACATAGGTACAATATATGAGGAAGGGAAAATTTTCACAGAACTGCAAGTAAGGGGGGGGGGGGGGGGGGGGGGGGGAAGGCTGCAGACCACAGTCTACATACAACAGGAACCATCTTTTTATAACAGACATCCATCTGACCTGACAACAGCTAACTGTAAACACTTTAAAGAATAAACTAAACATTTATTAACAGAGAAAAACTGTTATTCAGTAATAGATTTCAAGTTGCAATATTGCTTTGTAAAACAGTGTATATAGCATAAGTTTGTTTTTGCAACACAAAAATGATAATTTCCGATCTTCACACACTACATCAATGCATGCATTTATATTTCAAGTTGTAAAGTCTTTCTGTAAAACAGTGTACATAGCATAAGTCTGTTTTTGCAACAATAAAAGATATTTTCTGACCTTCACAATTTATATCAGTATGTGCACTTATGTATGTTTACTCAACCCTGTGCCCTCATTGCTACAGATTCCAACATGTCCTAGTGTCCAGCAGAACTTCACTTATTTGCCCCTGCTTTTTGCAGAGAGAAAATTATATCCTAGATGTATTGTTCAAGTTTCTTTGCTTCATACACTCTCTTGACAGTCTATGAGTGGTAAAGACAGCATTTATATGGACAAAGCTCATCATGTGAGCAATGAGCATAAACCTCAGCATCAGAGATACTGACTTCTCTTGGTAGGCTAGACCTATGGATGTTCTATGAGAAGGCAACAGAACAGTCAACTAAATCCTCTAGCTTGGGGCCATCAGTGTTAATGACAGTGTCTTCAAAATGTTTCTTTAAAATGCTTCAGAATGTATGCTGGTATATAAAACTTGAATTATTTAATTTGTTATGCAAATGCAATTTGAAATATATTCTGGGCCTCTTGACGAATCAAAATGCCTGCTTCTTTCAACACTGTGGGAGGATGTAATATCTATTATGTTATTCTAGTATGAACGGTTTTGCTGAGAAGTCTAATGGCTTTGTGACTTTAAAGTAGATGACAAACATTTGTGGGGGTACTGTCATAGATATGTGGAAATGGAATGACCACATTTAAATATTTAACTTAACGTGATTTGTGTGCTGAAGGCAGCACACTGAATAACTAGGTTAACAGCTGAACGAGTGTATCACTGCTTTTAAAATTTTGTGATGTTCAAAAATCCTTCCCGTTTTATTAACATGCAGATTTTTAATACAAATTAGAATGTATGCCTCTTTCTTGTACTTTATTCATTGGTCACACAGCCACAACTATCTGCAAAGCAGTTTCATATACTCCTATTTTATTGTTCCACTCTTAATTTGAAAATTATATTATTTCATCACTAACCCTGTTTTTCATGTGCCCTATTGTTTCAACTCACACCAGAGAACCAGTAGCCCTCTTCTTCCAAATTTTTTTATGTTTAGTTACCCACCATCTATATGTGTCTGCTGGGAAAAATGTGCTCATATACTTTTGCATTTAGCATTTTCTTAAATGCAATAACAGAACTATACCGTAACCAAAAGAAACGCTCCCACACCATAACACCACTGCTTATATACTTCACTGTTGGCAGTACACATGACAGCAGGTAACACTCTCCAGGCATTCACCAAACTCAAACCCTTCCATTGAATTTCGACAGCATACAGTGCGATTCATCACTCCAAATTACTTATTTCCCGTCATCAACTTTACACCACCTCAAGCACTGCTTTGCACTGATACAGAAATGAGTGGCTTATAAGAAGGTGCTCATCCATTGTATCCTAGCCCCATAGGCACAGTCATTGTGCTAGCTGGACTACAGGTAGCACTTTGAAACTCATGAGTGATTCTTTCTGCTGATTTGTGAATTTTTACTATCACCCTTTGTAATGCTTGACAGTACCTGTCCATCAGTACATGAGATCTGCCTGTCCTTGGGTTAGCTGTCATCAATCTTTCACATTTGCAGTTTACAATCACATCACCAACCATTGACATGGGCAGTTTTGGAAGGGTTGAAATATCTCTGATAGACTTTTTATTCAGGTGACATCCCATGACTATTTCATGTTCAAAGTCACTGAGCTTTCATGAACGAGCCTTTATGCTGTTATTGCTTCTCTACTGACAACACAATACTCCCTGCTTTCTTTTATACTGGTGGGTCCAACTTCATTACACCTAGTAGTCAATTTGGTATAACATAGGGATGTCCAGATACTTTTGTTCATATAGTGAACTAAGTCAGTCTACCCAGTTGTGAATTGCATGGAAGGATGCCAAAATTATTGAAATATACACAAAAAATAGTGTCCTTCAAAGCATTTTAAGTATCATCCTCTTCACTGTTCTATGACTTTTCAATTACAGGCAACAGTTAAGAGTCCTTAGGACTGGTGAGAAAGGGCAGATTTTATATTCGCAACAGCTAAAACGGAGTGTGTCCATTTTAGTGACTATGAACTACATTTTAACGGCACCACTTTCTTTCTTTGTGAATCAGTCTTGTTCCTGGGATTCATATTTGACGAAAGGGTATCACACTTGCAAAACTTTAAAATAAAAATACTAGAAACCTTCGGTATTATTAAGTACCTGGATGGGAGGATCTATGGTGCACACAGCTTTTGTCTATTGCATTTTGGCTAAATGTGTATACAACATCTGTAATTTAGCTCCTACATGTAATGCTGGATTCAGTACACCATGCAAGCTGACAGACTAGCAACAGAGGTTTGTAGGACAAGTCATATTCCATGCACCTATGTTGAAGCTGATGAGCTGTGCCTAAGCATCCAAAAGTGGCACCTCATCATGCAAGATTCCTTGAGAACTATATCAGCTAGACAAGACAAAGTGCCCACCACCATTGCTCCAAGCAGAGCAGCTGTTCCTCAGCTGCTTACAAGTCCTAAAGCCATTAGAATTATCGGCAAAACTGTTCATGCTAGAATAGCATAACAGACATTACAGTCCTCCTATAGTGTTGAAAGAAGCAGGCATCTTGGTAAATCAAGAGGCCAGAATATATTTTAAATTACAGTTATAAAACAAGTTAAATCATTCAAGTTTTGTATACTGTGTATAGAACAAGAACAGATTGGACATGATGGCAATGATATCAGCCTGGCAATATACACTATCATAAAGCAGCATCTGTGAGGTGCTGGTTTGGGGATAATAAACTTACTAAATTGCAATTACCATTTTGTAGAAACATTTTAAAACCCTCTCAGGCGCAGTTATCTGTTAAAACTTCCCCTATAAACTTTGCCTTAATTTCATCTAATCTATAAGATCTTTTCTTTATGTAATCCATTTTGGGTTAGGTAGAGTATTCAGGTTTGAATACTGTTTGGGGATGGACATTGTTGCCCAAGGAACATGGCTTTCATAGCGGAGAGGTTCTGTGCTCTTTTCCACTATAAAGGCAACAACACTGTAACTTGCTCTGATAGCCTCCATTAATAGAGTGCACGTCTACCAAACCATATGAAGCCTGCCATAAAAGATAGCTCTAGTTCCCTTAGACAGGCATAAAAGGTACACTGACCTCGGTAATAGCCCCCAACCCCCACCCACCCCCTCCCAAATGATTGGAAAAGAGCACAGGTAGTCTCAGTCTTCAAGAAGGGTCGTCGAGCAGATGTGCAAAACTATAGGCCTATATCTCTGACATCGATCTGTTGTAGAATTTTAGAACATGTTTTTTGCTCAGATATCATGTCATTTCTGGAAACCCAGAATCTACTCTGTAGGAATAAACATGGATTCTGGAAACAGCGATCGTGTGAGACCCCACTCGCTTTATTTGTTCATGAGATCCAGAAAATATTAGATACAGGCTCCCAGGTAGATGCCATTTTCCTTGACTTCCGGAAGGCGTTCGATACAGTTCCGCACTGTTGCCTGATAAACAAAGTAAGAGCCTACGGATTATCAGACCAGCTGTGTGGCTGGATTGAAGAGTTTTTAGCAAACAGAACACAGCATGTTGTTCTCAATGGAGAGATGCCTACAGATGTTAAAGTAACCTCTGGCGTGACACAGGGGAGTGTTATGGGGCCATTGCTTTTCACAATATATATAAATGACCTAGTAGAGTGTCAGAAGTCCCTTGCGGCTTTTTGCGGACGATGCTGTAGTATACAGAGAAGTTGCAGCATTAGAAAATTGCAGTGAAATGCAGAAGATCTGCATCGGATAGGCACTTGGTGCAGGGAGTGGCAACTGACCCTTAACATAGACCAATGTAATGTATTGTGAATACATAGAAAGAATGATCCTTTATTGTATGATTATATGATAGCGGAACAAACACTGGTAGCAGTTACTTCTGTAAAATATCTGGGAGTATGCATACGGAACGATCTGAAGTGGAATGATCATATAAAATTAATTGTTGGTAACGTGGGTGCCATGTTGAGATTCATTGGGAGAGTCCTTAGAAAATGTAGTCCATCAACAAAGGAGGTGGCTTACAAACCACTCGTTTGACCTATACTTGAGTATTGCTCATCAGTGTGGGATCTGTACCAGGTCAAGTTGACAGAGGAGATAGAGAAGATCCAAAGAAGAGCGGCGCGTTTCATCACAGGGTTATTTGGTAAGCATGATAGCGTTACGGAGACGTTTAGCAAACTCAAGTGGCAGATTCTGCAAGAGAGGTGCTCTGCATCACGGTGTAGCTTGCTGTCCAGGTTTCCAGAGGGTGCGTTTCTGGATGAGGTATCGAATATATTGCTTCCCCCTACTTATACCTCCCGAGGAGATCACGAATGCAAAATTAGAGAGATTCGAGCATGCACGGAGGCTTTCTGGCAGTCGATCTTCCCGCGAACCATATGCGACTGGAACAGGAAAGATAGGTAATGACAGTGGCACATAAAGTGCCCTCTGCCACACACCGTTGGGTGGCTTGCGGAGTATAAATGTAGATGTAGATGTAGACGTAGAAACTGCTATCTCTCAAAATCTTTAACACACCAACTTACAAACACCAGCATGAATACAAAACCCTTTTACAATAATTTAAAATACAACTGAAATAAATTGATAGAATTCTGCCAAAAGACACCTTAAGAAGTATCCTTTGTTTATTGGTGGTGACTAGTTCCAGATATTATGTTCACTTGCAAACCATCTGTCTTGTAAGCACTTAAAATACAGTCAAAATATGCATGCTTAGAAATAGCCACAGCACACAATCCAGAATGACAATGCAGTTAGTTCAACATGTAATAAACAAACTATGCTGAACAGTACAGAATGAATGTATATTTTGATGGCATTTTAATTACTTACAAAGAGGGATGGTTTGAAAATGGAAATAATGCTCATAACTAGTCAACCAGAAATAAAGGACTCTTCTTACGGCAACTTTTGATAATGTTCCAACCATTTATTTCATAAAGGAACAATCGCTGACCTATTTCAACTGTAGCATGCTGGAGGTCCATAAAATAAAACTGATTCATTGACTTTCATAGATTTTATGTTGAGACTACTTTTGAATCTTAACATTAATTAACATTACATTAGACCATTTCTAATGCCGCCAGCCAGCTTGGACACATTAAAAAAAAAAGTTAGTCCTGCAAACAGCGTGCTATTGTATCAGTTAATTACTTCCATATTTTCTCCGGTATCAGTAAGCAAAACTTAATGTTTGTCTCTTAATCCTCAGAATGGTAGGGTAGTGCTACTCCTTTGTCCCCTACTTACCATACATTCACAGTCTTACTTCCTCCTAGATCCTCAATACATTGTTGTGAGTTTCAGAAAAGACTCCTTTTATCAAAAATTTTGAAATTCGATACATTGGTCATTTGGTAAAGCTTCCTTAAAGATTGTCCAAATTTGAAATTATGTCTTGTCACTAATTGTGTGTCAGCTACACAAATCTATGTGAGTACAAGTGCCTGCCAATTTCCCAGCCACAACATAGTGGACCAATTTGGTTTGTTGTGTTCTTCTACACGTTATGTAATTATGTTTGGAACACACTCCTTTTGTGTAAAAAAAAAATTTAACTGTAAACTCAGTTCATATCTGACATAATTAAAGATGATGTAAATATTTATACTCAGATCATGTATAGAAAATCCCGCATCCTTAAAGTTATATAATGAGGTACCAACCTCTACCTATTCATTAGTAATATACAATACCAGTAATACTAATAAGCAATTAATTTTCAGTTTTAAATTTTTCATAATAAAAGAGCTTAGTAATTGCTAATGATAGCAGTCAGTCAGTTACTGGTAACACGGAAACTGAGAAATGGTACTGAAGATAATAAATAGCTACCAGTAGCAAACAGTGGTAAAAGCTCTGTGCTAACAGTAGCTGATAAATTCTCAATAGTAATTGAAGGTAACATATTCTCAGTAGTAATCGGTGACAGTAAGTTCTCAGATGTAACACATGATAACAATTTGTCAGTAGCACCCAAACGTATCAGTATTAATAGGATCATCTATTAATCTACAATATGTGTAGTCTCTTCACTATCAGAGGATTTTTCCACAGTTTGTAAATTCATGGTTCCACATGTTTCCCAAAATGAAATTACCTGATTTCTAGACAGAGCAGTTTTTAGTATTTTTTTCCTGATAAATTTTGAGATCTGATTGGTAAGTAAACAAGAAAGTTGGGCAACAAATGTAAAGACTTCTGTATTTCTGAATGTGTCTTTAACTCTAATTTTGAATGAACAGCAAGTTATTGAGGCCTTCACAGGATTTTTTATCTGGAGGGTAAGTAAACAGATAAGTTGAGTACTTAAAAGCCATTTCCAGTTAAAGCATTTCTGTGTTCACTAACGAGTTAACTCAAACTTTGAATTAACAGCCAGTTTTTGCTCCCTTTCACATACAGGATACATGAATTTTCCAAACGAAATAATGTGCCAGATCAGACAAGAAACACAAAAAGTAATATTCCAGATAATGTAACATTAAAGTTTCAAAAATAAGAATGACAGCACTGGGGTACAACAGTGACATCTTCTCTGCCAAATAATACTCTGTGTTTTGTCAAACAATAAAATTCAAACAAACAATTTAAAATTAGTCAACAAAAACCAGTCAAATGTCCTTTGTGAGAGAAGTGATCTGTTCATCAATCCCAATCAGTTCAGTGGCCCCCTCAGCCAGTATATGTGGCTTTTTAGCCTTGATTTTATTAACTAGCTGTACAATGGGCCTCTTCTGCCTAGTTATCCCCTTGTAGCTTTAAAGCCTCATCGTACCACCAGTCTCAAGCACTGTGACAATCCACAATCATTGTCTTGGAAATGTCTATCTTGAAGACATGGCTAGTCAACTTCATGCTGTCATCTATTTATGTATGGATACAAATGAATTGGTTTCCTGGTTGATGATCACCCAATGTTTATGAATGGAAAATCTTGCTCTATGGAGGCTTGACCAAGATTCAGAATGAGAACCTTTTAAAGAAACCTATAAAAATGCTGATAGGTCATAGCACCATCCAATGAGTCTCTCCAAAAGTGATCAACTCTCACCTCACTTCTCTCGTAGCTTGCGCAGAGATCCAAAGATTCTTGCTTTCCACAAAGTTGCAACTATTCTTCCTGAACTTTATCACAATCCTTAACACTCACTGAATACTGCGAACAGAATTTCTGCAAGGCATTTGAGATTCTACTCTTATTAGCTCTCGGGCTGCTGTTTATCACAACTGTATCACAAAAGCTTATAAGCATAAATGCATCCACAAAAGCTATACTTAAAGATTACTTTAGGAAGAGGTTTGAGCACATTTTGATCACAAAGTCCCTGCACTCAGTCGTAAGAGTTAAAATATCTTTGGTAGGCACTTTTACCTTCCTTAGCTCAGACCTCATTTCATAATTTAAGGTAATTTCTTTGGCAGGAATAAGATTAACTTCATTGTCAAGTTTTATGTCACATACCGATTTCACATCAGGCTTAACTACACTGACAAAAATCACAACACCAAAAAATAGTCAATGTACAGTAATGAAATTTTGAGAATACATTTGTCTGGGAAATATATTTAAGTGATTAACATTAGTAGATCACAGGTCAACAAAGGTGCGAGACAGGCCATTACAAATGTGAAATGCTGGTACATTAATAACCAGAGTAACCACCAGAATGTTGAATGCAAGCATGCAAACATGCATGCATTCTATTGTACGGGTTCTGCATGTCTTTATGGGATGGAGTTTGTAATGGGACACCCTTCTCTAACATTATGTTTCTTTAATATAAATAACTGATACCAAAATATTTTCGAATCTTGTATAGGTTAAGATTATCTCAGCTGTTTCACTGAAGGAATTTTATATGATCTGATAAACGATGCATTATATTTCAGGCTAAAATGTATAAAAAGAGATTAATTTGTTACAACTGATATGCACTAACTCTGTATGTACAACTAAAATTGTTCTTCTTTTAGAAATATCTGAAATTACAAAATATCTGGCACATGTAAAATTCATATTATTAATTGCACAATCTGATGCTAATTATTACATTTATTTCTGGACTCATTTACAAAATAATGATATAACTTGGTGAAGATTCATCTTTTTCAAGAAAGTTTGTAAAATCTTTTTGTTTTGTTAACTCTTTGGAATATTGTTAATACCACAGGATGAACTAGTACTGGGCATGCCTCTGATGGAATCGGACGTATTTTTATGTTTGGCAAAAACAATGTAAATTTCTGTTTTAAAGTGGAGATTGTAAAGACAGTGAGACATAGAAGAATGGGATAAAATAGTCATAGAAACAGAAATAATGCAGCAGATTTACTTAACTGTTATCAAGTCATCTGGAACCTACAAAGTTAAAAAATTTCAACCTCAAGAATTTACTCCTAGACGTGACAAACTGAAGCCAACAACGAGAAAATGAAGATAAGTAAAAAAGTTATTTGTACATCTTACTCTTCTCGAAGTTTGTGAAATAAATCAATTATTTAGGAGAATGAAAATCTACTGGTGATGGGAAGGAGGGTAAGGTCAAAAGTTCCATGCTTGTTGCACTTGGACAGTCAATACAGTGATGATTAACGCTGTCTGTGGATGATATTGGAGCTGTCGTCCAATTATGTCCCATATGTGCTCAATTGGAGACAGATCTGGTGATGGAGAGGGCCAAGGCAATATACTGACACTCTGTAGAGCATGTTGAGTTACAATACCAGTATGTGGGTGCGTGTTATCCCATTGGAAAACACCCCCTGGAATGCTGTTCATTAATGGCAGCACAACAGGTCGAATCACCACACTGACATACAAATTTGCAGTCAGTGTATGTGGGATGACCACAAGAGTGCTCCTGCTGTCATACAAAATCGCATCCCAGACCATAACTCTAAGTGTAGGTCCACTGTGTCTAGTATGCAGACACGTTGGTTGCAGGCCCTCAGCTGGCCGCCTCCTAACCAACTCACAGCCATCATTGGCATTCATCAGAAAACACAACAGGCTTCCATCCTGCCTTCCAATGGGCTCTTGTTTGGCATCACTGAAATCGCAGATAGCAATGGTTTGGGGTCAGTGGAATACATACTACAGGACATCTGGCTCAGAGCTGTCCTTGAAGTAACCGATTTGTAACAGTTTGAGGTGTTACTGTGATGCCAACTGCTGCTCAAATTGCTGCTGCAAATGCAGCATGATGTTCCAGAGCCAAATTATGAACACTATGATATTCTCTCTCGGCAGTGTCACGTGGCCATCAAGAATCCGGTCTTCTTGTAACTGTACATTCTCGTGACCACTGGTGCGAGCAATTATGTACAATGGCTACAGCCCTACTAAGTCTTTCTGCAGTATTGCAAAGGAAACATCCATCTCCTCATAGCCCTACTACACAACCTCATTCAAACTCAGTGAAATGCTGCTAATGGCATCTTTGTCATCTTAAAAGCATCCTTGACTAACATCAACTCACCACATTCAATCTCAAAGGTAAAGAACACTCATGATGGTTACAGTGTGTATTTAAAGCAAACCTGATTTGCATCCTCATAGTAGTGCTACTAGTGCCACTCTTATGTGACAAGTGCAAAATATAAACCGATATCTTTCATATGAAGAAACATGCTTACTAACTTCTGTTTATGCCACATGACTCCTTCTTGGTGGTGTAATTTTTTTCCATCAGTGTATTATGGACATTGCATTAGCAAGAATAGAAAATAAAGTTTGTACAGGAAAAGTGCCATGAGGGACACATATCGGAGTTCCCTCAAGAAAAGTAAGACCTGCTACTAAACAGTCAAAAAATGATATTTTAGCCAGTAGCAAGGGATTTTCGAGGTATTCCTACACTGTCATGAATTACCAACAGCATGTTGTTGAACTGAGCCTGTAGTGATTAATCTGTGCAATGGATATCTTGCGCACATACTCTGAGATCCAAAAAACTACTTCCCACACCTCCCTGCTGCTCAGCAAGCAGCGGTGGGGGTGTTGACTGCAAACTGAGAGGAGTGGTGGGGAGCAGAGAAGTGGTAGGAAGGATGGAGTAGGGAGGGGGTGCACTTCACCCAGCAGCTACTCAGCTACACCCTGCCAGCAATGAGGTGTGGCTTCTTTGTAAACAAACCATTTCATCTGCTGAGCCAAAAATCAGGTTTTCCAGTGTTTTTTAGAATTCCCCTGACATGTTTGAAATTCTCTGATTTCAGAACTTGTGGCGCCTGTGAATTCATCTAACAGTCGGATATTATTTCTAATTGATGCAACAGTCTCCTCAGTCTTAATTCTAACTTGTTCTAAATTATCTGGTGTTTCCAGGACTTGTATTTCTAACACATGTTCTTCAGTCACTGTACTATATGGCACTGAATTAATAGTAACATACTTAATATTGCTATCTAATGTTTCTTCAACTAAACTTAAATAATCATCAACATCTGACACAATGTTTTTTCTTAATTATACTGTAGTATCTAGATTGTCCATCCTTTGATTTAAATAAGATGTTATCTCTCAGCAGAATAACAGGGATATAATAATAATAATAATAATAATAATAATAATAATAATAATAATAATAAAGTAACACTTAAAAAAAGGATCACTCATTAATGTTATGACTGCCTATGTTTGACATCAATGTGCAATAACCACTCACAGACGGTAGCTGAAATGGAGTGATTTATTTGACATCCAAAGGGCTTTATCATTGGCTTTTGGGCCAAGGGTGGCAACATTTCCAAAATGGCAAAGTTTTTTAAACTCGTCTGCCGCCATAGTTAAAGTATGCCAAGCCTGATGAAATGCCACTATCCAAAAGTGGCATTGAAATGACAGGGATGGACAGCAGCTGTGGAGATATGAATGGGCAAATAGATGTGCCCCTGTCAAGCAACTGACTGCCCAGATGAATCAAGGGCTATCAACAGTCTTTCCTTAATGACCATTCAACGAATGTTGGTACGTATGGACTTCTGCAGCAAGCACCTGGTTCATGTACCCATGGTGACTGCTGTTTATCAGTGACAAAGGCTGAAATTTGCATGCCAGTATCACAACTGTAAGTCCACTGAGTGACAACAGGTGGCCTTTTCATATGAACCTTGTTTTAGTCTCCTTTGGTGTGATGCATATCCTGCAACAATCATGAGAAAGCTCCAGGCTGGAGGAGGGTGTGTTATAGTCTGGGGGAGGTTTTCGTGGTATTCTCCGAGTGATATTGTCATTCTGGAAGCCAGAATGGATCAATGCAATTATGCATCTACTGTTGGGGTCCATGTCCATGCCAACAAGCAGTTTGTTTTTCCTCAGCACAATGGCTTTTACCAGCAGGACAATGCAACATGACCCACAGCTCATATTTTTCAATTTTTTTCCTGTGAATTAATCATAAATTATCAATAAACTGTTTGGTTCTTCTTTCCAGATAGAATTTATTACACTACTGATGCTTGAGCAATTTTACCAGCAAGTTTAGTATTGTAATATTGCTCATCCCTGAACATCATTCATCGGCACCATCACTTCAAATTATGACCACTGGGCATTTCTCTCTATTAGTTTTGTATTTCATCTTGTCATTTATATTGCTTTTTGTGGATAACTGTCACTTAACACCACAATCGTGAAGTGCACTTCTTGGTTTATCTTTAATATGCCAGGAACAATTTTCATAATTCCATTGCCACTTGATAATTCTTGGCCTGGACTTCTTTGCCTGATACAGAATTCTTCCTATAAGATGATCCCCATGGGCAAGGGAATGTGCCAGTGGAAACATAGTAACTTATTGATGCAATAAGTACTTAATTCCTGTTGAAAAATTATTCATAGCTATTTTCATCTTTTATTTTGAGTTTCAATTCAATTCAAATTCATACATAACTTCACAGTCGCCACATGCGAGGGTTAAGCAGCATAAAATTATGTGTCTTCTGGTCCTGCAGAGCTCACATCCACTTTATCCTTCAAAGTTTAGATGCACTTATGTCACTCAAGCCTACTTCAATGTGTAGCAATGACCTGAATACAACAAACCGATTTATTATAGTATTTAAATAAATAGACCTTCCCAATTTAAAGGATCTCAAACTACTCACTGTCTCTCCTACCCAACTGCATTTATTTTTATATAACCTCATTAGCATTTTCCCAAGGAAGACTTCTGCCTGAAGTATTCCGTGGAATGACATACAGTATTGGAGTGTTACACCTACGGTGACATTAGAGCATCTCTCATTGCGTCCACAACAATGCATGAAGCCCAGTGAATACTTCAAACAGAAATTATGAAATACAAACACAAACTTAATACAGTACTTGTTACATAAAAAATCATTGGTTAACAAAATCAAAACCTGATTTAACAATAATTCATGCTGATTCAAAGTTACAATATAAAACGTTTGCTCATTCATATTTATTGCTGAGAGTAAAAGATGTTTATGGAATCTTTCAAAACTAAAATTCTGAAATTTCTGTACCAACACAATATCTACTTCTATGTTTGGTCTCCTTACAGACTAGCTCCAGACTGCTCGTTGCTTGGGTGCAGCCGGTCTTGCCACCTGCTCCAGGTCCATCCAAACAAACTTCATGGTGGGGTCAGGATCCTAGCTTAGGGACATGGGCACTTGACAGCTTGGATGCCTTCATTCCTCAACACAGGATACAAGTGTGGTCACCCTGCTCTTTGGTCTGGCCATTGGAGAAGTGACATTGCACACCAGATCCATTTGCCTCCAACCAAATCAACCTGGTGTATCTCCAGAAAATTCCAGTGCCCACTTACTGAGGTATTTTCATGTTCTTTTGTTGCTGAATTGAACTTCCTTCTTCCTGGTGCCGGGGTCAATGACCATCTGCCATCTCCTCACCAGTATTGTGGCCCCAGCTTCCAGGGACATCACCTGTCTCAGCTCCTGGCTCCCACACTGACGGATGTCGCCCACAGTCTCCTAGGTCATCAGTTCCATGTGCAGGCATATGCTTCCTGAGTCTTGGAGATGGTTGCCATCCTCTCATAAGGCACACTGAATAGGCCAGCAGCCAGCAGTGCAAGTTCCACTTGAGAGCACTGGCCCCACAGACCTGTTTGCTTCTTCAGACCACATGATCACAAATAGCTCCTCTGAAATCCCAATGCAGCCTGGGTATTTAAGGCAGTGCACTGCTGCTCCATGTCAGTCTTCCATCGAACTCTGGGCCAGTATCTGATTGCATCTGCAGTTCTTCAATCAGAGCCTCTATCAAAATCTTTGCTACATATGACATATTATTGCACCTTCATACATCCATAGTTGAAATGGAGGACAGTGGGACAACAGCTGGTATAAATTTATATTAAAAAAGAAGTGGCTGGTGCAATAATATTTATATAAAAATGAAGAAATTACTCCAGCTGTATTTAAGGTGTCGATTTTATTTTGGCAACTAGTTTCAACATTGTAACAACGTCATCTTCAGGCCCATACACTTGTTGACGTCAACTGCGTGCGGCTGATACTAGAAGTCAGTGGTGAGATATGGACGTGCTCCGTGTGGAAGGTGGGTAGTAACTCAAATACAGCTGGAGGAATTTCTTCATTTTTAATATAAATATTATTGCACCAGCCACCACTGACTGAGGGAGCTGGTAGTGTCTGCCTTCATCGCCACCAGGAATTGTGCTATGCTTCATAGATGACCAGGAACTTGATATCAGTCGTCGACCTTCACTATGTTATTTTACTCAACCCCCAAAGTACCAGGCTTGTGTAAATTCAGTGCTAAATGTGAATTTTCACAAACTATTGTAGTGGCTAACTTTTCTCCAAAGGAGGATGTGACCATACAAGTTGTATGCGAATGTGCATGTGGTGTGGATGATGAAAAAAAAAAAAAAAAAAATACAATCTCTGACATCAACTCACTGAAAATCAAAGTTCTAAATTGTTCACAAGCTCTACGTCAACAGTGAGCCCCCATGGGCTACTGCATGAAAACATTTACCCACAGCACAAACCCGTCAATGGGCCCCGTAAATTTGATTGGACTAAAAGTTTGGCTGTGTTTTGTGTACAGGGTGCCAACTCACATTCGTCGCAATGTACCCAACACAAAAGTATTTAATGTAAGTGCAGGCAGGATTTGCTATGCAAAAGCCATGTATGCATTCATGCATTTTTTAAAGTTTCACTAATTCACGATTATTTCCAACAAGAACATAGAAATATCAAAAGTCACAGTTCATATTACATTAATTTCAGAGCGTGACCTAGTTTCTTAAGATGCTCGATGTGGCTGAATAAACCATGATTAACTGCATGATTTATCTTTAGAAAACCTTTAAAGTTCCACAGTACCTCAAATTATAAATTCCACAACGGCTATACACTGAAACCTTCTAAATAAAATTTCTTGAAACTGAGACCAACACAGCTTGGCTGGCTCCAATGGCACCTGAACATTGACTCCCCACCAAAATGTTAATGTTCACCTAGGAGACCTCAGTCAAGCACCACTGAATTCAGTTAAACGAGTGAACACAAAAATTGCTGAAATTCTTAATTTTAACCTTTTATACACATATGATACATAAAATTATATGGAAATTTCCTGAGAAATATTATGCTGGTATCAGTTTTCTTTTATCTGCCATAGTTTATTCATAAATGGTAATTTCTATGGTTTTTCTACATTTTGGATTTATAAGTGTAAATATTAAACAACAATTTAAATTATACATTAAATAATTTCCTGTATATCTAAAGCTTACAGTACTGCCACTACTTTTAATGTTTATTTATTTAGTAAGAAAAGCTGTTTTTAATTGTGTGAAATCCATTTTTTGGTTTCTCATTTAAATACATGAATAATTCCAGTAAATCTACTATCACAATCCAATACAATTCTACGAGACGTATCTTTAGACTCCTCATTTGTTGCAATCATATAATGTGTTGCCGGTCTACCCAGCGGGAGACCCTCATCACACGCCATTATTATGACATTTAACTCATAAACGAAAGTGGATATCGGAGGTGTGTCTTCACACGCACAATCGTCCATCTTTTCCACTTCAAATGGGCCTACTGGCTCTTCAGTGATGCGTATGGTTCAATATTTATTAATTTTGGGGTAAGCTTTAATTCTGCACTGAAGACGAAAAGCAGACACACAAAACGAGCAGTCAATGCGCTGCCCAATGGATGGGTTTTCTCAGTCACGCGATCATCTTAGCAGCCAGTAGAAGTTTAGAGACAACACAGCACAGCACGAAACAGGCCTGCATGTGCTCCTGTCGATCTGATTTCAGCTGTCAACACGATAATGACCCGATCTTAGGCTCTTCCTGTGCATCTGTGATTGTGTGTTTGTGACTGAATAAAGTGTCTCTTCCCCTTGGAGTAGACTGTCATGTTACAATACCCGCACTTGCTACACCACCTACATAGTAAATGGTGTCGCAAGTAGCACCAAACACTGTACCGGATTATTAGAAATAATTTACCCCAAAAACTATCACACGAAAACCAAAAGAACTTACCTAAATGAATCTATAAACGAATTTATGCAGCAGCACTTTGTGACTTAATATAAACATAATTATCCTAAATAGAATAAATAACATTACACTCTGTGTCAAACAATAAATGAACAAATTTTATGTCTGTGGGCAATTTAACCATCAATTTAACGTCACACTTTTACTTATTTCTTTCACTGTAAACAATTTGCACAAACACTACACAACACCTTTCAGTGTCTTCATACATGCCTCATCATAACTGTGATGCAGCTTCTACCATCGGCACAGTTTCTGAGCTCTCCTGTTAGCCAGTTGACATGACCCTAGCAAGATACAAAAATCACCCAATCACTTTCTTATGAGCAAAAGCGTCCAAGTACCAAGGACTGGTTGGATTAAAAACCCACCCCCTTTGCCATCCTTACTTGACGCAATCAAACTAAATTTCAGGGTGAAAGCTAACACAGACAAACAGATTATTATGTGTGCAAGAAATGCACATTAGATACAGATTTTTCATTTGGATAGCAACAAATTGTTCTACTCAAGGGCAGAAAAGCTCAAATCATTGTTACTGTACAACATGAAGACAAAGTTTCTCCAACCAAAGTGAAATGAAAATTTCACAAGGACGACACTCAGAATATCTAGACACGTGATTGGTTTCATGGTAGGTGTCAGCTACAGTCTTGGCTACTCCTTTTGCAAACATTAAGTCAACTGCTGTTCATTGCTATTTGGCCTAAATTTATGCAAATGAATAAAAGTTGGTTGATTGGTTGGTTTAAAGAGGGGGGGGAGGGGGGGGGGGGGGGGCAGGGAAGGTACCAAACTGCTAGGTCATTGGTCCCTTGGTCCGATTAAAACAATTCCACAAGAGTGAGAATAAAACAAACGAGACTTACAGCATAAAACAAGGAGAAAGGAAAAACCACAAGAACAACAGAATGGCAACAAACACTACACTGGACAAAATAGGACAAGAAAACCACAGAGACGCAAGAAACAGGTAGAAGGGATTAAAACAAGAGAGCAGATGACAATGGCTGGCCGATCACGAGAATAGAAAGGAGAAGCCAGCCACTCTGTAACACATTAATAATTCCAGCCTAAAAGCACTAGGGTGTAGGACACAGAGGAACAAAGGACATGCGCTAAAACTTAATAGAACATAAAACCCACCCTTACATAGAAAATGTAAAACTTCGTCAGCCGATGAGACGTTATCTGCTAAAATTAACAGTAACAAGTCCGGTAACTGAAGATTATGGCATAGGGCAGCCAAAGTAGGACAGCAAACAGAATATGGGCCACTGTCAACCGGGCACTGACAATAAGGTGGGTCTTCAAGTGCAAGAGAGAGCCATGGGTCACCCAAGCGTGGCCAATGCGGAGCCGCAGAGAACCACAGAACCCTGCAAGAGGCCCACATGGAGGTCTTCCACACGTTTGTAGTCTCCTTAATGGCATGCAGTTTGTCGTGTGTACTGAGGTTATGCCATTTCAACTACCAAAGGTGAAAAACCTTGCAGCATAATAATGAACACAGGTCAGTTACAGGGATGCCGATGTTCAGAAGCGGTTTCTGTGTACCCTGTATGGCCAGCCAGTCAGCAAGTTCATTATCTGGGATTCCGATGTGTCCTGGGGCCCAGATAAACACTACTGAACAGCTGGACCATTCCAGGGCATAGATGGACTCCTGGATGGTCACTACCAAAGGTTGGCAAGGGTAGCACTGGTTAATAGCTTGTAGGCTACTCAACGAGTTACTACAGAAAAGAAACAACTCGCCAGGGCATGAACAGATGGGTTCAAGAGCACAGGATATGGCCGCCAACTCTGCAGCGAAAACACTGCAGCCATCTGGCAAGGAGCACTGTTCAATGTGTCCTCTGTGATCATATGCAAAGCCAACGTGACCATCAGCCGTCAGTATAAGCCACTTCAGAGCCCCGGACAGGTCAGGAATCAAGAGGAACTGACAGTGGAAAGCCGTGGGGTTAACTGAGTCCTCAGGGCCATGCGAAAGTTCTAGATGAAGCTTCGGCCTAGGTTTACACCATCAAGGTGTATGTGAATGGACCTCGAGTAGAGTTGGTAAAGGGAATGACTCCAGTTCAGACAGAAGGGATCACACACAAACAGAAATCTTAAGACCTGACCTGGGCCGCTGATGCAGGAGATGAACTGCGGTGGTTAGGAAAAGGAGATGGTAATTTGGATGCTCAGGAGAACTACGAATGTGTGCAACGTAGCCGGCCGCGTTGGCCGTGCGGTTCTGGCGCTGCAGTCCGGAATCGCGGGACTGCTACGGTCGCAGGTTCGAATCCTGCCTCGGGCATGGGTGTGTGTGATGTCCTTAGATTAGTTAGGTTTAAGTAGTTCTAAGTTCTAGGGGACTTATGACCTAAGATGTTGAGTCCCATAGTGCTCAGAGCCATTTGAACCATTTTTGTGCAACGTAACTGGCGAGCAGTTGTGCACGCCTGACCTGCAATGGAGGGGCTAAAGCCTCCCCCAGTACGCTGGTTACCGGACTCATCCTGAAAGCCCCTATCGTAAGTGGTGCATTGGGTTGTGCAATTACAACACTGAGGGCGCCACTGAACCATAAACCAGACTCCCATAGTCAAGGCAGGATTGAACAAGGGCTCTGTCCAGTTGCAGCAGTGTAGAGTGATCTGCACCCCAATAAGTGTTGCTCAGGCAGCAGAAGGCATTGAGGTGCTACCAGCACTTCCACTGAAGCTGAGGAAGCCAAGTAAATCAAGCATCGAAAACCAGTCCTAAGAATCAATATGTCTCCACTACAGTGAGTGGGTCATCAGCAAGGTAAAGTTCTGGTTCCAGATGAATGGTATGATGCCGACAGAAGTGCATGACACATGACTTTGCGGCTGAAAACTGGAAGCCGTGGGCTCGAGCTCATGACTGCGCCTTGTAGATGGTGCCCTGTAGGCACCGCTCAGCAATACCAGTACTGGAGGAACAGTAGGAAATGCAAAAGTCACCTGCATACAGAGATGGAGAGACCAAGGACCCTACAGCTGCTGCTAGACCGTTAATGGCCACTAAAAATAGAGATACACTCAATACAGAGCCCTGTGGGACCCCATTCTCCTGGATATGGGGGGGAACTATGGGAGGCAACAACTTGAGAACAGAAAGTACGGAGCGGCAGGAAATTTTGTATAAAAATAGAGAGCGGGTCATGGAGACCCCTCTCATATAATGTGGCAAGGATATGATGTCACCAGGTCGTGTCGTAAGCTTTTCGTAAATCAAAAAAGGCGCCAACCAGGTGTTGGCGTCTGGAAAAGGCTGGCAGACTCAAGGGATACTAGATTATTAGTGATAGAGCGACCCTGGTAGAAACCGCCCTGGCACAGAGCAAGTAGGGCACGTGACTGCAGGAGCCAACACAACTGCCGACTCACCATATGTTCTAGCAGCTAGCAAAGAACTTCGGTGAGGCTGAAGGGCTGGTAGCTATCCACATCAAGCGAGTTTCTACCGGGTTTCAGCACAGGAACGATGATGCTATCTGACCATTGCGACAGGAATGAGCCATCGCTCCAGAGGCGGTTTAAAATGATGAGGATATGTCGCTGGTAGTCCGATGAGAGATGTTTAATCATTTGACTGTGGATCCGTTCTGGCCCAGGAGCTGTGTCGGGGCAATAAGCAAGGGTGCTGAGGAGCTCCCAGTCAGTAATTAGAGCGCTATACGGTACACTGTGGCATAAAATGAACGGCAGGAGTTTCCCTTTCATCTGCCGTTTGAGGGTATGAAAGGCTGGGGGCTAATTCTCCGATGCAGAGGCTCGAGCAAAGTGCTCAGCATAGTACTCAGCATAGTACTCAGCAAAGTGCTCGGCAATTGCATTTGTGCTGGTAGGTAACACGCCATTGATGTTAATGCCAGGGACACCTATCAGGGTCAGGTACCCAAAAACATGTCTGATCTTCATCAAGACTTGGGAACGTGACGTATGACACCCAATGGTCAAGAGGTACCTATCCCCATACTCCTGTTTCCATCTTTTTATAAGCTGGTGAACGTTGGCACGGAGCCTTTTAAAAGCTATTAGGTGCTCCAGGGAAGGGTGCCACTTACGTCACTGTAGAGCCCGCTTATGCTCTTTAATGGCCTCAGCAATTTCTGGCAACCACCAAGGTACTGTCTTTCACCAGGGCACACTGAGGAACAAGGGATAGCGTTTTCCGCTGCAGAAATCATCATCCTGGTGACTCGGTTAACCACCACATCAATGTCACCAGGTGGGGGAGATTCAACGGTGATGGCAGAGGTGAAAGCTTGCCAAACTGCCTTGTTTAGAGCCCATCTGGGTAGGCGTCCGTGGGGATGACACCAGGGGAGTGACAGGGAGATGGGGAAGTGGCCACTACCACACAAGTCATTGTGGGTTCTCCAGTGGACAGATGGGAGAAGTCCTGGGCTGAAAACTGATAAATCAGTGGCCAAGTAAATACCATAAGCCACACTGAAATGTGTGGGGTCCCCAGTATTTACGAGGCAGAGGCTGAGTTTAGACAGTAAATTTTCGACATCTATACCTCGGCCAGTAAGCATGGTGCCACACCACAAGAGGTTATGGGCATTAAAATCTCCCAAAAGTAATAAAGGTTTAGGGGTTTGATAAATCAGTGCAGCCAATATGTTCGGGGGTACTGCACCATCTGGAGGAAGATATACATTGCAGATAGTTATTTCCTGTGTCGTCCTTTTCCTGACAGCCACAGATTCAAGAGGAGTTTGATGGGGCACACGTTCACTGCATACTGAGTTGAGGACATAGACACAAACTCCCCCCGACATACTATAAATTCTCTACGGTTCTCGTAATACCTTCTATAGCCGCAGAGGGCAGGGCCCGCATTGCCAGGAAAGGTTTTCTGAATGGCAATGCAGAAAGCAGGTGTAAAGCTTACCAGATGCTGTAGCTCAGCCAGGTGGTGGAAAAAAAAAACGCACAATTCCACTGGATGATGATGTTATTGTGAGGCTGGGAAGGCACAAAGCGTGCAAGGAGGCAGTTTATGCCTCAGGGTCACTTGCTGCCACTGATTGAGTATTTGTATCCATTCCTATTGCGGTTGAGGCATCTGTGAGATCCAGGTCCTCAGGGGATGCTAAAATCTCCACCTCATCCTCAGAGGCAGAACTGGTAAGGAGTGGTGGTGTTTGAGCCACCAGAGGGTCCTGTTTCTTACCAGTCTTCTTCTTGGTTTGCTTGCCCTCTCACTTCTCTTTAGGGGCTTGCTGGGAGGACTTCAGGCATGGACGGAGACCGTTTAGCCACTGGCACGTGTCTGCTGTGGCTTAAATGGGGACCTTGGAAGAGAGAGTCCTAAGGGACACCTTCTGCACAAGAGGAGCCGCAGGAAGCTGCAAAGCTCTTCTTAGAGACGGCTGGGGGGGAGGGGATCAATGTCCCCTGCATTTGAGGGGGTATTGGTCCTGAAGTAGGTGCTCTGGAAACAACAGAAGAATATTCCTCCCCCCCCCCCCCCCCCTACCACCAAGGGGGCGGATATATTCTGGTGGCACAAAGGGCCCACTGTTCACAGCACAGAGTGTGGAATTACCGTCACTTGTGATGGTGATCTTGAAGTAGCTGCAGCTTATGTGGATGTCAACCACGGGGTGTAATCGTTCAAATTTATGTTTAGCCTCTTGGTAAGTCAATCAGTCCAGGGTCTCGTACTCCATGATTTTCCGCTGCTTTTGGAGTACTGTGCAGTCCTGCAAACAGGGGGAGTGGTGCTCTCCACAGCTGATACAAGTGAGAGGAGGCACACGTGGAGTATTTGGATGCAGTGGACGTCTGCAGTCTCAACATATGGCGCTGGAATTGCAGTAGGAAGACATGCGCCCAAATTTCCAGCACTTAAAGCACCTCATAGTGGGAGGGACGTATGGTTTAACATCACAGAGGTAAAGCATCACCTTGACCTTTTCATGCAATGAATCACCCTCAAAGGCCAAGATTAAGACACCAGTAGCAACCCTATTGTCTTTGGGGCCCCTGTAAACATGCCGGATGAAATGAACACACGGCCATTCTAAGTTGATGTGTAGCTCGTCATCAGACTGCAAGATGAGGTCACCATGGAAAATAAATCCCTGGACCATGTTGACGCTTTTATGGGGAGTGATGGAAACAGGAATATTACCCAGCTCATCACAGGTGAGTAAGGCCCGGGACTGGGCTGGGGATGCTGTCTGAATCTAGACTGCACCGTTTCTCATCTTGGACAGCGCTGTCATTTCCCCAAACTTATCCTTGAAATGATCAACAAAAAATTGAGACTTCATAGATAGAAAGGAGTCCCCATCCATTCTGCTAGAGACTAAATACCAAGGCAAATATGGTTTTCTTCTTTCTATAACTCTATGTTCCTCCCATGGCATAGCGAGGGAGGGAAACAATTTAGGGTCTACCTGTCAGCATTGTATTTGATATTTCCCTTCTTAGAGACTGCTGGTGCCGTTCAGACACCAACAAGAGGTGACTTAGTCCACTTCATTGCGGGTCATCAGCCCTGATGCCACCCACTCCGATCAGGGGCTCTCCCTACGGGTGCTACCCAGCCACAGCAGTGGCCACTTGGCATGATGGCCATTGCTGGGAGTCCTGATGCCCCAAGAAGATGAGCATCTACTCCTTGGCATATGTGGGGAGTTTACAGCTCAGGCATCAGCAGTGCGATCCCTGTGTTGTCAGGGGGTACATGACGGCCCCACCACAATGGCTGGCTACCGTGCTGGATATTGGGCACAGAGAAATCCAGTATTGTCATGGCAGTGAAAGAGGACAGGAGACAACAGAAGAAGACGAACTGTCCTCCCCCAAATAGTTGATTGCAGGTGGAAATGCAAAGCCATGACGAGAATAGGTTCAGGACATCGAATCTAATGGCACTATGGATAACTAGTGCACCACGTAAGGCATCCTTCCCCATATGGCCCGAACTTCTGTAGAATTTAGAAAGTGGCAGGTCAAACCATCAAATGGGACCTGAACTTATAGGGCCGAAAAATGGGAGACTCCTTTTAGTCATCTCTTTACTACAGTCAGGAATACCTCGGGCCTATTCTAACCTCCGGACCTGCAGGGGAGTAATGAACAAAAGTAAAAATTGATAAATATCCCATTACACAACACAATACACAATTTCATTCTAACCTCACTGAATAAAGTAAGCCACAAACATAAAGACAGAAAACTATATACCACAAAAAATATTTTAATCAATTCATGTAACTTATTGTCCACATCACTTCATGTGGTGTGAATCCCTTAGCACTACTTTTCAGACTGTTCATCACATCCTCAAATGTGGTTACATATTCTGCCCAGATGGTACGGTTTGCGCATCTATTGTTCAGCCAGATTTCCTGCTGGGTGATAAACTGAGGTCCTGATGTGCTTTGCAACTGTTTGATTCATGAAATTTTCCCATGCCCTCTTGATTAATTGGGATCCATTGCCAGAAAGCAATGCCTTTGGCTTACCTAGGCTCTTAAGGTAATACTTGGTAAGACTTCAATTTCTTTATCATAGTTATAGTTCTACTAGTGGCCTTTTTCATTTCATACAACTTTACATGTTTGGAAAACACCTCTACAGCAAGCAGAATGTATTTTTGTCGGCCCATACCTATTGGCAATGGACTGAATACATTAATCACAAGAAGTTCCCTCACATTTTTGGGAAGATGTTCTGCATTTCTGCTTGACTTGCAATGGTTCTGTGTTTTACTCTTTGGCACCTGTCACAAGCACCTAGTTGCTTCCACCCTCTGCAGTCTATGTTGTTAAAAAATACATAGTCCCGTAACACTTTTACACATTTCTGTGCCCCATAGTGTCCATGATTCAGTTGCACATAATTTATGAGGGTCTGTACATGTTCCACACACTCCTCTTTATTTTAGCTGTTCCTACAGAACAACATCCCTTTTTAAATCTAATAAAACTTGTCCAACTTCTCATTCCCTGTGGTTTCCAAACTGATCTTTACTAACTTAAATTAGGATCAGCTTTGTGTGTCCATCTCATGTCCTTACATATACTTCTAATGTGTTTTTCCCCTTCTACATCCCCCACCACCACTCATGTACATTCTAAACTCACTCCTCTCTTACCCTTCTTCATTATTTCCATCACTTCCAACTGCCAAGTGTGAGGGCACATCAGCAACCACACTATCAATGCCCTTGACAAACTCTATCTGGTATTGAAATCTCTGCAAGATCATCATCCACCAAGTGAGCTTTTTATTCATTAGGTTACAGTCCTGTAAGTAACCAAGAGCCTTGTGATCTGTCACCACAATGGTCTCATGTCCTTCCAAATATGTCTGAAATTTCAAGATTGCCCATACGACTACAGTAATTCCTTTTCTGATGTGTCATGGGCCCACTCGCATTTTGTCAACACCTTACTGGCATATGATACGCCCTGATGCTCCACCTTTCCATTCATGAACTTCCTCTGAAACAGAGCAGCACCTATTCCATAGTCTGACCTGCCTGTGGCAAGGTAAAATGGGAGACACATGTCCAGGTAATGGAGTAAACTACTATCACTCAGACTATCCTTCATTTTATTGAAATCCCTATCACAGTCAGCTGTCCACACCCATGGTGCATTTTTCTTAAGCAAGCATGACAAGTCTGGTGAATTTAGACTTAAATCACCAATGAATTTCCAGTAAAAACTTGCCATTCCAAGGAACGACTTTAACTGCTTACAATTCCTTGGCTAAGCACACTCTGTTATTGTTTTTATCTTGTCTTCATTAAGTACAAGACCTTCTGACGACAGCACAGGCCTAAGAAATTATTTCTGCCTTGACAAACTCAATTTTTTTTAATGTTACAGGCATACCACGATTTCTTAAAGCTGCAAACACATCCTTCAACAAACGGTAGTGCTCCCTCCAAGTTGGCATGGCAATCAGTATGTCGTCCACGTATGTGGTCCGTCTTCTCATCAGCTCAATTCCCAGCATGTAACACAGACCCCTTACAAATACAGCAACAGCCATGCAAAGTCCAAAATATACTACTTTTACTGGTACACACTACTTTTGAACAGAAAGGCGGTACATTTTCTGATTTTCACTGTAAATGGGACCTGGCAAAATCCACTGGTCAGATCCATAGTTGTTCATAATTTTACATTGTTGAAACCTAGGATTAATTCATACATATTTTTGGGATGGTCTGTTTCCCTTGCGCTTATTTCATTTAGCCTCCTAATATCTGCAACCAAACACAAATACTTGTCCTTCTTCTTGACAATTACTGTTTAGTTGTAATATTCACTTCTGTATTGATTAACAATTCCCCATTCCAACATATACTGTAGCTCTATTCTAACTGCCTCTCGGTCTGCTAATGCTACTGGATATGGCCTGATCTTAATGGGTTCATGTGGTTTCACCCTGAGTAAGTATTCAAAATCTGTCACCTTCTCTGGTTGTTCTGAAAATGTGTCTCTGTTTCTAATGAATAACTAATATAATTCTGGCTTCTCCATTTCAGAAATCCTCTTAGTATTATTTACTTTATTCCTTAACTCCTCCTCAACCTCCATCGCATCCATTAAGCACTGTGCCCCATGCAAAATAGCCACTAAATCATCATTGAGTGCAGTTTCAAATTTTACCCTCTTCCTTCCTTACTGCCTTACTTAATACTTATTTTGAAACCCCCCATTATTTTTCCTATAGTTATTTTCCTGTGGCCTGGTCCCGTTTCTGTCATTGTATCTTGCCCCAAATCAGATTCCAGTTAGAACATTTCATAGTTTAAGGAATTCTGTTTTGTTCCCCTCTGTTATTCATATCCCCTCTCCTGTTTCTATCTTCCTGCACTGACCTTTCCTCATTCTGGTAGTCATTCCCTCCTGGACCCTTTTGGTTCCTATTTTCATCATTTCACGTTGCTCTGTTTTCTCTCCAATTTTCATTTTGATTTCTATCACTATTTCTGTTCTCATTTCAGCTTTCATTTTGATTTCTACCTCTGAATTTTGATGATTGTTAACCTAACTCGTATTGTTCCCTACAATTATTTCCTATATCATTACCTCCAAGCCTGGTTTATGGCAAGTTGCCTGATCCACCCTTTCAATGAATCCCAAAAGTTTTCAATAATCAGTGAGGGCAATGTATAAGTTCCCACTGTAAGTTCTCTGGTAATCTCCTCCTTAGAGTAGAGATTTCAGTTAACACTCCCAATGGTCTGCCTAAATGTAAAAGGTGTACAACTTTGGTTCCGCCGTTTACCAACAGGTGTAGACAGTGGTACGTAGTGGTCGAAAGAAACAGATCGCAGACAACAGGCAATTATCTTAGACCTCAGTCAACATAACCACATTCAAACATTAGTCGATTTGTGCCTGCATCATAAAGTTGTTCTTGATTGAAAATGACAGTTTACAAGCCTAATTCTCATCATTTGCAGGAGGTGCTACTGTTTTGTTTCAATATGAAGAACACAGCAGCTGAGTCTCATCAAATACTCTCAAGTACGCATGGTAAGGATGCTATTAGTGAAAGAACGTGTCAGCTTCAAGAACGGTGATTTTAACATGTTAGCTGGCATAGTGGTGGAAGAGAGAATGTTTTTGAAAATGCAGAATTGGAGACATTGCTGAGTGAAGACTCGCGTCGAACTCAAGAAGAATTGGCACGATTAGTGGGAGTGACACAGCAAGCCATTTCAAAGTGTCTCAAGGCTATGGGCATGACTCAGAAAGAAGGAACTTGGATCCCATGTGAGCTGAAACCAAGAGACGTTGAACGGTGTTTGTGTGTTTGTGAACAGTTCCTTCAAAGACAAAAACGGAAGGGATTTCAGCATCACATTGTGACGGGGGCCGAAAAATGGGTTCATTACGATAACCCTAAACGCAAAAAATCATGGGGACATACCAGACATGCTTCCACGTTGACAGCCAAACTGAATATTCATGGCTCCAAGATCATTATCTGCACTTGGTGGGATCAGCTCGGCGTCATGTACTATGAGGTGTTAAAACCAAGTGAAACAATCACAGGTGCTCGTTATCAAATGCAATTAATGTGTTTGAGCAGAGCATTAAAAGACAAATGGCCGAAATACAGCGAGAGGCACCATCAAGTGATTTTGCAGCACAACAATTCTTGACTCCACGTTGCAAAAGAGGTCAAAACGCTCTTGGAAATGTTAAAAGTCCTACCCCACCTGTCATATTCTCCAGACATTGCTCCTTCTGACTGTCACGTGATTAGATCAATGGTGCATGACCTGGCTGACCAACACATCCAATCTCATGGAAAGAAAACAAGAACAGGCAAACTGGGAGTGATCTGTGAGGGAGGGAAGGATTCTGAGTTGCTAAAACTGTGTTATGCTGTTACTAGGGGTCGCATGGCTGGTGGAGGTACACGCGCAGCTGTCATAATGAACGCAGCCAATACTAAAGGGTGTGCCATGGCCAATACAGAGTGAGTGTACAAGTGAGAGAGAAAGAAATAGACAATAGAGGGGAGCTAAATGAAGGAGACAGTAATGAAGGATGAACAACGTGAAGTTTGGATGGAAGCCAGCCCCTAAGCAGTATAAAACGTACAGAAAGTTCTGGTTGAAAATCACAAATTAATTAAGAATAAAGGAGATGACCCATTGAAAGGCAGAAGGACTGTGTCATCAATAGCCACACAAACACAAGGTACGAAGCTTGGCTAGCTTTCAGAATGCACTTCCTTTTGTCATCAATAGCCACACAAACAAAAGGTACGAAGCTTGGCTAGCTTTCAGAATGCAATGCACGCGCTCTCTCTCTCTCTCTCTCTCTCACACACACACACACACACACACACACACACACACACACACACACACACACACACACACCCACCTCATTTGTCATACACCTAACCACGTACATCCTAACCCACAATTACTTCCCCTTTGAAGGGAAGGTATACAAACAAATTTGTGGCACAGCCAAGGGCACCTGCGAGGATACATTCCTAGCTTCCTAAAACAGCAAACCCCTAGCCTGGTTCAAGTTTATTGATGACATCTTTATAATCTGTATCCAAAGCCAGGACACCTTAACCTCATTCCTCCACAACTTCACCACCTCCTCTCCCATCCACTTCACCTTATCCTCCTCCATCCATCGTGCTACCTTCCTAGATGTCAATCTCTTCCTCTCCGATGGCTCTATCCACATCTTGGTCCACATCAAACCCGCCAATCACCAACAGGACATGCACTGTGACAGCTGCCACCCCTTCCACAACAAAAAATTTCTCCCATACAGCCTGGCCACCTGTGGTAAATGCATCTGCAGTGATGGTGATGAGACCTCCTTGCCCAGTATGCTGAAGGCCTCACAAAGGCCTTTGCAGAGAGGCAACACCCTCCAGACCTAATTCACATACATATTTCCCATGCCATATCCTCACATACACCTGATCCTCACATCCATCCCAAGAACCAACCACAAAGGAGCACCTCCTCCCCCCCCCCCCCCCCTCTTGTCGCCCAATACTACCCCAGACTAGAAAGACTGAACGGCGTCCTTCATCAGGGCTTTGATTATCTAAAAATTAGGGACATCCTACCCGAGATACTTCTAACCCCTCCCAAAGTGGTGTTCTGCTGCCCAACCAACCAACCTCCACAACATCCTAGTCCATCCCTATACCACTCCCACCCCGATCCCCTGCCACAGGGATCATACCCCTGTGGAATATCCAGATGCAAGCCCTGACCAATCCATCCACCCAGCACCAATTACTACAGTCCCCGCACAGGGTTCCCTAGCTAGCCCACAGATAGCACCCCATTCTCCCCTGAGACCCGAGACACTTCTCCCAACCCCCTACCTGCTCACATGTCTCTCCATCCCTCATCCCATCCCACCAAAGGCCACCCCCATCTCACCCCAGTACATTCACTATGGGCCAATAAAGAGCTGGCAGTCAACTGAGCACAATGTACGGAGACAGGTGTGTGCATGTGAGTGAATGCTTGTGTGTGTCTTTCTGTGCATGTTCTTCCTACAGGTAGAAAAAGGAAGTGCATTTTGTATGCTAGCCGAGCTCCGAACCTTTTGTTTGTGTGTGTATCGATGGCGCCGCACTTCTGCCTTTTGGTGAGTCATCTCCTTTATTCTTAAATAATTCATAAATTACAACCAGAACTTTCTGAGCCTCAGACAATGACTCACTTATACAGGGTGATTCATGTAGAACAGCAATTATTTTAGGAGGTGGTAGTATAGACAAATTGCAATAAAAAAAATGCCATGTAACATGTGTCCAATTTTTACGGAGTATGTAACCCAAACAAACTCAAAACAAAGGCAAATGATGTACACAGTTGATTTTCAAAAATTCCACCGCCAACTTCAACGCACTTTTGGCTTCTCTTGATAACACCATGCGTAGCACTTCTGAGGTCATCTTTGTGTTCCTTTGTGAGGGCTGTGCTACTCATAATCTGGATGATCAAATTGGCTCTTTGTAAACTTTGCCATCCCCACAGGCAAAAATCCAAAAAGGTAAGGTCCAGGGACCTCAGTGGCCAAGCAACATGCCCATATCTAGCGACCCATTTTCCTGGGAATATTAGGTTTAGATGATGTGCAAGAGCCCTGTCATGCTGGATGAACATATTCTTCTAGCCAAAGGAATCTCTTCCAATAATGCTGGAAGCTCATTTTCAAGAAAGTGTAGATAACAAGCTCTGTAAGACAATGTGGCAACCCAACAGGCCCAATCAACAACATTGTCTATCAAACAACACCACACATTTACAGAGACATGTTCTTGAAATTATGTCTCCACAACGGCACATTGATTTTCTGCAGACCACTGATGTGAATTACGAGTGTTACTGATGCCGTCACAAGTGAAAGTGCCTTCATCAGTGAAGAGTAGAAATGGGACTACCTGCCAATTTTCAAGAATTTGATGACAAAATCCCAGTCATCTATCTTCATCTCCTGCTCGAAAGTATTGAATGAGCTGTAAATTGTATGGATGGAACTTGTGCATATGTAATGTCCACCATACTCTTGTATGTGGAACACCGATATGTGCAGAAATTCTATGTGCGCTTGTTGAAGGACTACATTGTACCAACTGAATAATGTCTTCTACTTCATCCACAGTCTGTTCGTTTATAAGTTCAGATGCAATATGACTTCTGGGCAGTGTCCCAGTGTCAAGCAATGTATTTAACACCCAAGTAAACACTGTTTAATCTGGTAGTCTGTAGTTAAAAAATCATATACCGTATTCTCGACAAGCAGCAGCAGCATTTCCATTACAAAACCCATACGCGAATACCATATCACCATACTCAGCATGTGTAAATACGTGTGGCATGTTTATACGCTACAGTACAGTTGACTTGGCCAATAAATTACAATGAAATCTTCAATGTAAATTAAGAGCATAACTTCACAACATGAATACCCTGACATTCGATAAATATGCCCATAGCAATAATACCAACCAGTGTAATAACACACGATATGAAAATGCGTTGAACTCAGCTGTATGTCTGTACTCAATAAAAATTGGCACATACTATATGGCATTTTTTACTGCAAGTTGTCTACACTACCATCTCCTACGATACCGGTATTTAACATTCTTCCTGAAATATCCTATAACATTTGCTCTATTTCAGATTGATGATTTTGTTGAAGACAGCATCAGAAATTTAACTTACTTTGCATACTTTTTCTCATTAATGCCACATGAAACATTTTTCTGGATATAGTCCACACACATAGGCAAATACTATTAATTGCACAGAAATGTCCTACAAAGATAATGTGTGGTGTAAACTTACTAAGAAGTTCAACATTATGGCAACTTGTCACAAATACAGTCCAAATAATGTATAAATAAGTAACAAAACAAAACGCCAAGCAGTAATCTTCAGTCTTTGAATACAGTAAAAATGACTAGAACGATACTTGTTTAATTTTCCTTTGAATTTGCAAGAACACCCATTTTCTCATGTAATGTCTGTCAGTAGCCTGTTAAAAAGATCTCTTTCCAGTAGCTTACAGTTCCTCACTCTAACCCTAGTCAAATATTTATATTCTACACAGAACTTGTTTTGAGTATTGTATAGTGATTGCGTAAATTATTGCTCATCTTAAAGCAGTATTTAGAAGTAGACACAAATAGCATTAAAAAGGCAAGTGCACTGTTAACTCAGAAAGAATTGTGAGGTCTTTGAAGATATCTATAACAGGTCTACTGATATGTAAGATAGGCCATTATCTACTTCAAACATTATTACTACTGCTCGTTTATACAATGACAAACATGCAGTGATTGTAGGCTTGCTTCCTACTGATAGAGCCTTTCAGTGAGACAATCTTTTTCTAACAAGGCTCAATTATAAATTGCAAAGTGGAGGAAGAAAACTGGATGCAATTGAAGGACCTCTTACCTAATATGAAAAAAATCCAGTAATGTCATATAATGTTTACATCTAGTGTATATATTTAGCAAACACATAATGACAATCGTAAGTAGTTAGAATGACCGCAGTAAAAACGCATCAACATTGTAATCATACTAAAGTTTCACTAATTTATTCTCCACGACTCGCAAAGCTAGTACAATCTATTCGCATTAAATTAATTAGTACGGATCGGATTAGATCAAATGTACTAATTGCTTGTTACCTGCAAAAACAGTATACAACTTCTTAATGAATACCATATGGTTTCAGTTACGGGTTCATGCAATTTTGCTTTCATTCTGAAGTGCAGCTCCTATTCATCAAAAGTCGTTAAATGTACGCGCAAAAGTATGACTGTTCGGGTAATTTCTGCACTTTCTTTCCATTTCCTTTTATCCCCTAAATAAGTTTCGTCCTTTTTTTCTAACACAAGCTTCTTTCGTCAAGGGACTGTGAAATACTAGTCCGAAGTCGTTTGTAAATACCGCTAGTGACTCGACGCGTCAGTACACTCAACTGTCAATGTATCCGTAGTATGGCTGCCGATAGTCTTATTGGCAAAACATTTATTAACCTAGAACTATTTCTACACAAGGTAAATCATTATCACTAAAAACTTAATTAAATACAATATTTTAATTATATGATTACCACGGCAACATTATGTGCCTTTTCAGGTTGCACAGCTTGGTGTATTTGAAGCGCTCATTTTTAATTACAAACTGAAAGTCGGCGTTTTGGAACCTGTTAGTAATCTTTTTAAGCCTATTGTCAACGAGCTTATAAACGAATTGCAGGTGAGAAAGGTTCATCACACGAGAAAGCACACGATTATTTCTGTATCTGAGTTCTAATTTGTATTTGCAGTTGGTGATTCAGGAGCAGGCCCTTGTTGGACCATACAGTCAACCTGCAGTAACATCGCCTCAAAATTTAAATGGTGTTAGGATTGAAACGTGCAGCAGCAATGAAGAAGGGAAGACTGATACCACTAGAACCAACGAGTCCGTCGTCTTATCATTTTGTGAAATTGATTACTCAACAAAAGACATTCAGAACCTAACATCTCTTCATAATGTGAACGAAGCAGATTCAACAAACCATGAAACACCCTCTAACTTTCAGGATGGGGATGGGAATGGGAATGAGGGTGTAGTGACAGAGAATATCGACAGCCCAAAAGAGAATGTCAAAGCCTGTAAAACATTACGCCGAAAGCAAAAAGATGAGCGCTGCTGCAAAACAGAAAATGACGTTATAGGGAAAAGCTCTCATATGCAAGACACCGGCAACAATGATTCTAGAAGCAGATTTTTCATGTGTCCAGTATGCAACAGGTATAGTAGCCCGAACCCGAACCTTCATATAAAAATTCAAGATGCAAATGTCCCCTTAGAAAAATATATTTGAACAAATACCATGCCCATTGCTGAAATAAGAGGAAAGATATTTTTGAAGACGGCTTCAAAGTTCATGTTTGTAACGATTCGCTATAAGCAATGTATGTCTAAGCAATGTATGTCTGTGGGAAAATAATCAGCTAACACAGCTTATTTGAATAATTTATGCTTCTGGTACTGGTGTGCCCACACAATGAATTTCATCCTACAATTTTGCTCGTGTCATATCCTCTTTAATGTTGTGACCATTCATTCAGTGTTTATTTTCAAATGATATCTTAGTTAGCTGGTTATGGTAGTTAGTTCTTTATTCCTCTATAGATAATTTTACAATTATAGTATACTTATTAATTGCAAATTGTGTGTGATCAAGAAAACACGCACATTATGGACCAACCAGCAGCCTGTGTAATTGTTAAAAATATTGACTTCATGCTCTGGAGGATCGAGTCTGCTCCATCTGAACATCCTAAATTTGGTATTTCTATATCATTTCAGGCAAATGCCAGGATGGTTCCTTTGACAAATTCACAGCTGACTACCTATCCTATCCTCTTTGTGTGTATATTTTGGAACTATTTATTTTCATTGCATTTTGACACAAATCCTGTGTCATTGTAAAATTTCCAGGATGAACTAATAGATAAAAGACAACAATAAATTATAATTAAATGTTAAAAAACATGCAGGCATGATGTTAGTTACAGATTTCAAAACTAATGGTACTTTTTTTTTATCTCGTAAGTCATGCACACATTACACATTGGAAACATTATAGGCCTACATATTAAGCATGCAAACAAAGTTGACACTCGGTGCGCTGGCTGATGGGAGCGGTTGTAAATGGGAAATGCCTTGCAGTCGCTCCAATCAGCCTCCGTGCCGAGTATCAACTTTGTTTGCACATACAATACGTCCATTTGGCTGAAAGGCTGATGAGTATACACCAGCCTCTCCCTTACATTCTCATTTCATTCCTATTTATCTGTTTGGAAAATTGAGTAAGCATCTCTGTTTAATGACAGCAGTGTTGAGCTCCGAAAGATAAGAGGCAGCTACCATTTTTCATCACAGATCTTTGCATTACATTCTGAAAGTATATTATAGAATAACCGACATATTTTCATTTTACCAACCCCTGTTACTTTTGAATAATATTTTATAGTTTATATTATTTTCGAGATAAAACATGTTAGTGCTAGTTACCCCTTTCACTGTTGTGGGTAATTTGTTGTAGGGTGGTGGGGTTGCAGTTTGATGTGCTGGTAGTCTATATAGTTTTAAGTTTTTTGTGTAATTTTCCTCAGTATGTGTTAAAATCAGGTTCTTTTTTGATGATCCTGAATAGTGCTGATAGTGTAATACTAACATACATATTTTTTTCCTTTATATGTGTAATGGATTGGCAGATGTACTCAGACAAGGCAGTTAAAATCCCAGCTCTTTAAACAGGGTTTTACAGTAACCTCAGTTATTGTTTTCTGTCATTCTTATTGCCGGGTTGTATAGGTAGAATATTGCCATTGTATTTTGTGCATGTTATTCCCCAAAAAGAAGCCATAGCTAAAGAATGAGCCTGGGCATCTCCTATTAGCCACTGATGACAAAGCTCTAAAGGCGTAACATGCTCATGACAGTCTTTTGTTAGTATCTTTGTGTGCTCAATCCAGTTCAGCTGACAGTGAATGGTCATGGCTAAAATTTTTGTGTTTGTTACAGTCAGTGGAATTAACATCTACACGTGGCATTATTAATTCCCCATCTTCAAACTGGAATTTGTGCACTTTGTTTTATTTATGTTCAACATTACTTAATGGCTGACTAGAAGTAAACATCCCTCAAAGTGTCTACATCTACATGACTACACAGTAATTCTTACTTGAGTGCCGAGTAGAGGGTTTATTGAATCACCTTCAGACTAGTTCTCTGCTCCACTCTTGAAGAGCGTGGGAAAAATGAATACTTAAATCTTTATGTGCCAGCTTCGATTTCTCTCACTTTTATTGCGATGATCATTTCTCCCTATGTAGGTGGCCACCAGTAAAATATTTTCACATTCAGAAGAGGAAGATGGTGATTGAAATTTCATGAAAAGATCTTGCTGCAGTAAAAAATGCTTTTCTTTCTAATGATTGCCACCCGTAACTCTTGTATCACATCTGTGACACTCTGCCCCCTCTTTCGCGGTAATATATAAAAGGTGGGGTCAGGGGAAATGCCAGATTCCACCCATCTGCGTGACCCATGACATAAGTGTGTTGTGTTGTATGACGTTATTGTGGTGCAGTGTTTTGAGTCAGGTCATGTTTGTAGATGACTTGTTGTAATTGTTGGTGCACTCTTGTAGTGGATGTTCATGTGTGAAGTTTTTGTGTTACATGTGGTATGTGATCATTTGACTTTGTGTAATCGTTCTGGGAAGTTGTTGTTGGAAGAATGTGTTTGTTTCTGGTATTTATGCGTTCTTGTTTGTCTTAGTTATAATTGTCATGTTTTTACTGAAATGCAATACAATTTTTGATTTTGCTAGCTATGGATATAATTGAAAAATTTATTAGTTATTCACTCTGGCTTGCTCTGGGTGATGATATGACAACAACTATAAGGTTTTTTCAGGAGTTTTATGTGATTGCTGACTGCGTAAAAAGTTGTGTGCTATGAGGAAGTTTACTAGAGTCCCAACTTCTCAAACCAGGGTCCTGTATGTGTGGCGGTGTCACCATGACAATATTTGCAAAACTATTTGATGAGGACCTGGTTTGAGCGATTTTCTCTTACATATTATTTTTGTTATTGTTCATCTTTACGTTTTTGTGCCAATAAGGCAAGAGTGAATGCACAAAGTGTGTTGGATTGATTTTATTTTTTGTAGGGAAGCGTATAATGAGTATGTGAAGTATAAGGGGAACTTGGGATGGTAGTGGAGATTGAAGAGTCTTGTGTGTGTGTGTGTGTGTGTGTGTGTGTGTGTGTGTGTGTGTGTGTGTGTGTGTGTGTTGGGGGGGGGGGGGGGTGGAGGAAGATAGCTAACTTGCTTGTAATTTTTTTGTTTTATTTGGTTTTTAAAGTGTTGTAAAGTGTTGTTTATGACTTGTTTGTTTTGCTGTATAGTTTTTTTGCTTGTATTTTAGTTGGGCAGAGGAATTTAGGGATTTTGGATTTTCAAATTGTGTATGAGGAGGAGGGGTGTGATATCATTGGCTTCATTTGAGCAATGTACGTTATGTGAAATTTACAATACCAGGACTTTCAATTTCTGTTTGGGATCTAGGTATTGATGGCTTCGTTTGAGATTTATAGGTGAAGAGAAATTTGCGATACTGTGTTTTGGATTTGCCTATGTTGGTTTTTTGATATCAAGAGCTTTGTTTGAGCTATATAGGTTAAGGGAAATGTACAAGTCCTGTGGTTTACATACTTTTAGCATTGTGCCATATGCTGATAATTTTTTGTTTGAGTTTGTGGATAATATTTGTTTTCGGATGATGTTATCATATCATGTATTTATTTGTCACTGCCCTAATCCCCTGCTTCACGTGGTTGGTTCTTTAGTTTCATTTTATTACTAGAGTGAACGCTTCTTTGAACTTTTTCAGTGTTCTCCAGCAGCCTTATCTGTTAAGGATCCCATACCATGCAGTGTTATTCCTGAAGAGGAGGGACAAGCATAGTGTAGGCAGTCTCTTTAGTAGACCTGTTGCATCATCTAAGTGTTCTGCCAACAAAACAATCTTTGGCTCACATTCTCTACAACATTATCTTTGTGAACGTTCCAGTTTAAGTTGTTCATAATTGCAATCCCTGGGTATTTAGATGAACTTTCAGCCTTTAAATTTGTGTGATATATCATATTAGTAAAATATAATCAAATTCTTTTTGTACTCATCTGTATGATTTTAAACTTTTCACTATTTGGAGCCAACAGCTGCTTTTTGCACCGTACAAATATCTTGTCTAAATCATATTGCAAATGCTTCACAAGTTGTTCATAATTGCAATCCCTGGGTATTTAGATGAACTTTCAGCCTTTAAATTTGTGTGATATATCATATTAGTCAAATATAATCAAATTCTTTTTGTACTCATCTGTATGATTTAAACTTTTCACTATTTGGAGCCAACTGCTGCTTTTTGCACCGTACAAATACCTTGTCTAAATCATATTGCAAATGCTTCACAAGTGTACTGGTGGTCCATAGTGTCCAGCAGGCACAATATTTCAGCAGGCAACCATGTCACCGTTGCCAGGTTTGTTGAGGATCTGAACTCCTGATGGTAGGCAGCTGACATATATCCCCTCCTACGGCAATCCATTGCCTCAGTGGTTCACATCTGACGGCGCACATTGGCAGTTGCAGCATAGACATGTGTGTAAGCCTCTCTGGTAGTGAACCATATCATGTTTGCTGAGTGGCTTTTTCATTAGAATCAGTACTGGTTTCCAAGCCTTGCTGAGATTATAGGCACAGTCCCAATTGATAAGATTATCTCCAGTACTAATTTTGATGGCTTCTGTCATGACAGTGTACCAGTATTTGTATGTCTGCTTTAAAATCCTGATACGTATGTGTTCCATCGCATGATTCTCTGGCAAACAGTGCTCAGTGACCGCTGATTTGACGGGGGGGGGGGGGGGGGGGGTTGTAAATTAGTAGTGTGCTGCTGCTGTTCTTGGTATTGATCATCAATGGTGTGCACTGCTTGTCCAGTATATGTCTTGCAACATTGGCATGGAATCTGATACAGCCTGGCCTTCCATAAACCAAGGTCATATTTGACACTGCCCAGTAATGATTTTTTTTTTTATTGGACTGGCAGGAGACAGTTCTTATTACATGGAGCTTATTCAGTATGCACTCATCTGTGATTTCATCCGTCCCCACAGGTTGTACTGTAGTGGTGGGGCAAAGAACGCTCTTAATGTGCCACCCTGAGTATCCTTTTTATTGAAACACAGTTCTGAGACGTTCCATTAACTGTGGCAGACACTTTGCATCTGGGATGGTGTGGCGCCTTGTGTACTATTGTTTTTAGTACTCAGCTTAGTGTGCATTTTCTTGTAATAGACACTATGGCCCAGGGTGCAATCAGCTGTTCTCTTGACCACCCTATTTCCAGGATTGGTAGTCCCCCTCTACTTTGATCTCCATAGTGAATTTGATGTTGGGATGTATGGAGTTCATATATACCAAGAAATCAAGAAGTTTGTCCCTTCCATGAGGCCAGATGATGAACATGTCACCCACATAATGGAAAAGGCAGATCAGTTTCCATTCGGATGCTATCAGAGCCTCTTCCTCAAAGTCATCCATATGCAAATTCGCAACCACTGCTGAGAGTGGGTTGCCCATTGTGGCTCCTACCTTTTGCTCTTAGTATCTCCATTAAATAGAAAATATGCGGAGGTGAGGACATGCATGAAAAGGCTGGTGGTCTTATCTCAAATTTCATACCAGTGAGTTCTAGTGACTCACGTAGAGACACCCTAGTGAAACAACATCAAAATTCACCATGATATCTTAGTTCTTCGACCTGAAATTGTTGAGATGTTTCACAAAATCCATATAATTTTGGGTTTGATGTGGGCATTCACCCACTTAGTATGTCTATCAGGTATTTTGTCAACAATGGAACATAACTACATACCATCTTTGAGGACTTTGGGAGGCCACAAAATCTTGGTGGTACTGGTCTTTGTGGTGCCAATTTCCTGAGGACCCCTCTGGTAACTCAGATTCCTTCAGAAGTGCCTTGATCTTGTTCTCTACTTTCTTGGTGGAGTCAGCGTTGATCTTGTGGGAGAGAACAACAGTAGCATTAACTTTGTCGGCAGGTAAGATAGCAGTCTCAGAGCACCTGACATGGCGACAGGTCTGATCACCGAAATATTGTGCTTGTTGGACCCCGTGGTCCGGCAGTACACTCATAGACTGTTCGAGTAACAAATATGCTGGGAGAAACTGAAGAATCACATTTCGCAGTTGGTTTTGATCTCCTGATGCCTTGGTGTTAAATGACATCTGGGCTGCTCATATTGTCTCCTAAATCATATGGATTTCTTAGAAATTTCCTTTGGAAATGACAGATACAACTTCTGTCATACTCAATGACTTTCCATCAGTTACTAAGTACTGTGACCTTTCTGACAAGAAATCACAATTCCAGTTGCACAGTTGAAATGATACTCCATAGGCAGGTAATTTGATTAGAAGTTGCTTGTGAGGAGCAGCATCAATACCCTTCTGAAAATCTAGAAATATGGAATCAGTTTAAGATTGCCTGTCAACAGGATTCATTACTTTGTGTCTGTTTCACAAGAATGATATTTTCTGAATCATTTCTTGCTACGTGTCAATAGATCATTTTCTTCTAGATAGTACGTAGAGCAAATTGATGTCAGTGATATGGATCTGTAATTCAACAGGTTACTCCTACTTCCTTTCTTGAGTGTTTGCGTGACCTGTGCAACTTTCCAGGCGTTGAGCAGTTTTTTATGATTGCTTCGTGTGGAACTCCTATATCAGCATTCTCTGAAAGGAACCTAATTGGTAAACAATCTGGCCCAGAAGACTTGCCTTTGTTAGGTGATTTAAGTTACTTCACTACGGCAAGGATATCTACTTATAATGGAAACACCAGGCTGGAGTGTAAAAATATTATAAAAAGGAAAGTTGCTACTCACCATGAAGTGGAGATGCAATGTCACAGATAGGCACAACAAAAAGACTGTCACAAATAAAGCTTTCTGCCAGTAAGGCCTTTGTCAAAAATAGACTTACACACACACACACACACACACACACACACACACACACACACACGTCTGCAGTCTCGGGCAACTGCACCCACACTATAAGCAGCAAGTATGGCTAAGATACAAGTAGACCACCCTGTTGCTGAACACACTGCCAGACATGACATCATGACATCTTTCATTTCAGTGACTGCTTCACAACCTGTGCCATATGGATCCTTCCCACCAACATCAGCTTTTCTGAATTGCTTAGGTGGGAACTTTCCCTGCAATACGTCCTACATTCCCATAACCCTCCTGGCCCCAGCCTTCATTAATCATTGTCCTCACCCATACATCCCCTTTCCTGTTCCCATTCCAGCACTACACAGCCCACTGTCCACCATTGCACCCAGCCTTTTTACTTCTCTCCTTTTCCGCTACCCCCCCCTCCCCCCCACCTCTCCCTTGCCCTCTGTCTATCCTGCAGCACTTCACTCTCCGCCACCCCTACCCTACTATCCCTCCCCGTCCCAGCCTCCTCCTTACCCCCCACCCAGCCGCCACTCCCATGATGCACTGGTGCTGCTGCTGACAGTGTGGCTACAGTTGCCTGAGACTGCAGTCGTGTGTGTGAGTTGCGTGCGTGCGTGGATGTGTGTGTGTGTGTGTGTGTGTGTGTGTGTGTGTGTGTGTGTCTGCCGTCTATGTTTGACGATGGCCTTACTGGCCAAAAGCATTATTTGTGAAAGTATTTTTGTTGTGCCTATTTGCGACTCAGCATCTCCGCTGTATGGTGAGTAGCAACTTTCCTTTTCATAATATCTACTTATAAGTTAATCATTCAACTCATATTGCAGTTGTTCTTGGTTTGAATTCTGGAATATTTACTTCCCCTTCATTGGTGAAAGTAAACTTTGCTTTAGTGGCACTGTCATTGGTAACATTACCAATGCTATCAAGCAGCAAAGGTATTGATCGTGTCTTGCCACCTGTGTACGTTACATATGACCAGAATCTTTTCGTATTTTCTGCCAGTTTTTAAGGCAGAGTTTCATTGTGGATACTATTAAAAGCATCTTGAATTGGAGTCCACACTAAATTTCGAACTTATTTAAAGCATCACGAGTTTTAGATATTATGCTTCTTAATTTTGGTATACTTTTTCCATTCATTGTGCAATAGTGTTCTGACCTGTTTTGTGTACCATTATCAGTTCCATCTCTTGTTAATTTATTTGGTAAAAATCTCTCAGTTGGTATCAATACAATTTCTTTGAATTTAAGCCACATCTGGTCCACACTTACATAGTTAGTTTGTAAGGAGTAGAGACACTCTTCGTAGTTAGTTTGGAAGGAGTGGAGACTGTTTCTTAGAAAGATATCAACCAATTTTTTAATTGCGTTTTGAAATAGGTATGTTTTATGTTTGTTTTTCGTGGATTTTGATGTTGTAGTATTCAATCTGACTACAACCACCTTGTGGTCAGTAAGCCTTGTGTTCCTCAAGATGCGACCTGCTTGCAAAGGATTATTTGTTGCTAAGATGTCACATATACTTTTGCAGCCACTTACACTTTAAGTGGACTCCTGAACAAATTGCTCAAAAATATTTTCACAGGAAACATTTAGTATAATTTCTGACAATGTTTTTTGCTTACCACTGACCTCAAACATGTATTTTTGCCAATATATCAAAGATAGGTTGATGTCACTACCAACTAAAGTTGTATGAGTGGGATACCTATTTGAAATGAGACTCAAGCTGTCTTTGAACCTTTCAGCAACTCTATCATCTGGGTGTTAGGGGTCTGTAAAAGGGACTATTTATTAATTTATTTCAGATGTCAACTTTAACCTCTACCAACACTAACACACAGGAACTGTCAATTACACTACAAGGTAAACTACTTCTAACAGCAACAAACACACAACCAACAACTGTATTTAATTGACTGAACTTAAACTTCGCTTTAGCCAGCTTTCGGAACCCGTAACTATTTGGGCTTCAGCGCTTTTTATTAGTACTTGAAGCTCTGGTTCTTTCCCAACCCAGCTATGGAACACAGCTATGGCAGTTTACAGCTATAATACTGATTGTTCCTAGATTTGTCCTCAACCTGTGATTACCATGCATCCTTTGAGACCGAATTGCTGTTGTACGTTTTCAAGGCACTCTAACCTAAAAAAACAACTCTGTCCACAATACCCAGTGCCCACTCCATGTGTAGTCAACTCCTGTGTTTAATGGAAGCCTGATGCATTAAATGTAACCCAAAACCCCACCACCTGATGGTCCAAATGAAGGAATCTGCAGCCAACACATTTGCAGAACTGCTTGAGCCTCTGATTCAGACCCTCCACTTGGCTCTGTACCAAAGGTCCGCAGTTGGTCCTGTCCATGATACTACAGGTGGCAAGCTCTACCTTCATCTGTAAAGCAAGAGTGGCAGTCTTTACCACTTCATATAGCTGCCAGAAACCAGAGAGAATCTCTTCAGATTCAAAGTGATGCACATCATCAGTGCCAACATGAGCCACCACTTGCAGTTGGCTGCCCCCTGTTCCACATCTGAGATGTCTCCAGTATGTATACAGAGTGCACACTTTTTCTTCCCCTCCTTGGCAGCCATATCCACTGGAGATCACAACTAGCAGTAACGCCACCTCTGTGAATGTCCAAATCTGTCAGGCCAAGAGGCTTTCTCTGTCAGGAGTTCTGTAGTTTTATATGTAATAAAAATGTTGCTGTCATTGTCAAAGAGATTTTTTTCCCATGGAAAGTGACTTATCTGGAAAGTGACTGATTTATATCAATAACAGTAATGATCCTAAGTTGCTACCTTGAGAAACTTTTAGTAAAGTGTTTTGGTTCTGATCGAAGTGTTATTAAAATTTTCACTTTATTACAGACCTATGCCAACTCTACTGTTTGTACCGTGTTTTGTGGTTGGAACCATTCATTTGCTGCTACTCTTATTCCTAATGATTCTGAATTATTTGTAAAATTTTATGTTTAATATTATCAAATCCTTGGATAACTCTAAATATAGCAGTACACAATCTTTATTTAGTGCACAATGTAAGCGTTTTTGTTAGCTCCATCATGGCTGACTCAGTACTACATCCACATCCAGGTTCTGCAAACCACTGTGAATTGCATGGGAGAAGGTACTTCCCATTTGACCACATAATAGGGTTTCTTCCCATTGTATTCACATATGGAGCACAAGAAGAATGACTGCTTAAGTGACTATTTTTGTTGCAGTTTGTTTACTCTTTTCTTCACTGTTCCTAAGGAAATGATATGTGAGAGGCTGTAATGTATTCCTAGATTAACCACTTAATACTGGTCCTTGAAACTTTGTAAGCAGATTTTCATGGGGTAGTTGGCATCTATCTTCAAGAATCTACCAGTTCTGGTTTATTAGTATTTCCATGACTCTATCCTGTGGGGTACACAAACTTTTACTCATTTGTGTTGCCCTTCTTTGTATACATCCAGGGAAAAATACCATAAATATAAACATAATTCCGTGCTCCATGGTATAGAAACAGAGTAAGCTGTGATGCACATTGATTGCCTCTGAAGTATTATTTATTCAATTCTTTCTTTAATTTTACATCCCAATGTGCATAATGAGATGGAAATACGTCTGTGGGATACACATTTATTTGCTTTGCTTTGAGATCAGAGTTAAGTACTCTCAGCAGGAAGCTAAGACCTTCAGAATGAAGTTACAGTTTTGTAAGTGGTGAATGTCACAAGACATCTTCCAGAAAAATACTAAATACCTTCTCTGAAAAGTACTTAGAACAGATAATTCGGAAGCCCCCTCATGAGAGAAAATATTGGCTCTAATGGCAACAAATAGATCCAATCCTCATTGAGGATGTCCATATTGAAACAGGTACCATTCATCATGCATTTGTTTCAGCAGTGATTACCAAATTACAAAGGGCGACAAAAACAAGTAGAGAAATTTACAAATTCAGCAAACAAAATATAGGTAGTAGTATCGTATCCCAATGTGGAACTTGAAACATCTGGCTCTGGGTTGAAGCACGTAGAGGAACTGTGGCTGAACTTCAGATGCTTGACCAAAAACTGGATAGGTATATCACCTAGTCAAACAGTTCAAGATGTAAGATGCATTATGTGGTGTACAGGAATAGAAGCAGCAGCTACTGCACAATGAAACATAGTGCTGTATATGGAGAAAAGCTAAATGAAATCACTGGTGATGAAGAAGGAAATCAGACACAAATACTTATAGGAAGGTTTATTTTAACACTATAACCAGTTTCACACTGACATTCTCATCTTCAAATGGCTAATGTTACCATATATATTAATTTGGCACAGTGATTTTTGTAGAATATGTGTGTTGTTTGCACTGCAACAATTGGAACATTGTACAAGAAAGCATAAGGGCCAAAGCAAGACGGAGTGTCACCCATAGAAACATATGTAAGTGATTACAACTGTTTCATCTTATCAGATGCTGGCACATTAGTATGGTTTTGCTATCCAAACAACATGTAAAGTGGCACTAAACATTAAAATAGTCTTGTGTTGTGCAGGAGTGAATGACATGCTGCTGATGAAAACATTAATGTAATTGGAAATATTAGCCATCTGAGGATGGGAAGGGTAGCCCAAAACAGGTTACGGAGTTAAATTAAAGCATTCTATAAGTATTTACAGGTGGTTACATTCTTCATCACAATCCTTAACAGCTGTACAGTTCAACGATCCAGCATGGATACAATAACATGTAAATGAAATTTGTTTGGGTTTCAAAAGGGCAGTGCGTGAAGCCTTTGATAACCATTGCAGCAACATTTTATTGAAAGATCTCTCATAAAACCTCCCAAAAGCTGTCAGTGATTCTAAAGTTTTATCCTAACACTCATAGATGAGACAGAAAGTTAAAAGCAAAGAAAATACAGAAATGTTGAAAATCTGAAAAAGGACCCATAGATCTCTCAAACAAAAAGAAAATCCCTAGCCCATCAGTTGGAAAAAAAACACAGGTCACACCATTCTACAAGAATGGCAGCAAAAATAATCCACAAAATTACAGTCCCACGTGTTTGATATCCATCTGTTGTGGAACCTTAGAACATATCCCAAGCTCAGATATTATCAGCTATCAAATAAAATGACCTTCTGCTTTCCAACTACCACTGATCCTGAAAACACTGGTCAGGTGAACCTCAATTTGCACCTTTATCACATGACATCCCAAAAGCCATGTATCAAAGCAAACAAGTAAATGCAGTACAGTATTTCTTGATTTCAGAAAAGAATTTGATGCAGTGCCACCCCAACACATGAATGAAAATATGATTATTCGGAGTAGAGATATTTGTGACTGGATTGAGGATTTCTTGGTAGAAAAGACACAGTACGTTATCTTTAGTGGGGACTCATCGACAGATGTAGTATTAAATTCAGATACTTCCCAGGGTTGTGTGTTGGGACCCTGGCTGTTTATGTAATCTCAGACATTTTGCAGATGATGCAATTATGTACAATGATGCACTGTCTGACAAAAGCTGCACAAATATTCATTTAGATTTTATGAAATTTCAGGTGGTGCACAGATTGGCAGCTTGCTTTAGGTGTTCAGAAATGTAAATTGTGCATTTCACAAGGCACTAAAATGTAGTATATTGTGATTGCGATATCAGTGAGTCACAATTGAAAACTGTCAACTCATACAAATAGTGGGGTGTAACAGTTTGGTGTGGATGTGGACTGAAAAGATCATAGGCTCACTCATAGATAAAGCAGGTGACAGACTTCAGTTAATTGGTAGGATACTGAAGAAAATGCAGTCACTTGACAAAAGGAGGTTGCTTTCAAAAGACTTGTGTGACCCACCCTAGAATATTACTCAAATATAGCAGAGAGGACTGTCATGGGATGTTGACCAAATATAAAGAATGGCGGCACACAGTCACAAGTTTTATTAACCCATTAAAGAGCAGCATAGAGGTTTTGAAATATCTGAAATGCAGAAATCAAACAATGGAAAATCCACGATGTAGTGTAACAATATTATGAAAAGGGAAGTTGCTACTCACCATATAGCGGAAATGCTGAGTCGCAGATAGGCACAAAAAAAGACTGTCACAAATAAAGCTTTCGGACAGTAAGGCCTTCATCAAAAATAGATTCCCCTCCCCTCCAGGAATATACAATTCCCTTCCTATTACTCTCATAGTGAAAGACTAGATTAGACTAATAACAGCACCCACAGTGGCATTTAAACAATCCTCCTCCTCCTCACACTCCATGTGTGAGTGGAATGTGATGATGCCGTACTAAATGGTACATGCTTTTCTCCGCACTTCAAACTACAACAAATTTAGACCTTGTCACCCCAGAAACCTCAAGCTTTCTACCAGTCAGAGTGGACTGGCATCAGATCATGTCAGGATTACCCAAACAGGACAGGCCACAAACAGAATGCAACCAGTCAGTTTGGACTAAAAACAAAACACTTGGGGTCTTGAGAGTGAACCACAGATGAAGGAAGATGGAGGGTACAAATTGTGAACATGCACATCCAGTCAGTAGTCTCAGGTAGCACTTGATGACAGTGACTAGTCACGCCACCAAAATATCATACAGGGAAGAAGACAATATTGGACAGTGCCGACAATTCAAGAATGTCAGCAAATTGCTGGGAAAGCCTGAGGAATTACCCTTCACAGTTATTTGCAGAGTATGGATGTAGATGTGGAAGTTATACTTCATACTCGTAGTGTTCAGTAAAAGTAAAACTAATTTTCATGAGATTTGATTAGACTTGTCATTTCACGTTACACATCCTCTTGGGTATGCAAGAATAGCAGTTGTGACTACCATAAAATTTTATTTTGGATTTTGATAACTCATAACATTCATTCCCTTCACATTCAGTACTATATATAAATGCCTTCATATTGACACTGTTGTGCCATAGTGTGAAGTTTTAAATTGAGTAACTATGCCTTCTCTTTTCTTAATCAAAACATTTCTCATTTTGACTTATTTTGTCCACTGTACATAAAGTCACTAAAGTATTCTGAATCCAGGAAATTTCTCAAGGAAAGTCGATTGGCAGCACATTTATCGAAGTGTGGCAAGGCAAAGGGCAAGGCAGAAACGAGGTTTTGTGAATATTGTGACATGGGATTTTCTTCACAACGTGTGTTAAATTTACATATTGAAAGGGTAAGTCATTAAGAATCTTATAGGCTTTAGCAGTATAATAAATGTGTAATTTGTGTTTGCAAAGATTTATGAGTGTACACTGACAGCAGAGAAGAAATTAACATATTTTGCATGAGGTTTTGTTACTTTATTGATACTTGTTTGAGTTCATAGTAAGTTATCCGAGTTTAATTTTAAATTGGCAAAATTCCTGATCGTCGTCTGATCAGAAGATATGGAGATTTATGGAATCTTAGTGTAGTATAATGTTCTAATAATGTTACTAAAATTAGTGGATTTAGGTGTACTTATTATAAGCAATCAAACAGTACGTAATGAAACTTAGTGGCAGATTGGAACTGTGTGCTGGACTGGGACTCTGACTCAGGACTTTTGCCTTTCATTGGCAAATGTCCTACCAAGCTTGACTCACAACCCAGCTCACAGCTTTACTTCTGCCAGTACCTCATCTCCTGCCTTCACAGAAGTTCTCATGTGAAACTTGCAGGACTAACACTCCTGGAAGAAAGGATATTGTGGAGACATGGCTGAGCCACAGCCTGGGGGGTGTTTCCAGAATGAGATAGTATTCATTATGAATAAGTAATGATTTTTTACTCTTGGTGGTGGAGTTTTTTCAAAACTCTCAATTTATTTTCAGTGCGTCCCTTTCCTTGGTATTGGCAACTCTGTGATAATCTTTTTACTCTGTTTGTTGTTATGTGGTTGCCATGTTATTAGGTTTTATTTTGCTTATTCATTGCTAAATGTTAATGAAACCTGTAACATAATGATTTTTTTTTTTTTTCAAATTAAATGCCAGAAAATAATAGTTTTTTACTAAAGAAAACATCCTCTAATGAATTACATTATATATAGACAAATGAAGATACCTTTTAAAGTTAAACATAAAGAGTTACAAAATTTTGACGATCACCAATAATAAAATCCCGAGTATGCTTGTGCACTGGACTTTGACTAAAATATCCTGAAACTTGAAGTCATTTTTTAATTTCTGTGTAGTTGCAAAGTCGAACCACGCATTTCACAGTGGTTTCCTATGAACATCAATCTTGGAGAAGCTAGCTGGAGCCCAATGGATGTGATGTATTTATCTCGTACCACTGACAGGCATTTGTCACTCAGTTGACAAACTGTCGTCACTTTGTCTCCAATGAAGTAACATCGCATTACTCTTCATTTTCTGAGTCACTAAATCCAGCGTCAAACTCTGAATCACTTTAGCCACCTTTTTTTTTTTTTTTACACACTGCCTAAACAACAATACAGGAGAGAAGCTGAAAGTATTTGTTTTGTTGTAAAGTATCCAAAGCTACACTCAGTAAAGGTGATGTCTAGTGGCAACCACCTCAAGCAGAACTTGAGAGCTGTGCTACGAATGTAGGACCAGATGCTCTCTAGTGGTTGAAATCTTAACTATCAGTGCTTAAATGAATCTAAATGGTTTTTCTTGCTCCTCCCCCTAAAAAAATATCTGTTCTTAAGTTGCTCGAGTGTACTCAGGATTTAAAGTTTCTGTCAAAATAATTAAAATGAGATAACTCAGGAATTAATGTTAAGGGGTTAAATAACTGTTATTATTCCACGTGACTTACAATTTGAATGCCTGAAGAATACCTCCTGCTCTCTAAATTTATCAGGCTTAATCTCAGTTTGGTACTCAATCACAAAGACCCAACTAAGAAAAGAACTCATAAGCTGCACAGTTTTGATCGTGTATCTGTAATATGTTGACTAAAGGAAAGCATTTAGTAGTGAAAACACAAGTCATGTGATTCATCAGATTCGCTAGCAGCACAAAACAAATAATTGCTAAATTTGTCTTAGTATTTGCCTACAAATAACAGATGTGAAGTGTTCATGTATCAACTGTGGAAAGAGGAATCATGTTGTAGAATTAACTGACTTGCAAATGAAAGAAACATAGTTACATTTATAGCTAAGCCTAGTTTACAAGGAGACATTACATTGCAAAACAATGTTTCAAAACTGTGCTGTTAGCAACTGCGTATGCGTGGCTCGCAGTGGTGAAAATCATTAAAACTATTCAGTTTTAAGTCGTTCCAACTTTCACAGCATGACTATCAGTTGTGTGTTTTATTTTATGTTTTTATTTACACATGAAGATCCGTAGGACCATATTGAGCAGCAAATCTCCAAGGTCATGGAACGTGTCCATACATGAAATTACAACATAAAAGTAATAACAGATAAAAATAAAATATTGATGAACCCGAAAAAGTCAATCCATAAGGTCAAGTAAACACAGTCAACAGTACAACAAGAATCAGCTTAATTTTTCAAGGAACTTCTTGACAGAATAGAAAGAGTGACCCACGAGGAAACTCTTCTGTTTCGATTTGAAAGTGCGTGGATTACTGCTAAGATTTTTGAATTTGGGTGGTAGCTTATTGAAAATGGATGCAGTAGTATACTGTACACCTTCCTGCACAAGAGTTAAGGAAGTCCGATCCAAATGCAGGTTTGATTTCTGCCTAGTATTAAATGAGTGAAAGTTGCTTATTCTTGGGAATAAGCTTATATTGTTAACAAGAAATGACAGTAAGGAATATATACATTGAGAGACCAATGTCAAAATACCCAGACTTGTGAACAGGGGTCGACATGAGGTGTGCGAACTTTACACCACTTATTGTCTGAAGCACCCGTCTCTGAGGAAAAAATATCCTTTTGTAATGGGAAGAGTTACCCCAAAATATAATACCATATGACATAAGGGAATGAAAATAAGCAAAGTAGACTAATCTTCTTGTCGAATGATCACTCACTTCAGATGTTACTGAAACAGAGGATGACAGATTAAAGGCCGAAATACTAAATGTCATTTTCCAAAGCTGTTTCACAGAGGAAGACTGCACTGTAGTTCCTTCTCTAGATTGTCGCACAGATGACAAAATGGTAGATATCAAAATAGGTGACAGAGGGATAGAAAAACAATTGAAATCGTTCAACAGAGGAAAGGCCGCTGGACCTTATGGGATACCAGTTCAATTTTACACAGAGTATGCGAAGGAATTTGTCCCCCTTCTTGCAGCGGTGTACCGTAGGTCTCTAGAAGAGCGTAGCATTCCAAAGGATTGGAAAAGGGCACAGGTTATCCCCATTTTCAAGAAGGGACGTCAAACAGATGTGCAGAACTATAGACCTATATCTCTAAACGTCGATCAGTAGTAGAATTTTGGAACACGTATTATGTTAGAGTATAATGACTTTTCTGGAGACTAGAAATCTACTCTGTAGGAATCAGCATGGGTTTCCAAAAAGACGATCGTGTGAAACCCAGCTCGCGCTATTCGCCCACGAGACTCAGAGGGCCATAGACACAGGTTTCCAGGTACATGCCATGTTTCTTGACTTCCGCCAGGTGTTCAATACAGTTCCCCCCAGTCGTTTAATGAACAAAGTAAGAGCATATGGACTATCAGACCAATTGTGTGATTGGATTGAAGGGTTCCTAGATAACAGAACGCAGCATGTCATTCTTAATGGAGAGAAGTCTTCCGAAGTAACAGTGATTCCAGGTGTGCCGCAGGAGAGTGTCGTAGGACCGTTGCTATTCACAATATACATAAATGACCTTGTGGATAACATCGGAAGTTCACTGAGGCTTTTTGTGGATGATGCTGTGGTATATTGAGAGGTTGTAACTATGGGAAATTGTACTGAAATGCAGGAGGATCTGCAGCGAATTGACGCATGGTGCAGGGAATGGCAGTTGAATCTCAATGTAGACAAGTGTAATGTGCTGCAAATACATAGATAGAAAGATCCCTTATCATTTAGCTACAATATAGCAGGTCAGCAACTGGAAGCAGTTAATTCCATAAATTATCTTGGAGTAGGCATTAGGAGTGATTTAAAATGGAATGATCATATAAAGTTGATCGTCGGTAAAGCATATGCCAGACTGAGATTCATTGGAAGAACCCTAAGGAAATGCAATCCGAAAACAAAGGAAGTAGGTTACAGTACACTTGTTCACCCATTGCTTGAATATTGCTCACCAGTGTGGGATCCGTACCAGATAGGGTTGATAGAAGAGATAGAGAAGATCCAACAGAGAGCAGCGCGCTTCGTTACAGGATCATTTAGTAATCGCGAAAGTGTTACAGAGATGATAGATAAACTCCAGTGGAAAACTCTGCAGGAGAGACGTTCAGTAGCTCAGTACAGGCTTTTGTTGAAGTTTCGAGAACATACCTTCACCGAGAAACCAAGCAGTATATTGCCCCCACCTACGTATATCTCACGAAGAGACCATGAGGATAAAATCAGAGATATTAGAGCCCACACAGAGGCATACTGACAATCTTTCTTTTCATGAACAGTACAAGACTGGAATAGAAAGGAGAACTGATAGAGATACTCAAGGTATCCTCCGCCACACGCCGTCAGGTGACTTGCGGAGTATGAATGTAGATGTAGATACCTTTCAAATAGTAAAAAGGCAGCATTAAGTCTTCGAACAAGATCCTGAACGTGAGCATTCCATGACAGTTTACTAACTATCTGAACATCTAGAAATTTGAACTATTCAGTTTCACTAATCATATGCCCACCTTTGAAATTAAAACATCAGGTTTTGTTGAATTGTGTGTTAGAAACTGTAAAAACTAAGTCTCGCTGTGATTTAGCCGTAGCCATGAACTTAGGTCGTGAACTGCACTATTTGAAACCGAGCCAATGTTGCACACAACATACTTTACTACCAAGCTAGCATCATCAGCAAACAGAAATATTGTAGAGTTACTCGTAATACTAGAGGACATATCATTTATATAAATAAGGAACAGGAGTGTCCCTAACACTGATCCCTGGGGCACCCCCACTTGGCTGTACCCCACTCAGACACCCACATCACAGGCATTCTCAGCATTGTGAATAATGACCTTTTGCTCTCTATTGCTAAAGTCATAGGGGAACCAATTATGAGCTACTCCCTGTATTCCGTAATGGTCCAACTTCTGGAGCAATATTTTGTGATCAACACAATCAAATGCCTTAGTTAAATCAAAAAATATGCCTAGCGTTTGAAACCTTTTGTTTAACCCATCCAGTACCTCTGAGAAAAAAGAGAATATAGCATTTTCAGTTGTTAAACTACATCTAAAGCCGAACTGTACATTGGATAGTAAATTATGTGTTTTTGGGTTAGGTGGGATGGGGAACTGAGAAAATTGTTGATTCTTGGGGCGTTACACTATGCTTGTAGGGTATTAATGATAACCATTACAAGAACAAAATGTGACACAGTACTGCACTCGAGTCAATTGTTCATGATGTGAACAGCAAGCGAATGACGATATCTGAGTTGCTGACCAAAATACCATACTTGTAAAAAATAATGATACACCTAAGATTAATGAATATCCCTTGCTGCATTTGGAAACTTGTATAGATTTTTTTTTAGTTCAGTATGAAACCATACTGAAGAGAATGACTACTAAAAATATAATTGCGCAAATGCGAAGTTACCCAAAGAATACAGTGTAGAGATAACATCAGAAATAGAAAATTTAATGTGTACAAAGCGAATGTAGGAGATAAGAAACTTCCCAGATGTGTGGGATCACAAATAAACTTGGCAGCTCTGGATTCTACAATTTGACATCAGTACTATAGAGACAAGGAATAAAAATATCTACATGGCAAAAAATGCTATATGATCTCTAGTTTCAAATTTGATGATAATGCTTCACACAGTAACATATCTCTTTGCTTTATATTATAATAACACAGGGTTATTCTAAATGATGGACCCATTTTCAAAAATTCGTGTGTTCAAGTACAAATTCAAAATGAACAAGCTTTATACCAATGAAAAAAGAAAGTTTCAAAGCTTTTTCCCTGATGTTTGACATCAGTTTAATAAATTTAATAATTTGTAATAATTCATAATTAATTAGTTTTTAATAATTATTTAATAATTAGAAATGTGGTAAATGTTATAAATATTCAATGTGGCCACCATTGGTTGCATGGCAAACATCGACGCGGTAGCCAAATTCATCCCACACACTTGAAAGTGTATCTGCTGTTACTGAGAGCACGGTAGTAGTGATACGGTTCCGCAGATCGTTCAGATTACTTACAAATTATTAAATTGATATCAAACATTATAAAAAAAACGTTGAAACTTCCTCTCTTCATTGGTATAAAGCTCGTTCATTTTGGATTTGTACTTGAATAAATATGAAGTTTTGAAAATGTGTCCATCCTTTAGAATAACCCTGCATATTCCCCGATTATTTCTAAATCTGATTTTGTTTCTCAAACTACAAGTTTCGAAAATGCAACAAATGAGGATTTAATTTCTGAAAAGAAAAACTTAAAACACATATTAGTGGCAATGGTGAATCCAACTCGACAGTCATATGTGAATGGACTCAACCAGATTATTCGCTAATTATGATACAAGACAATATGACAGCAATACTCTTATAAAATATTCTTAAGCATCTGTACTAGTGCAATTATGAGCAGAAGTAGCTTGAATAGTGGAGAGTTATTTTAAAACACATGTATGTAACTCTTTGGAAATTATTAATCTCAGCAATTCTTACTACACAAGTTCCTGATTCAATATGTATGTGAGACTTCACCTTGTAGCATCTTGAACTCTGTTATGATCCATGAATCTTTCTGACATCATTCTAAAGTTTTGAAGTAGCTTCAGAAATAATCTAAAAGAAATTTGTTGTTGACTATCTGTGCTAACATCTTCTCTTGATACAGTCACAAATTATATTTACTCTTTTTCTTTTGTACTGATGTCAAGCAGACAAGTCTGAACTCCAGCATTACCAACATAACTGCCACCACATTCATTTTAAAGACAAAAATTGTGTTTCAGTTTACATAAAATGTCAAAACTGAATGTACGCTGATGTCACTGTGTAGACAGTCATTTATGAAATTAGTTTTGCTGTGCTGGTTTCAAGAAACAATTTTCACAACCCACGTGTGTCTGTCTAAAGAAGAAAACAGCAAGCACTCAATTGTTAAAAATGAAATTCTGTAACATAAAAAAAGTCACAAGAGACTAATGATACTAAAATGGAGGAAAATGTAAAGAGAGGGGGAAAGAGAAGGGAGGAGGATATTGAGAAGATAAGCATAAACTGATAAAAGCACACAGATGGGAGGGAAGATGCTGTATTAGAGTATAGAGTAGGAAAAGGGATAAGAAACAAATTTGAATCAAACCAGAGTGAATGAGAAGACCCAAAATGTGTTCCTCAGACAATGAAAAATCCAGGATTTTGTCCAGGATATTGTTACTCTTACATAGCTGCCACCCTTGAAAAGAGGCTGTAGATTTCAGAAATTTTCTTACATTACATAAAGATTTTCTAGAAATAAAAACAACTGTAATGAAAAAAATGAAGTTAAGTGAAAAATACTTTTTAGTTTAGTAAACATCAAGGGTGTTTGAGAAACATTCTGTGATTTTCAAATACTGCAAAATCAGTAGACACATGAAACAATATCAAGTTACATTCATAAATGAGAGGCCTGTCTTTAGTGTTTTATACAGAAATATTCACAATCCTGCCTCATCCACTGCCCCCTCTTCTTCCTGGATTTGCCTATCTTGTATAATACAGACTCTGGATTCTCATTTTATAACAACAGATTTTTGGGACTTGGTATGATGAATGAAGCTTCTAGTGTGTACTCCAGTGGCAGTAACATCATCACCTTTGTGAGATTTATTTTTTTGAAATTTCAATTCCAGGTTTATTCCTGCCCTTTAAGCTGACACGCAGAGAATTAAAAATTTTTGTTGTCACTCAGCATAATCTCTCTTAGTACACCATGGTGACAAAACCGTTTGTAGACAGTTGTACTATATACTCAGTAAGGAAATCATTACAGTTTATAAAACATTTTAATGGCATATGATTAGCGAAAAGTGAACAGTACATTTTCCAACTTTTTTATAACATCAAATTGTAAAATGTGTATTTCCCCAATTTTTTAGTAACTTCACATAACTCCTTAAATCTGTAACAATTAAAATCTGTAATAGTTGGTAGCCATGCTTTCAGTGTATGCATTTGCAACATTTGTGTTAAAATGTCAGACAAATGGCTCTAAGTGGTGAAAATGATATTCAGATCACTCCTGTTGCACTGCACAGAATTTTCAACTGCAGGCTAGTATATGTTGCTAGTACATGTAGTTTTGTGTGTGGCTGTTCATTCTGACTGCTACAAGTACTTGGGTGGTTGTGGTGTCATTATCAGTGAAACAAGATCATGTTGCTTTGGTGAAATAATAATAATAATAATAACTTTAATCGCCCCTAATAACTTTACAGTCTTAGAGACATTTTTTCGACATTCATGTTAATATTAGATCATATATGTAATGTAATATGTCCGAAAAATAGCAAACAAGCCAATACACTTCAGATGCTTAAAAAATAGTGACTTGATAGCAACAGGAGATTTTAATGTAGAATGTACATTTTCCAACTTTTTTATAAGATCAAATTGTAAAATGTGTATTTCCCCAATTTTTTAGTAACTTCACATAACTCCTTAAATCTATAACAATTAAAATCTGTGATAGTTGGTAGCCATGCTTTCGGTGTATGCATTTGCAACATTTGTGTTAAAATGTCAGACAAATGGCTCTAAGTGGTGAAAATGATATTCAGATCACTCCTGTTGCATTGCACAGAATTTTCAACTGCAGGCTAGTATATGTTGCTAGTACATGTAGTTTTGTGTGTGGCTGTTCATTCTGACTGCTACAAGTACTTGGGTGGTTGTGGTGTCATTATCAGTGAAACAAGATCATGTTGCTTTGGTGAAATAATAATAATAATAACTTTAATTGCCCCTAATAACTTTACAGTCTTAGAGACATTTTTTCGACATTCACGTTAATATTAGATCATATATGTAATGTAATATGTCCAAAAAATAGCAAACGAGCCAATACACTTCAGATGCTTAAAAAATAGTGACTTGATAGCAACAGGAGATTTTAATGTAGAATTCTTTGTAAATTATCTCCATGAAACAATGTAAACATCTGAAGCGTACTTAAATCATGTCCCCATTGTATCCTCGCCAGAGGCACAACTTCAACCATCATCCTAACTAACAACATTTTTGTTAGAGTAAAGTCAACTATACCTCGGTTGGAAAAAGTAATACAAGGGCTGATCTACAAGGACTGAGACTGATTTTCTTCCAATAGCTTCCATGATAGTTTCCTGTACTATTGGACAAAGAAAAGCAAGCATGCTCAGTTATATCATGCAAGAACTGTGGACACAAACCCAGAGAAACACACCCAAATTATATACATTTATTCAGCAATAAATTACCAATAAATAACTGTCTGAATAGTTTACAAAAATTTTCAAATAACAGTGACTTTAGCATGGGACAAACGGCCTAGTCTCCAAACAAACAGCCCCTATGGTCATGCTGACCACTGCTTTCAAAAAACACATTAACACATGTCAGGTACAGGCAAAATGTAAAATAAACACATATATTATAAAATTGCGAAACATAGAGTGGCAATAATCATTCAACATAATTAAAAGGAAACCTGCTTGACAGTCATTTAGTCAGTCTCACAGTGAAAATCAAATTATATTAGAAAAGTTTAAAAACCAGTAATAAAACTTAATATTCATTAAAAAGTTTATGCCTAGTAATGTGAAACCAAATTTTTAAAAGAAAATACGCTTTACCTTGAGATAGAATGTTAATGCTTGTAACATATATAAACTAAATTTCGGATCAGCCTAATCAGTTTTTAGAAAACCACAAGGCATTACAAGCTAGCTGCAGTCTTTCATAATTTGCCTCAAGCATCATCACTATTTAAGTTCAAAATTAACTACAGAAAGTTTAATGGCACTAAAATAAGTGGGCCAACACAATGAGAACATTTAAAAGGAATTGTGTCAACAAACACATAATGAATTTTAAACGGTTTAACCTCTATTCTTAAAACAATAAATTCTTAAACCAACGAAAGCCTTAGGGCCAGTCAAATTCAGGAACTTCAAAGTCCAGACACACACCCGAACGTTCAGAGTACAAATGACCCTCTCTTGTCCTAATGCCAATGAAAAACTATTTGCATGCAAACATAGTGCTCACCAGGGACTGCAGTGTTGCTTTATTCTCCATCAGCAAACATATCTTGGGAAACATCCACACTAGGTGACTAACATACGGAACAGTTGACAACTCCATGTGGTGTTTCTGATTGCCGTATCTAGCAGCTATCTGCTGTGGCTACCATCTGTATGCTATACTCTACTGCAAGGTGCTCTACCATGGCCAGGGAACAATACCACACATCCAACTGCCAGAGTGCCACCATACAACTCCCACAGGCTCTTCCCTCAACTTAAAACAACAGACTTGGTGATGCAGACACTACTCGTCCAGCATCATATAGAACACTCCTGGCAGACAGGACCAACAGACCCCTTAGCCTGGCAATGTGTGTTCCTTTATTTCGGAGTGTCATAACTCTGTTGCCTCCTAGCAAGGCAATAAGGGTAGTGCGGCCTTGAGTTCAGCCTGAGATCTTTGACAATTGATCCCGGACTGGCTCAGTTTGAAAAGAGTGGGTTTTTATGTGTAATGTTGTAGGCGGCGGAACTCCCGTATCAGTAGGTTGGTAGTAATGGTCTATTTTGTAGACACTCTTGCGTTTCACATAATGAACAAAGGAGGTGATGCGAGAGGAGCAGTACAGCACAATAAGATTCTGTGTTCATTTAAATCATACAGCCATTGTAACATAGGAAAAGCTGCAGTATGCATATGGTGAAGATGCACTACCTCATGCAACAGTGTTCTGGTGGTTCAAGGGCTTCAAAGAAGGCCGACTTGTCTGTGTTAAGCAAGATGGGCCTAGTGTTTTGACTTCTGCTATACCGAGCGAGGTGGCGCAGTGGTTAAACACTGGACTCGCATTCGGGAGGACGACGGTTCAATCCCGCGTCCGGCCATCCTGATTTAGGTTTTCCGTGATTTCCCTAAATCGTTCCAGGCAAATGCCGGGATGGTTCCTTTCAAAGGGCACGGCCGGCTTCCTTCCCCTTCCTTCCCTAATCCGATGAGACAGATGACCTCGCTGTCTGGTCTCCTTCCCCAAAACAACCCAACCCACTTCTACTATGACTGAAGTCAGCATCAGCACAACTGCTGTGATTGTATGTTGGGATCAGCAGATAATTTTATCTAACCTCAGTGAAGTGCTGAGAATTTCATATAGCAGTGCTTTTGCGATTATGAATTATCATCTCCATGTACCCGTGATTTTGCCCATTGGGTGCCACATCTGTTGACCCATGAACAAAACGCTGTGCATATGGAGACAAGGCATGAGGTGCTCAGCTCCTTGATGATGGAGAGGATGTGTTTCTGGCATTGATTATCACGATGATGAGTCATGGCTGCATCATTATGATCCTGAAGGAAAATGAGCCAGCACAGTGTGGAAACACCAAAAAAGCCTAAAGTTATTCCATCTGCAGGGAAAGTGGTAGTGATAACATTTTTTTACTGTCATGAAATGATTTACCAGCATGCAGTTTCCACTCACACTACTGTTGCAGCAACATACTACATATCAGTATTGGCTAAACTGAGGAAGCAAATTCCAAGGAAACAACCAGAATATTCTTGGACAGAGTGGTGACTGCATCATGACAGTGAGCAGCACCCTATCATGTACCAAGTTATGCAGTTTCTGGCTCATTTCAGTATCACCTTTGTACCGTATGGCAGCGATCTTTGCATTCTGTGATATTTATTTGATCACTAAAGGCAAAGCTTTGAGGTATTAGGTTTGAGATTTCTGAAGCAGTGCTCAAGAAAAGTGAGGTAATTCTCAAGGACCTGACAAAAAATGGCGTGCACTTTGTGTTTGAGGACTGGCAGACATGCTGTAATGACTGAATCGTGAAGAGATTGGCAACAGAGAGAAAGTCATCTTAGTAAGAATTTTAACAAGTAGAGCCTGCAAACCTAGGTGAAGACGTCCGGTGCTTGACGCTTTCACCAGACCAATATGAGGTTGGGTGCATTAGGAAACTGCCGATATCAAGTTGGCTGATTGCAAATTATAGGTAAAAAAATGTGACACAGTCACATGAATCTAGGCTAACATCCTCAGTACAGTATAAAGAGGCCACCAGTTGACGAGCAGGGCAGAATTCAACAGTTTGATAGTTCCTACCAGCAGATGAGCCTCAGGTGTCTGTCAGCTGGCAGCAGAAAGTTATGTGAGTGAAAGAATCTCTTCAGTTAAGCTTATACACTAAGAAGCACTTGCATTCTTGTCTGTATGTACCTCTGGACTGTGGGTAGTTGGTCTGTCATGGCTTACTTGTACCTATGACTGACTGTCACTTACAGTGTGACATGTAATGGAACCGGGGTGAGGTTTCGATTTGATCAATAGGAAACTGGCCACTTTCCATGGTTCAAGTCAAAGTGATAGGCCAGGCAGGCTATTTGTTCCAGTAATTTGAGTATCCAGTAAGTCTAATCTATGTTCTTCACTCTTAGAAATTATGACCCAGTGTCCATGTTCTTCAGCATGTTCATGTAAACTCAGGAAGAAGTAATACAATCAGACCAAGGTACCAACTCAGAAGCTCGTTTCTTCATTTCTACCTTCCTAACCTGCTACACAAGTGTTTCTGTACTGTCTCCAATTAATCTTAGCTAGACTCTTTCACCAACTTATTCCTTTGCACGAAGCCACTCATTTGTCAGAGAGTCTATAGACCTGAAAAATCTCCCATCACTTCCTATTTGCCTAATTGATTCACATAAGTATGTTGCAATCCCATCGGGTTACGACAACACCATAAAAATTGCATTCAAGTAGGAGGGGAGTATGTTGAAAAATGATGTAAACATTGAAATAGAGTAATAACCAATCATGGAAAAAAAATCAGTCTCAGTTTTTGTTGATCAGCCCTCGTAATGCCTAGTCTGACCAAGATGGGCCACGGTGAAAAACTACAACAATAATGAATAATGAAGCTATTCAGGCATTCATGTCATTCTTTCAAGAAACTAATAATGGAAGCCAGTGTGTCTTGGAGAAGATGCTAACTCAAAATACAGTTTGTCCATAACTGAAATAACAATTTTGGAAAGCATGTTTCCAAAAATATTACAGACTCCAACCTACAAAGTGTGTTAAAAACGTAAAGGCATAAGTGTATCTTTTGAGACAAAGAGACAACACAAATAGCATCAATGCATTCTAAACCTGCACAGTAAAGGAATTATAAACACTACTGTAAGATACTAGCCCAAGTAAAAAAAACAGGTACATGCTTAGTGCCTGAAATTATTAACTCATCTCATGTTGTGGTTACAGTTGTCAGAGCTGCACCTTTTTGGAATAGGAAGGGAAAGAAATAAAATTTTAAGGGGGACTAGGATTGGAACAGATCTTCAGTTTGATAAAGAAATTAAATGACTTAATTATGGCATATTGCATCAGCATAAAGAAATGTTGGTTAAAAATTTTTCCATTCAGTTTTGTCTCAGCCAATGTGAAATGCCTACTATCTTTATCTCATTAAAATATTTGAAGACTGAGAAGTACAATTAATGAACTACTTAACTTCGTTAATGAATTAGGATCACGAAATACAGTTTTCATAATCTACCTCTCTGAACATCATGAGACCATTGGTACAGATGTTTTAAGTAAATTACTGCTATAGATGTGTTAATTTTACAGAATTTACATTAGTGTTTAGAGCGGAAATGGAGAGAGGAGGTGATGCCACACTTATTAGGAAATATCATAAATTTAAAAACAGACATATTTATAAATTTTACTTACAGAAAGCACGTGTGACACAAGTAGAATTTCATAGTAAATTCTTTATAAGTATGTACTGAGTACCTTCAGATTATTTTAACCCATTCATCAATAGCTGTGTAGCTCTGTTGGCCTATTTAACAGTGAAATACAAAGAAATAGTGACTTACAGTTATTTTAATGTAGGTTCTCTTTAAAACACTTCAGTAAGACTTTATTACAATCTGCGTTATTCAGCTTAATTCCTCCCGTAAACTTTCTAACTAGCGTAGGTAATTGCTTACAAAATACCATTGATAGTATCTCTACAGGAAGCTCTAATGAACAAAATTATATTAGAAAGCAAATAGTCAACAGCCACTAAAACCATGACATGTAGTTTATTTTGTTAACAATGAACAGGATATGAAATCTACTAAATTTGTGTGTGTGTGTGGTTTGAGGTTTTCGGGCGCTAGACAGCGTGGGCTAAATTTGAGTTCAAGAGGGTAGTCAGTAAACCAAAACTGGATTATTTTGGGAACTTCCTTATAGATATGAACTAGAGTGAGATATACAGTGCTCTTGGCATGAATGAAAAATGCAAGACCAAAGTCTACAGAGAAGCCAATGATTATTCGTGGAATAAAGGTGTCTTGTAAGACCAAAAACACTGCATGTGCTAGTCAGAACCAGCTCTTATATTGATGCTATAACTCATTACAAGACATACTGCAAAATATGGAACAGATAGATTGCTACTCCACATAGAGAAGGCATTGAGTTGGAGACAGGCACAACGAAAAAGAATGGTATTAATATTGCTGTCCTCCTTTAAGGCGGGTCCACACTGAGCGCGACGCGCTGCGCAAAACGGCTGCGCGTGGCTCTGCGCACTCAGTGTGGACGGCGAACCGCGCTGTGCTGCGCCACGTCGTGCCACGGCGCGCAGTTTTCGGCTGTTGTCGGTACATCAAAGGAAGTGGCACGTTTGCGCGCGCTCAATTTAGACGGGGCTTCGGCTCGCTCCATCTTCAGACCGTGCGCGCGCTCCAACTGGAACACAGTGCACGCCTCGGAGCGGCGGGGCGCGCACGGCGCTCTCCTCTCTGCTACAGCTGTGCGCGGGGTGCAGCAGCGCGGCGCAGCACGGCGCGGCGCGCTCAGTGTGGACCCGCCTTTAGAAGCTGACCGCCCAAAACACACACACACACACACACACACACACACACACACACACACGACCTTTGACCATAACCACTAAGGCCCAACTGCGACTGCATGTGACGTGAGTAGCAGTCTAGCTGGTGTGGGGTAAAGGAAGAGGCTTGGGGGAGTGGAGGTAGCAGGGTAGGGTTGAAAAAGATGTTAGTGCCACTTGTTGGTGTGCAGGGACATGGTAGGGACAGGATAGAGCTGCTAGGTGCAGCTTCAAGAGGCGGTTGGTGGGGTGGGGGTGGGGGGGAGTAGAGAAGAGGGAAAGACTGTGTAGTTACATTGGTGGGATAGAAGGCATGTGTAATACTGGTGATGGGATAGCAGCAGGTGCAGGACAGGGGCTAGTGAAGATTGAGGCCAGGGATGTTATGGAAAGGAAGGGTGTATTGTATAGAGTGTTCCCACTTCCACCATTCAGAAAAGCTGGTGTTGATGGGAAGAATACAGATGGCACAAATTGTTAAGCAGTTGTTAAATTAAATCACATTGTGTTTGATGACATGTCCAGCAGTTCGGTGGTCCATCTGACTAATGGCCGTGGTTTGGCAGTAACCATACATTCAGACAGATACAGTAGTTTGTTAGTCATCATGCCCATGTAGAATGCTATACAGTGGTTGCAGCAAAGTTTATAGAACATGGAGTTCCAGAATCACTGTTTTTGTGTCTTGCAGTGGTAGACACACATGCATTAATTGCTGGTTCCCAAGTTGTGCATGAATAATACTTTGTTGACACAACACCGTAAGAGATTCTAATAGACGCAACTAAAGGATCCACATGATCTGATATAAATGTGACAGAATCGGAATCTTTTGAGATGTTACTTCCAGGCACTGGTTCAAAATCTAAGTTCCACAGAAGAATAGTGGTTCACACACTACATTCCACAGAAGAATATCATCAGTCATGAGTCCTGAGAAGGCCAATGTCGAAGAACTTGATGGTTCTGAGGGTGATGGCAGGCAACCTTCTGTTGCTCTTGTTCAGTATCTTCCATGGTGGCAGCTGGAGCGGTATCATGGTGTGTTGTAGGTGCAGAGGCTATGCTCAGGTAAATAGAGCCAGTGATCTCAGAGAGATGGGCTACTGGGTGCAGCCAGACAGCATTGTAAATATTCATCTAGTGGAAGGATACTCGCGCAGTGGTCAGTGAGCATGTGACTTGCGGATGCAGCATAGTGCCCACAATTGCAGTGGCGTCATCCTTGATGCACATGCTGCTGCTGGTGAGGCTACTGCCTCTAGTGGTGCCTGCTGGAGGTTGGCTTATCAACACGCATACTTATGTTTTTGGCTGTGATGTTGCCATCGAGGTGCCTGTGGTACTGCAGCATCAGAGTCTACACTCATGCTCATAAATTAAGGATAATGCTGATACATGGTGAAACAACTCTCTGGTGGGCAGTTTGCGGGTTTAAATCACCTTGGGGTATGACCATGCAGTGCATTTGACCTGCGGTCGTCGCACGGTGGCACTGGCAGCAGTCCACGTATGCAGAGGTGTGTTGGTGCATGTCAGAGTACGGTGCAGCGAGTAAGTGTGCAGACATTTTCAGATGTGCTAATGGTGACGGTGTGTTTAAAATGGCTCAAAGAACACATATTGATGATGTTATGAGGGGTAGAATACCAGGGCGACTGGAGGCTGGTCAAACACAGCAGGTCATAGCACGGGCCCTCCTTGTGCTACAAAATGTGATCTCAGGATTATGATAATGATTCTAGCAGACAGAAAACATGTCCAGGCACTACAGTACAGGATGTCCACAGTGTACAACACCACAAGAAGACCGATATCTCACCATCAGAATCCCGCAGACGGCCACGGAGTACTGCAGGTAGCCTTACTCGGGACCTTACCGCAGCCACTGGAACAGTTGTCTCCAGACACACAATGTACAGATGACTGAACAGAAATGTCTATTTGCCCAGAGACCTGCAAGGTGCATTCCACTGACCCCTGGTCACAGGAGAGCCCGTAAAGCTTGGTGTCAAGAACACAGTACATGGTCATTGGAACAGTGGTCCCAGGGTATGTTCATGGATGAGTCCAGGTATAGTCTGAACAGTGATTCTCGCTGGGTTTTCATCTGGCGTGAACCAGGAACCAGATACCAACCCCTTAATGTCCTTGAAAGGGACCTGTATGGAGGTCATGGTTTGATGGTGTGGGGTGGGATTATGATTGGTGCACATACACCCCTGCATGTCTTTGACAGAGAAACTGTAACAGGTCAGGTGTATCAGGATGTCATTTTGCACCAGTATGTTCACCTTTTCAGGGTTGCAGTGGGTCCCACCTTCCTCCTGATGGATGATAACGCACGACCTCACCGAGCTGCCATCGTGGAGGAGTACCTTGAAACAGAAGATACCAGGCGATTTTGTCTGTTCTCCAGACCTAAACTCCATCGAGCACATCTGGAATGCTCTTGGTCGATGTATCGCTGTACGTCTTCAAACCCCTATGACACTTCAGGAGCTCTGACGCACTGGTGCAAGAATGGGAGACTATATCCCAGCAGCTGCTCGACCACTTGATCCAGAGTATGCCAACCCGTTGTGCGGCCTGTGTACATGTGCATGGTGATAATATCATTGATGTCAGGGTACATGCGCAGGAAACACTGGCGTTTTGTAGCGCATGTGTTTTGGGACGGTTTTCTCAACTTATCAGCAATACCGTGGACTTGCAGATCTGTGTCAAGTGTGTTCCCTGTGTGCCTATGCTATTAGTGCCAGTTTTGTGTAGTGCCACGTTGTGTGGCACCACATTCTGGAATTATCCTTAATTTATGAGCATGAGTGTGCATTATCTTGAACCTTGCTCTTACACCTGTTGTATCAGCAAAGTATTATTTATGTAGAACCTGGGAATCAGCAATTATTGCATGTGTGTCTACCACTGCAGGATACAAAACATTGATTGTGGATCCCCACATCATGGATGTTATACCAGTAGCTGTAGTAGCAGCAGGTAAATGGCAGGGATATAATGACTGTCATTATTCATTTTAGTTTTACCCACTTACTTAAGCTGTTTAAGCTCCCATGCATAGACTAATTTCAAGAACCACAGAGTGCTTTTTCTGGAAGGCAGCCCATTTTGAGTCTTGATATCAGTGCTTTTAACCTAAACTGTTTTGCATAAAGGAAGGAAAGAAGACACTCTCCCCCCCCCTCCCCCCCCCTCTCTCCCCCCCCTCTCCCCCTCCCCAACCCCTTTCCCTCCACCTAACTCATCCCGTTCTCCCCCCATCCCACCTGTCCCTCCCTCTTTTCCTCCCTCCCAGACATGAGATGTTTGCTGTGTCTAATATTCCCTTAATCATTATGTATGAGCTTAGTGTACTAGGTTTTTATCTGTAACTTACACAGAAATAACTGTCATTCACTGTGAAGCAGATGTTTCTTAGCACTGTCCCACTTGGAATGGCTACTGTTGTAGATCAGTGTCATCATATCACTATCTCATTTAATACTGAGGTTGGTGTCAAGTGCAATTACATTTTCTTTTTATGTATTGTTTGATAGATAATATAAAATTTCAAATTTCACAAATATACAATTATTGTTGATGAGCACAAGTGCTGTAGAAACATTTTTTACATTTTTTAAGGTATCTTGATGGTGATAATCAAGGTCCGTTTCAAGACTTTATAAACAGGTGTTTCAGTTAACTTTTTACTAAGTTTGTTTTGTATGTAACATATTTTACCCCAAGAGAAGCTGCATGCCCTTTCATACCTAATTCTTTTAGTGACTTCTGAAATTCCAGTAATACAGATAGGCACCTAGACTACCTTACATTGTGTCTCTCAACCTTTTTCATAAATTGACTTCATTGCCAGCTATTTAAAATTGGCAAGAATTGCTGATGTTATCTCCAAGTTTGAAGCAACATATTCTGTTCTGGATTTAGTTCTAGAGACTACATGTCTATCTTCTGAAATGGTCACTAGATGAAAAATTGTGGCATTTACTCTGGGTGATATTGTTTTAGTAATTGAATTATTTTTTATTTCAGATTAGGCCTATACCTAAATTTGTTGCAAATTAATCTACAGCAATTTTCCATTTCATGTGATACACTATATTCAACATTATTTTACATCTACTTTTCAGATTCATAAACTGCCTTTGGCATCAACTGAATCTGCTTCTACCGCTGGAGATACAATATCTCTTAAGGATGATTTTCCAGATGATTTACCATTCTTCTGCTGTGTTGTGTGTCAGTCTGCTTACAAGTCTGTATCTGATTTTGTGACCCACGCATGCAAGGACGCCAGTCTCAAAGTAAGTTATCAGATGTCTTAACGTTTCTGTGAGTATAAACAATGAAAAGAGAGAGAGGTAAAGAGATATTTATATTCCTTCTGAGATGTTTGGCTTGATTGAAGTATGTGACAGGTGTTCTGATAGTTATATTTTTCATGTATGTTAGGAAATTGAAAAGAAAAGTCACAACTAAAGTGCAGACAAAATGTACTTGTGCAGACGGCACTGTAGGGGAGGTGACACCAGTAGTCATGGAGTTTCCAGCGTGAATGACCATTGAACATCAAGGGTGGTGCTGTTTAATATCTGAAGCCTGTGCGTATCTATGAAGCATACTATGCATATCTTGTATTACTTACAAGCTACACCTAGCGAATCTGCAGGTGGTTGTAGTAACCGGTTATGTTTATCAGACCAATAATTTGACCCATGTAGATGTTCAAAGTAAATAGCTTCTCACTAGAGTACTGAAAAAAGATCAACCAAAACAAAACAAGTTCAATCATGCATTGCCAAAAAGAAATCTCATAAAACAAAGAAGGGATAAGAATATAGTGCAAGAGACAACATTGCCTACTACTACAGTAAAACTTCGTTAACACGAATCCGAAGGGACCGAAAAATCTGGGGTTCGTGTTAAAAAAATTCATGTTAAGTGAAAACACAGATTTTAATAAGTATACATGTACAGCAGTACACTAATGTGTAATACACTACACTATCAATCACGTTATTGTAGACTTATAACACTATAAAGTGATTGTAAAATTACAAATATTCACAAATTATGTGCGTTACTTTCTTGGAAAAAATTCGGTCATGGTTCGCTGACATTCATGGGAACAATAATATTTTGTAATTTCTCAACCAATTGTAATGATAGCGTCTGTAAATCCAGCAGTGATGTCAGATGTTGAAGCGAACCATTCTAAACAGTTCAAGGCTGTAAACATCTCCTGACGGGTAGGTGGAATGGTATCTGTATTCTCTTTCTCTTCACTTTCTTCTGATGGCCCTTCTTGCACCTCGTTCACAGCTTTTGGCACATCCAATTCCACAGAAGCACATATGGCAACATTGTCATCTACACTAATGAATTCTTTGAAACTAACCCCATGGTTCGCAACGTCCTGCAGAACTGTCCATTCATCAGGTGAAGTGGCATCTTCTAACTTGTGGACGTTTTCAGTGTTGCTATGTCTCCAAGCTCTGGTAAAGCAATTCCCTATATGATGTGGCGATACTGCTGCGATGGCTTTTATTGCGTCAAGCAGATTCCAATTTGGGGTTGCACTATTGTTTTCAGCAGCACGAATTGCAGCTCTTACAAGTCGCTTATGGTAAGCTCTCTTTATGAGAGAGAGTATGCCTTAGTCGAAAGGCTGAAGGCGGCTTGTGGCGTTTGGTGGAATAAACTGAACCTTTATGTTGGATAAGTTCAGATCATGAACGTTATGGGCAGTACATCTGTCCAATGTAAGAACAACATGTCTATTTTGAGCAACTATTCAACTGTTGAAACGTAGAAGCCACTTGCGAAATGATGTGCCATCGATCCAAGCTTTCTTGTGGTGAGAGTAGATGCAAGGTAAAGTGTCCATATCTATGTTTTTAAAACAATGTGGTTTCTCGGATTTACTGATAACCTAGGGACAAAACATCTCACTGCCGTCAGCATTACAGCACAGTACAACAGTCACACATTGTTTGCTTCGTGCTCCACCATGACAATTATCACCTTTTATCCCCAGGGTGTGATTTGGAAAAAGATTGTAGAAAAATCCACTTTCATCCATGTTAAACACATCACACAAGGCATACTTTTCCCTCACTCGGATGAATTCATGCAACCAACTGTTTGCACTTTCTTTATCAACTTTATTTGCTTCACCACAAATTTGTACAGATGAAATTGAATGTTTCTTTTGGAACCGATACAACCAACCAGCAGAACAACGGAAGTCTTCGATGCCCATATCTTTAGCAATATCATTTGCTTTTGAGTGAATCACAGAGCCAGTTAAAGGTATGTTAGATGCATGCATATGATTGAACCATTCTAGCAGTAACATCTCGATGTCTTCATACTTGGCGGTACGAAGTCGTTTAGATTTGTTTCCAGAACCTGATGCCACAGCATTAATAATTTTTTCTCAATTCTTAATAATCGTAGATAAAGCAGATTTAGGTATTCCAAACTGCTCTGCAATTGCTGTTTTCTTGGTACCATGGTCCACTTCATCTAGAATCTTAAACTTTATCTGTACATTTAGAGTTGTCTGTTTCCTTTTTGCCATATTAGCATGCTACGTTACCGGTTGTAACTGTAGTTTTTATTTAGTATTCCAACTCAATACGGCTACGACTAACAGAACACCTGTCAAATCCAGCACTGAGTACATTCCTAAATGCTGCTGCACACATTATTGAATGTCTTACAATGTACAGCGTACGCTGATTGTTGAGGTGATCATCACGGCTACCGGCCTACAAAACATTAAAAACGAGTCAACAATAAATATAATTAGCTTTGTAACTACATTTCCTACATTCATTTCGGGAAAAAAATTACGCTTTAGAATACTCTATGGTCGGAAGTTTGTGTTACAGTGAAATTTAATTACGCTAGGAACTGAAACAGAGTTCGTAATTCGCCTTAACCGAAATTTGTGTTAACCGATAAAACATACCATAAGAACTAATGTATTCCTGGTGGGACCAACATTTTTTTCGCATTAATCGCGAGTTCGTCTTATGTGAGTTCACGCTAACGAGGTTATACTGTATATTGAAAATATAAAATAAAGCACAGGGTTCAGTTGACAGTTATTTTGTCAGTCTCCTGCTTAAATTTTCTTCTCCTTCTTCTGCCTATTTTAGAAGTAGTCCAGCCTAGTGAAGTGAAGTACTTGTAACTATATATCCCCCTCCCTCCATTCTCATTATGAAATGACTGGAATGGTTAATATTTCTTGAAATCCTCTCAAGCAGGTATTTAAATAGTTTTTTGCTGCTTTGTTTGTGTCTTCCAGCATAAATGTAATTACATTCCATACAGTCACTTGTGCCTTTTTATGAAGAAATGACCTTGCACCTGTGGTGCCATGCTATGCAATGTAGAGAAAACAAACAGAATGCTCAAAGTGCACAAGTTGGCAGGTGACAAGCAATTTGAGGTCACTGTCCCTTTAGAATAATGGGTGGACTCTCACAGCATTCAGCGCGAAAATTTGTTTCGGCACTGGAACACCGTTTTTTGTGCAAGCTCTAGTGGTAAACATTGAACCAGACTAAAATAAGTATTATGTAATGAACAGCCAATGCACACAGATTTATGTGCTAAATGGCATCGTTAAGCCTTGAACAGGTGTGTCTGGGTATAAAGTGTGCCAGCCACAAATAAAATTGTTTTGCACCATTCCATTGTTGTTTCACAATTGTAAGCCCATACCCATTCCTTCACTATTACTTTAGCTAATGTAGTGATAAATTGTATTGCCATACGTCCAAGTAACCAGTGGTAATATAAAATTAACAGGGAGCTAGGTGAGAAAAAATGGCCCATATTATGAGCTAGTGCCACAATCCCACAATGAGGCAGTTTCTTCTGAGATAATCAGTAATTGAATAAGCAGTTGAATGGGATCTGATGCAACTGTGCTATTTAATGCTTCCAGTGAATCGTTACTGTGGGCTGTCTCCTGTCCATGACAACTGAGTAATGTAATGAAAATTTATTTCATTATTGTTTAATTAAACAGTGCTCGAGCTCATATTATGTAAGTTTATTTTATCATTGGTTAATTCAACTGAGATTAAACTGTGGTAACATAAAGACAGCTATTCTTTACATGTGTACTAAGTACACCACATGCCCACTCATGTTATGAAAGACAGTATCCCACTCAAGGGCTAACAGTATGAAGTAAAATTTTCAGTAATTATCTCTCCTCAAATAGAAATTTTATGTACAGTAATAAAAGTTAGCCCTCATTTTTCCAGGTGTACCGCTTTATTGAGTTGCTTCAGCTGTAAATACAGTCAGAAAGAGAGAACAATTTTGAATTGCTCCTCTTAATTTTCTCTGCATTTTAATACTCTTGGACCACAACTCTTATCTGACAAAGACTAGGTTAGTTGCACATGTATTATGGTACTTTTGTAAATCAATTTACATGTGCCCCATCATAGTAAGGCATCATGAACATGGTTCATCGCTTATGAATGTAACTAATCAACTATTGTTTAAGGCAACATCCAGCTGTTAGATTTATTAAATAATATACAATAGTTCCTGTTGACAGAGCCATTAGAGAGGAATAGTTTGAGAATTGATATTTGTTCATTTACATTTGAGTTCTTATTATTATCATCTTTTGAGATTGAATTCGAAGGGATCACTTTCACGTTATCACCTTCAAATACTTTAGACTAAGATCCTTTATATTTTCAATTAGCCCACTTACTGTTTATGTGTGAGCTAAAGAAGTGTATTTATGTATTAAATCATGAAATTGTAGTCAAGAATGACAAGCATCCTTAAACTGAAATGGTGAATGGGAGTAGATTCTTCTGTTTTTCCTAAGAAGTTGTTTAGTTATTTCTCCTGGACACCTTCTTCAGTAATACTCAGTACCAATAGTGTTTCTTAATTTAACACAGCCACAATAAGGCTTGTTCTTACTGACTAGTCTGTAGAAACTGGACATTATTACAGTATTAATTGCTAACATTTTACATGTTTACAGATTTATAACAAATGACCCTACATTTTAACACTGGGTTCTACCTTTTTTTCTCTGTTGAAAGACTTGTGATTCAACAAACAAGTGTCAATGGAAATCACGTAATCCACCAACTTATTGTGAAAATATGAAAAATTCACGTATAAGAAAAGTGTTTTATGAAATAGATTTAAAAATACATGTAATACATTTCCACACCTTCATAATCTGTATCACAACAGTTATTTCACAGAATCATGTTATTTCTTAGTGTTTCCTTGAAATGAAGCTAATGATTAATAACAAGGTACAAGCCCAAGAATATCTAAGTAAACTGCAAGCGATTCATTGCTTGGTGATCTAAATTACAAGTCAACACAAGGTTAGTTTTCTAATGGTCTATAAAACTCAGCTTCATTGAACACACACATGAAAAACAATGATCAAGAAATTTATAATGTTAACTAGCACCACTGGCTTAAGCTCTGTACCCAGTTTGGTTTTGATTCATTTTTACTGTGTTATTTTCTTTTCATTATTATTTGTAACACATATTAATTTCTTTAAGATTTCAATTCTCTAGTGTCGTCTTTGATTAGAAAAATCGTAATAAAAGTTCTGAAATGAATTTGTGAAATTAATGTTCAAGATTATTTTTACTGCAGTTGAGGTAACAAGCAAAGCATATTCAGATTTGTCGAAAGACCCTGAGGCTAGGACAAACTGATTCAGTTCACTTTATTAGCTGAAAGAAAAAAATTGTTGTCCATGATACTACAGTTCTAGTGAATGATTTCTGATGACTTTCTACATCAATAACATTAGTTCCACATCAGCCAGCAGTAAAGTATATAATTACCGATCCATGTTGTAGAGCTGTGGAACCGATGTTGTCAATCTTACTGATGTCCGCAGCTGAGCAAGAATTAAGACAATTTGTAGATTGAATCGGCCCAAACAAATAAGACTTAATCCAGCTTCCATCCAGCGCCATTGCCAGCGGAGGACGTTGGACTTCTCTCTCATCACAAACAGAATGTTTTTTATAAAGTGGTTGTTCTGTGCCCATTTGAAAGAGCTATCAGAAAAAGTCTAGTTCAATATTTTGTTTAATGACATAAATATGTTAATATAGACATGACGTACAATCAGTACACCAGCAGCAACAGAGTTGTGCTGTTGCGTGGTGGTAGCAAACAGCATGGCATGGGCCGGCACAGAAGACGTAGCAAGTGGACCTGTGAGAACTGAAACACCAAGCCATTTTATGAAATGTATTGAAAGTGGTACTCTATTGGGCTCTGCTAATACATGGCCTACTCTCAAGCAGTCTTCAATGCAGTCAGTAGCAACAAACACTCGTCGATTGGTTGATGACTGTTGACCATGTCTGCCTCCCCAGACTTTTCTCATCTTGTGTGCCAGGCTACACTGTGCAGTTTGTCTGCTAGTACCATGCTGCAGTGCTACTAACTTGCTTTAGGAGTACTGGTTATTCCTCGTGTTTTGTTGTCCCTGTATGTATTTGTGGTTGTAAGTGCTTATGATTTAAGTGCATTTAATTTATCACAAATGGCAGTATTGTCTATCACAAAATTGTGTAAAAGTCTGTACATCATCTCCTGCCAGTTTCCACATTTTTCAGTTACTATTTCGTAATACATAAATAGCAAGAATCCATGTATTATAAGCTTTCATGATAGGTATATAGTAAATTTCTAATTCTAACTAGGGAGAAAATCTTGCTGCAAGTAAATAATCATTGGGGCATGTAGTTAAGATGGGGTTAAAATAAGAAAACAATGAAAGCTGTTCCTCATTATGACCTAAAAACATAATTGTGATACAGAAACTTGTAAAGCACAGCAGTGATATAGTCTTTTTTGTTTTCTTGCTGCAGCTTCATGTTTTAATTAACTATACAGTGTTATTTGTTAAATTAATTACACCACTCATGAACTTCTTTGTGCTGTGAATGTTTTACATGATTTTCCATATATTTACTCCTCTTGTTTGATGTTTGTATTTTCGCTTTTAACGCCTTAACTTACATTGTTGTGTGAGAGACGTAGCGTGCTGACCTGGCCAAACATCACCTAGACATATCAGAGACGTGCTACGTTTACTGCACCGAACAAGCACATGTCGTGTGAGAGACGTCATCGGTCAGCTGCGCCATATGTAAACAGAACGTCTCTGAAACGTTGCAGAGCTGATCGAGTACACGCAGCATACACGAAGTGTTTTTTCCCGCTTTCGGACCTGCCGATATTACAAAAATACTTTCACAATGTTCCCGAAGTGTAAAAAAACATGTTCGCGAAGAAAAGGAGACATCTGGTGGCATAGCCAACAATGATTTTGCAGGATATTTTGACAGCGGCAGTGACAGTGGTAGTGACCTGTACAAAAATGGTTTAAGCGGATGGTGATTGAAGATGATACTGACGAAGAAGAGCAAACCTACCAGCAACAATCAGAGTCATGGATGTGGCAAAAGGAAGACAATGAACCAACAATGTGGACGTATACGGATATTCCCGAATAAAGTAAGCAGCTTTACAGCCCATGAGTACAATTAGATGTTTTCTATGTAATATTTAATAGTACATTTTGGGAAAACATCATAACTGAGACGAATAGATACGCACAAGAAGTGCTCAACAATGAACAGAAGAGATGAAAAATAGACCAAAAGTGGTCTCCTATCGGCTGTGATGAAATAAAAATATACATTGCACTATGTATAATCATGCTTGAAGTAAGGAAACCATCGATTCAGATGTATTGGTCTAGGAGGGCCGTTATAGAAACGCCAATATTTAGGAAGACGATGCCATTCAGGAGATTTCTGCACATAAGTAGATTTCTACATCTAGCGAATAACAGTGTAGCCAATAACACAGATAAGCTGTACAAACTAAGGCCAGTCATAGATATGTTCAATCAAAAATTAAAGAAGTGTACACAATGCAAGAGAATATTGCCATTGATGAATCATTAATGAAATTTAAGTGGTGCTTATCCTACAAACAATTTAACCCATCAAAAAGAGCGAGGTTTGGTATTAAAATTTATAAATAGTGAGAGTCAAGTTCAGCATACTGCTATGATTTTAAGATATACACGGGTAGTGACAAATGTGATGCTAGTGGTAGTGCCTCTGAAAGAATAGTTCTAGAACTATCACAGTTGGTATTATACAAAGGGCATACTCTATATTTGATAACTGGTTTTCTTCACTGAAACTTTTCAAAACTCTCCTCACCAATAAAACTAATGTGATTGGAACAGTGCGCTCAAACAGAAAAAATATGCCCACAGACTTCCTGAAGGCAAAATTAAAGAAGGGAGAATATACAGTGAGGAGTTGTAATGGAATATTGGCACTAAAATGGAAAGATAAAAGAGACGTTTACATGCTTTCCACAAAACATTCAACAGCAGAAATGATTTCCACAGACACACCTCTCCGAAATGCGTCGTGGAAACCGAAATGTGACGTCGAATACAATAGAGGCATGATTGGAATTGATCGCCAAGATCAGATGCTCGCATGCTTCTCTGTGATGAGAAAATATATGAAAGGATACCGCAAGATATTCTTTTACCTATTTGATGTTGCTTTATTTAACACATACATTTTGTATTACAAAATACATTGTGGCAGACGACAGAGCTACGCAGAATATAGGATTCACATTGCAGAATCATTGTTGAAAACTACACCTTTACCGGAATATAATCGGAAGGGACGATTAGCATCCGGCGATACACCACAAAGACTGCACGCGAAACACCGGGGACATTTTCCCGAACATATTGATCCAACACCATCAAAAGTAAATCCTGCAAGAACTTGTGTAGTGTGCAGAAAGCATAAATGTCGTAGCGAAACAAGGCGAGAATGCAAAAAGTGCAGGGTTGCATTACATGTGCCAGATTGTTTTGAACGATATCATACAATCGAAGACTATTAAATTCATGTACATGTCATTGTGAAGACAGTGCATTTGAAAATAAGTTTGCCAGCGTAGTCCCAGAATGTTTTGAACGAAATATTATAGTCTTAGATCATTGCATTGGTGTGAATATTATTATTAAGATGTATTTCATCAATGTATGTTTGCTTATAAAGGGAAATAAAACGTTTGTTAATATATAGTTGCATTTGAGACAGTGAATGTTTCATTTCCAATTGGCAACCAATCGTCATTATTTATGATACCTGTAGAAATGTCATGTTACTGGTATCTCACACACGTACTTAAAAATCCCGAGGGTGTTTGCACGACACTCGGACGCCACCAGGCATAATACACCACAGCCTTAGCGTGTGTAAGTGCGGGGAATCATAAGGCAGATCTGTACCTTGCAGCCGCTTATGGCTCACGCTAACGGAACTTAAATCGTACGGCAAAGGGTTAACTGTTTCTCCTAAGTAAAAGTTGTTTTTGTGTCTTTGAATTTCTGTGGCCTCTCTGTACTTCCTAGGTTAATGATGATTGGGTCTTGAGAAAATTATTTGGTGGTTCCGTGGTCCTACTGCTTGGTCTGCTACTGCTGATTTATCTGTGTTTTCCAGATGACAGTTGCTGTCGTCTTCCTTAAATGTTAATGCTTTTTGTAGTTTCTATGTATGTTTGACCGATTGTGCAAGGGATTTTGTATACTTCTGTTGTTGCTAGCAGGTTCTTTGCAGTGTCCAAATATTTGTGCACCTTTCTTGTTGGTTTAAACACTGTGCCAATACCATGTCTTCTTAGTACTCGGCTAACGTGAAATGTGACTGGTTTTGCAAATGGGAAGAAAACTTTCCCTTTCGTTGATTTTTTTGTCACTAGAAGCTCCAAATGTTTCAGAAAGTAGTGCCCTGTTCTTCTTTTCATCAGGGGACCTGTTGTTTCTGAAAGAAGTTGCTAAATGATCAAGCTCTTCTACCAAGTGCAGCGGTTCACAGATTCTTTTTGCCAAGTGCACCAGTGTTTTGATCATTCCTTTTTCATGCGTGAAATGGTGATTGGAATTTTTGTGAAGGTATTTATCCATGTGAGTGGGCTATCTGTAAACTTTGTGTCCTAAAGTTCCTTTAGGTTGTGGAAGTACATATCCATCCAGTAATGAAATTTGACCTTCTTTCTCCTTTTCCAAAGGGAACTCACCTCGGAAGATGTTCTCCGTAGTTGAGAACGAAACGTCAGGGAGAAGAATTTCTACAGATCGACCACGGCAACATAGCCTGGAAGTGTTTACTGATAAAGATGCCGGTCGTGAAAGCCTACATGGGATTTATCTATATATTATTCAGAAAATTTAGAAATTCTGAGTTCTTTTTCTCCTTGAAGCCATGTACTGAAAGTGTCATATCTATACTGAAACAAGAAAGAGGGTTTCTTCATGGCCATCTGAAGGGCTCTGTCTTCAAGTTTTTTCATGTAGAAATTTGCTACTACTGCACTGAATGGGTTCGCCAAAGCCACAACATCTGTTTGCTCACAGAATTTGCTGTCCCATTGAAAATAAGATGTTGTGAGAGAACGTTTAAAGGAATGTGCTGTGTCTGTTATGAAAATACCTTCCAAATGTGACATCACCTCATTAACAGGGACCATAGCAAACTGTCATACAACAACAAAACTGGCCATACTATGTCTTGGACTCAACTTGAATTTTAATTTTTTGATAAACTGACCAAAATTTTAAATATGTTACATGAAGGGGTGGTGTCTGTTCATTCAGACGTATCTGAAAGAACAGACATCACATGAAATCTGCAGCTGCCAATCATATTATGTAAATTTTTGCTCAGCATCACTGATTACACGTAATGTCTGTATGCAGCTGATATCATGACTTCCTTCCTCTCCCTTTCCTTTCCTTTCCTTTCCTTTCCTTTCCTTTCCTTTCCTTTCCTTTCCTTTCCTCCCCCTCCACACTCAATTTACATTTAATGTAAGTTCAGTATTTCCTACAAATGGCTAGAGTGCGTAAATAGTGGACAGTCCCATTGGTTGTGCAATCAGTAGTGCTAACGATAGGCTTTAATGGAATGTCAGGATTGTCAGTTTTTGGTAAACCATACAGTATTGGTGACAATGTTTCCGATTTGGTGAGACACTTCTTTCATAGGGAGAAATTGAAGAGACCTTCATTGCCTTGTTTGTTACATTAAGAACAGAGGTTGCAGGATCTCCCTTAAGATTTCTGTATCTTCAGTGTTCTAACATGTTCTGAAATTTATTGTGGCTTTCTTCTTTCCCCATTAACTCTACAGCATTTCCCTTACTTTCTACAGGAATTAGAATGTCTTTATCAGAATTTACATCTCGGGGAACGGTCTTTTCATCTTTTTGTTAAGCGCCTGTGAGGTAGTTTGCTTCTGAGCAATATCTCAGTTGATTCCATGCGTATTTTCTTTGCTGCTAGTCCAGCTAAAACACAGATTCTGGCTTCAGTATTGGGAACAATGTTTTCCATCGATATTATAGAACATGAAAATTGCGTGGTTTCCTTCTTTAGCAAGTACAACTGTTTCATTCTTATGCAGAACTCTATAAACAGTTTGGCCTGCTCAGCTTGTTTAAGTATGAGTATTTATAACCTTTGATGTTGTCTCCAGGAGTAGGGAGTAGGAGACAAAACTATAGCCACAGAAATATGCATTTTTATATTTGATGATGAATTACCATTTCAAATATTGAAATTTATTCAATATTTATCAAACCCAGATTTCCCAATTATTATATGAATTAATAATCTGTGAGAAGAAATAGATAGGTGTGTAACATGTGGACGTTTGGGTCAGTCTGGAGCATGCTTAGATAACCTGTGTGGTAAGGCAACTACTCACAGTAAGCAGGAAATCCAGGTACCAGTCCCCGTGTGGCACAAATATTCACGTGTCGCTTTAAGGTGGTTCTTCTATACCTATTACAGTTGAATTTTAGAAATAAATTTAAACATAAACATGCCTTGGACCACAGCATAATGCCTATAAAACAAACTTTACCAATAATGCAAATATTGGCTGTGAAAGCCTCCATTATATTCCCCCAGACAATCATTGGACTGTTGACAAGGTGATCTGTAGGAAACAGGCATTTTTAGATTGGCTAGTACACAGCTGGCAGTGGTGGGAGGGACACGATGCATACCTCATTCACTGTAGAACCGTTCACTATTTCAGTAGTAATGATACTGTGGAGTACTGTTTTTGCTTATGAAACTTTTGGTCTAAATGCCAAGTCTGTTGTTGCAACAAGGCACATATTTCACTGCTATTTTAATTGCACAGCTGAAATTGCAGTGCAGTCATATGATGGGTTACAGCTTTCAGAACAGCAGAACACATTCTTAAAAAGAAACTGCTAAGTTCTGATAAAAAAAAGTGGGAACATCTCACATTGGTATTGTGAGTCATCAGGAGCCTGAGATGATCTGCATATCAATATTCGCACTGTCTACAGATGTGCCTTGAGCCTGCGAGAAAAATATTATTTTTGGATATAAATTTCCATCCGTAAAAAATGCTGATAGTCCAGCAGATGAATGATTGGGACTTCCAACAAGAAGAAGACTTCAATTTGTGCATGCAAGTCATCTGTGCAGCTGACCCAAATGCAAGTGTTTATGAGCGGTTATGTAGTTCATGAAAGATCTCTTCACTCCCCATGTGTGACCATATGGTTTGCCCTAGCAGCTGTTGGTGTAATCAGTCTCTCTTTTTTTTGAGAAGGATGGCAAAACAGTGACAGGGAACTCCAGACATTAGGTACACATGCTTAACATATTCCTTCCACCAGAATTGCAGAGACAGCAGATAAATGAGGAGTGTTAATTTTCCCTCTGCACCTGATCCCTCATTTTGGTGACGTGCCATGGACTCCAGGATCGCAAGACATGTCTACTTCTAACTTTTTCGTGTGGGATATTTGAAAGAGCGCACCAGCACTAATAAACTCCAGAGTTTAATGGAGTTTGGGAGGTGGGAGTTGGAGAGATGGATTTGATTGTTGAATGCCTGTTATCCCAAGTTGTGAGTAAATTCTCGCAAATAGCTGAAAATTGAATACGAGAGAATGGGCACCACTTGGATGATGTGTGTCATTGTGTATAAGGTATCTTTATGTAACATTTTTATGTAATTGTAAACTGAATAGTTGGATTTGTTCCATATACTTCTCTCTTTGTCACAACAATTGGCCTGTTCACTTCCAATTCCTTATGTGACATTCTTTCTTGATATGTTTGGATCGTTGAACAATGGGTCTGGCACTTTTATTTCATGTTACATCTCTCACTCCCTCCCTCCTCCTCCCCCCCCCCCCCCCCCTCCTTTTCCCACATACGCATACACAAATATATTTAGAGCTAATTGTTGCGTTGATAAATGCGGACATGGGATGTAGCAGACTGCTCGCTAATTCTTTAAATTGCAGCCTATCATCGACATATGTGTCACAGTTTGTAGTTGAAGAAAGCTATGAGAACTTGTACTTCACAGACACTAAAAAAATAATAAAATTAATTGTCTGTATAGGCTTGTATTATTACAATTTTTAATCACGTGAGTCAAGAACTGTTACTACATATCTGAGCTGAACTGAAGTAACTTTCCTTCTGTAATCAGTTTATCAGAAAGTTAAGCTATTTATGTGTGGGTATGAAAGCATTTGCAAGAAGAGGAATGGAGAACAATGAGCAAGATCAAAATGTCAGCAGTGAATGCTGCTTCTGCTGCTCTAATACTTGAATTATTAGAGGTGAGACTTGAGTAAGGGCTGTTAAATTCGAAAGCTGTCTCTGTCTGTCTGAAAGCTCTGTCATCATCTGTGAAGCAGATTCACATTCAACTATATAGATTGATACATTTAGAGAGTCTATACAAGGGCGATGCACTTGAGGACAATATTATGGAAATGGAAGAGGATGTAGATGAAGATGAAATGGGAGATACGATACTGCGTGAAGAGTTTGACAGAGCACTGAAGGACCTGAGTCGAAACAAGGCCCCCGTAGTAGACAACATTCCATTGGAACTACTGACGGCCTTGGGAGAGCCAGTCCTGACAAAACTCTACCATCTGGTGAGCAAGATGTATGAAACAGGCAAAATACCCTCAGACTTCAAGAAGAATATAATAATTCCAATCCCAAAGAAAGCAGGTGTTGACAGATGTGAAAATTACCGAACAATCAGTTTAATAAGCCACAGCTGCAAAGTACTAACACGAATTCTTTACAGACGAATGGAAAAACTAGTAGAAGCCGACCTCGGGGAAGATCAGTTTGGATTCCGTAGAAATACTGGAACACGTGAGGCAATACTGACCTTACGACTTATCTTAGAAGAAAGATTAGGGAAAGGCAAACCTACATTTCTAGCATTTGTAGACTTAGAGAAAGCTTTTGACAATGTTGACTGGAATACTCTCTTTCAAATTCTAAAGGTGGCAGGGGTAAAATACAGGGAGCGAAAGGCTATTTACAACTTGTACAGAAACCAGATGGCAGTTATAAGAGTTGAGGGACATGAAAGGGAAGCAGTGGTTGGGAAGGGAGTAAGACAGGGTTGTAGCCTCTCCCTGATGTTATTCAATCTCTATATTGAGCAAGCAGTAAAGGAAACAAAAGAAAAATTTGGAATAGGTATTAAAATCCATGGAGAAGAAATAAAAACTTTGAGGTTCGCCGATGACATTGTAATTCTGTCAGAAACAGCAAAGGACTTGGAAGAGCAGTTGAACGGAATGGATGGTGTCTTGAAGGGAGGATATAAGATGAACATCAACAAAAGCAAAACGAGGATAATGGAATGTAGTCGAGTTAAGTCGGGTGATGCTGAGGGTATTAGATTAGGAAATGAGACACTTAAAGTAGTAAAGGAGTTTTGCTATTTGGGGAGCAAAATAACTGATGATGGACGAAGTAGAGAGGATATAAAATGTAGACTGGCAATGGCAAGGAAAGCGTTTCTGAAGAAGAGAAATTTGTTAACATCGAGTATAGATTTAAGTGTCAGAAAGTTATTTCTGAAAGTATTTGTATGGAGTGTAGCCATGTATGGAAGTGAAACATGGACGGTAAATAGTTTGGACAAGAAGAGAATAGAAGCTTTTGAAATGTGGTGCTACAGAAGAATGCTGAAGATTAGATGGGTAGATCACATAACTAATGAGGAAGTATTGAATAGGATTGGGGAGAAGAGAAGTTTGTGGCACAACTTGACCAGAAGAAGGGATCGGTTGGTAGGACATGTTCTAAGGCATCAAGGGATCACCAATTTAGTATTGGAGGGCAGCGTGGAGGGTAAAAATCATAGGGGGAGACCAAGAGATGAATACACTAAGCAGATTCAGAAGGATGCAGGTTGCAGTAGGTACTGGGAGATGAAGAAGCTTGCACAGGATAGAGTAGCATGGAGAGCTGCATCAAACCAGTCTCAGGACTGAAGACCACAACAACAGCATTTAGTGGTTTCATGTAATGGTGAATAACCGTGCTACATTACAAGAAGGCAGACAAATAACACATTAGTACAAACATTGTTGTCTAAGTTAGGAAATATCATTCACAACATCAGAGTTAATTATCCTAATAGTTTTCTTGTGACTTTTACTCTCCTGTCCGTGTGGCTGCATTGAATACTCCTGTGATTGCATTCAGTAGGTATACATTCTAGTACCTACCTCACTTATAGTGATAAGTTACTGTAAACTTTCCTTGGTGTTTCCACTGATCTCCACTTTATTCCTGTTACTATCTTACTCTAATTTACACTGGATTGATGGCTGAAAAGTCCATTACCTGTATGAAAATGTAAACTATACCTGCAAAAGTGCTGGTTGCTTCTTGAAAGCAAAAAGGGACTATTTTTCTATACTTGCCTTTTTGTTGCGTTATAATAGTTTCTTGTCAATGCCTTGCTTTTCTGTAACTTGTGTTCAGTTGCTGTTCTCTGTTGTTGTGCACTAACTATCTGTTTTTGCCTGTATGATCCTTGGCTTATATGTATACTGCTCCATTTATCTTAAGTGTGTGTAATATGGAGAATGAATGTGTGATTGTACAGACTGGATTTAAGTTCTATACTGGCTTGTATACCCACAGACCGATCAAGGACTCTGCATGACCACTGCTAATTTACACACCAGATATTTAACTCGAATCGCTTATTCTGCATTTATTTAAAATTGTCTTTACCATTGACTCTAATGAACATTAGAACATCTGCCTCGTATCACCTGCTTTATTTTTTGTCCTTCATGTGATTTAGTTCTGAATGTTTTCCTTTGTCACACTATGCTTTATTTTTAGCAGAGATATTGTGATCTCCCAGAAAAATTATATTTCTTCCAATTTCAAGAATGTGTTTTGAAGTAAAGGGAAAGCTGTTGTTCCTCTGATCACTGTCACTAATTTCTACATTTTCTTTTTCTTTTATGAGTGCAGCTAGGACGAGAGGCAGTAGCAAGTGCTGAACACCTGAGACAGCTTCGCAAATTTCTTTGTGGCCTTTGCCGAGAAGAATTCAGAAGTTTGGCTCGAACATTGTACCATCTGGCACGCTGTTCTGGTGGCCCATATCGCTGTGAGCTCTGCCCAAACAAGTATGATTATCCACGTGAACTCAACCAACATAAAAGCAAGGCACACAGGTTTGTAATTGAGTAGAATTGAGGAGGATAAGTGTTAGCATAAGAGTGTGGAGTAGTAAAGAAAGTGGGTGGGTAGTGGATTCTGCACACTGCACAGTAAGGGGTGGGGGGGGGGGGGGAAAGAGAGAAGAGGAGGGGGGGGGGAGAGAGAGAGAGAGAGAGAGAATGTGAATGTGATGCCGAGAGATTTACTTCTGTTTTTCAGTGCAGTAGGAACACTGGCATACACAAGCTTCCATAGTGATCTGCATTCTCAATAATGCAAATGCATAGATAATCATACACACGACAGTATTGTCAGTAATAGTGATGTTTATTTCAGACTGAAAGTCCTGGTAAAGGTAGGCAACCATCATGAGATATATGATAAAAATGACTTAAAAGGGTTGTTAGTTGTTGAAAAAAATCTAATAGCTGGTTTTGGAGAGTTTTTTATTTCCATGTTCACAACATGTTATGGGCCCAGTCCATCATCTGGTGACTTGTCAGTAATTAAAATTTGAGATTACAAACTCTTCCCGTAATACAAATATATGTATACAAAAATGCAAGGTTCAAAAACACACAAAAATAATAATAAATCGAAGATATCAAAACACTCATAAATCTGCATACCATATCCAGCTACGTCAGCTCAAGAGGCAGTTGTAAATGCCGCACATCAAGAAATGCGTATGGTATATCAGGTGCAATAACCTACCACTTGCACAGACAGAAACCAAATTTACCAGCACCAGAGCTGTAGGTAACACGCACCATGGCCGATAAAGGGCACCTTTGGCTGGCACAGCACCTTGTAGCAGAACTGCCAGTGTGATAAGGGTGCATTTGGGGGGGGGGGGGGGGGACTATAAGATTAAGTGTGGAGCTTGTTGCAAGTTTTACATCAGACAGTCTGGGAGGGAGTTCAGAACTCAATGTAGGGAACATGATTATTCTAGCTGTGGTCGTGCATTAAGAATCCACTTACTTGAGTGTAATCATCTGCTTCGTGATATCAAAAACAATGTACAGATTCTTCAATGTGAGAATAAAAGTATTTATTTGGATGTTTTGGAAGACCTTTAAATTTTCGTGCACAGATGGTGCTTGTATGACTGATAACTTAATGAGCAGATCTGTGGAACAAGATATTGGTATTTTCGCCTTATTGATAATTTCTTCAGTTGCCACTGGTAGTGAAAATTGTGCTCTTTGCGGCAACTATTTATAACATCAAATGTTCGGTGAAATTTGCCACATTTTTGAGTTTATTTTTTAATGTCCTGTAATTTTCACACATGTAGTTCCTGTCATATCTTACATGGTTTGTGTTTTTGAGCCTTACCTTAGTCGTTGATAGTAATCTTGCTATGCAACTTTTAATAAACTTTGTTTTGATACTGAGGGTTCTGCCATGTGGCGTGCTAGCCCAAGGTGCCCACTATCGGCACTACCTACCACTCTGGTGCTGGTACTTTTGGTTTCTGTCTGTACAAGTGAAAGGTTGTTGCACCTTATTATATACCACACGCATTTCTTGATGTACAGCATATACAACTGCCTCTTGAGCTTAGTAATTGTATATGATATGCACCTTTTGTGCCCGTTTTGACAGCTTTTACATTTTTGAATCTTGAACTTGTGTATACTTGCATTTGTATTAGGGGAAGAGTTTGGAATCCCAAATTTTAACTTCTGACAGGTCACCAGACGATGGACTGGGCCGAAAATATATTGTGAATGTGGAAAGAAAAAAGTCTCCAAAAACAGCTACAAGATTTTTTCAGCATCCAACAAGCATTTTTAGAGTCATTTTTTATATTAATCATGATGCTGTTGGTGTAGCTTTTTTCTTTAAATACTGTCAGTGTTTAAATTTTGTACTTTGAACAATAATGATCTGTTTTTTCAGTAAAATTCTTTTGGGTATGTGACCATATTGTTAATACATAAAATTCTCCAATGATTTGGCCACTGTTGCAAATGGCAGTGCTGAGTGCATAATGAGAAAACTTACTTTTTGCTTTCTAGAGGAATTAGCTGTTTTTGTAATATGGTAGGGTATTGAGGATGAGAAGGAGGGGTGTTATACATCATTTATTGGTGTCTGCTTTATTCCACGTTATTGGTGGAAACAGACATCTTTTCGTATCTCATTCAGCAAAAGCACAACACCCTGAGGAAGCCCATTTGCAACAGCGGCCAAAGTGTTGGAGAATTTTACATACTGAAAATGCACTCACACCCAGAAGAATTTTATTGACAGTGATAACAGCCACAGAAGACTACACTTTGAATGATCTGTTTTGTTGATCAAATGACTCTTTGTAATTCTTGTGTTTGTTAGCTACATTAATCAGATATACTTAAGTCATTCTCAAACTGTAAAAATATGTAAGTTAAGGATATCAGAAACAGAAGATTTAGTGTGATATTAAAAGCTGATTTTTTATATATATATATATATATATATATATATATATATATATATATATATATATATATATATATATATATATATATATATACGAACTGCTTACAATATCTGCTGCTTTTTTGTATGAACTGCTTACAATATTTATATATTTGCATGGGACCTAATGTGTCTTATATAGTAAAATACATTTTATGAGCCCAAGATAAACCCTTATCCTTATTTTTATAATGCAGCTGTAGATATAGTTATGGTAACAAAATCATAAGTACCAGTAATTAATATTTCCATAGTTCATTGTAAGAAATCTCACTCGCAAAGATTTATTAATAGAAGGTTTCATAGTCGCATTTCTGACAGTTTTTTAATGGTACTCTTCATCCTGTAGTTTTCCCATGTGCCTTATGCAAGCTATCCCTGCAGATGTTGAGATGTCTGTCGCTTATTGTCTACTGCCGTGTGTGTGTGCACCTTCTCAACATGTACGGTTCTGAGTATATTGTTCTTGTCCACAGTATATGATTTTGCCGGAGCTAAGACCAGCTCTGTTGTGCTATAATGACAGTGGTCCAACAACATTGTGTCCATGCTGCTTTGCAGTTTCATCTGTCTCATAAGTTCTGTCTGCAGGCTCATGATTACTGATAAGTACCAGCAATTCTGCTCTGGTCTGTTATGAACTATGGGGTATTGTGTTAGAAGTGTGCAGGGAAATTGGCAACAATTGTTGTTTAAATCATTTTTAAGAATACTGTATGTCACTTCAGAATGGTAATCTTCAAAATTCTTAGCCTTTGACACATTAAAATCAGCTTACTCTGTAGAATAAAGCCATGTTCTGCTGACCCAACGTGAAGCACTGTAAGTCAATTACTTTTGCCAACTTTAAGTTCACCGTACCCATTACTCATTGTGTAGCACATTCCCGTTCTGTGCTTTTGATTGATGTATGTTTCATCTGTGTAATGAATTTGAGATATGTTATCTTGTTTGATCTCGTGCATTGTTCTCAAAAACACAGTCCCCAGACCTGCAGTACCACTATGCTTCGTTAGCAGTTTCTTCCTGTCGCTCTTTTCTGGTACCCAAAACCCATATCTCTAATTATCCTCAGTATGGTCCATTTGCTCCTTTCAAAATTTTTGGCTTTATTCATAAGCAAAAGTAATGTTTCTGCTGATGGATATTCACCTTTAGCATACATGTTGAATACAATCCACCACAAAATGTTTTTCATTAAGCCATCTAGATCACCCGCTTTTTTGCAGTTTTATTGCTTGCATTATCTCATTCGTAATTCTCTGTACAGTCTTTAAGCCAAACTCACCAGCTTCTGCCATCTACCTCTGACATTTGGCAATGGCAAGACACATGCTGTATGACAGCTAAGATCCAATGAAAGACTGTCTTCTCGAGTGCTGATACATACGTAACACTGTGCCTCTTGCTTGCTTGTACAGCACATGATGTGACTGCTTTCTACCACTCACAATGAATGCAAAATAATCACTCAGTTCTGAACTCCATAACTGAAATGAATAATTAGCCTCAAGAACACAGAATGAAGACAACAAAGTCACTGACAGCTCACTTTCTCTGACTGCTGCTGCGGTGATATAGTAACTCTAAGAAATCTTCTTGTGGTTTCTGGCTGTAAAAAAATGTTCGTAGAGTTCTTATTTTTTTACAGGCAGAGCTTAGATCCTGCAGCATGCATATAAATTTGTTGAATGATTCATTGGAAATCATTTCTATAAAATTTTAAGTTTAGCTCTTGTTAGATTTCTGCTGATTATGTATACTTGCGTCTTCTTAAATCAGAGAACCTGGATTTATAATAAGAGGCATGAGTGACTTCTTTCATAAACCTCTCAGATGAGGCTTGCATTTATCCATAAATTAAATTCTGTGGAAAAAGAACATAACAGTCAATATTATGAAAAGGATAGGGTGCTATTCATGATATAGTGGAGATGTTGAGTCGCAGACAGGCACAACAAAAAGTCTATTAAACATGTAAGCTTTTGGCCAGAATGCCCTCTGGTCTTTTTGTTGTGCGTGTCTGCGACTCAACATCTCTGCTGTATAGTGAGTAGCAATCTGTCCCTGGTCTTCTTCCTCTTAAATATCTCCCCTACTATGATGCATATTTGCTTAAATGACAAAATTTGTCAAATGTGTGAAGTTGTTCAGCTGTTAAGACAGAGGACTGATATTTAGAAGTGAGGTTGAAATCCCCATCCAACCATTGAGACTTAGGTTTTCTGTAAGGTTCCTCAATTACTTCAGGTGAATTCCAACATGATTTCATCAATGAAGCCAAGACATTCTCTCACACAGTCTTCTTCAAGTGAACTCTTGTACCGTTTATAATGATCTTGTCAAGAAAGTAATTTTTAACCTGCTTCACTTATTTTTCTCTTTCTACAGGTGTATCTGAAAGAAATTGCATTAATGAAAGACACCATTGGTAGAAACTAAAAGACTGTAAATAACCCTGGTTACATTTACAGATAGTGTGTGTAATTTTAGAGAAACTATATTTCAGTCATGTTCAGAATTCTTTATCCACTATACAAAAATTTAATTTTATAAAGGATTGGCTGTTGTTTTATATTGCTGTCCTTAGTTATTCATTGTCATATTCATAATAAAAATAATAATGAGATCTTTTGTGAATTATAAACTGTGAAAGAGGTTTGGAATGATGGGTACCATAAGATAAATAAATGTTGATGCTTTCAAAACCATAGTTATCTTTTTCTTGGATCTGAAGAGATAAATAAATAGAGGAGAATGTGAAAATAGAAAGTCATTTGCCAAGAAAGCATTCAAAGGGAGTCTTGATCCAGTAGTCACCATCTGCATCCTATATATCCAACTGTATCTTCTTGTATTAATAAAATACTGCTAAATCATTAAAGACATACAAAAAATGGAAAGAATAAAGGTAAGCACTCATGGTATAATTGTACCGAGCTATCTGTAGCCATGAAATCAAGTTCAAAGTTGTTGCTCAGCAGTTGGATGTTTTTATTGTTGTCGTCGTCGTAGTTTCGTCGTTGATATACCTCGCATACTTAAAATCTTCATGTGACTGCTAGATCGAAACAAGGCTATTGGCTGTTGTTTTTCCTTAGAAGTATCCTAGTAACACTGCCAGTGGCCATGGAGTACAATCTCTTCTACTGTCATTCATTTACTGCTACCTTCTGTGAAGCCACAAAACTGAGTGACTCTAGCCAGTGTGAGGAGATGTAGAGCAGAATCCTTCATGCTATTCAAATCAGCTACCTTTGAAACTTTTTGTACATTTTTTGTGTAAAGTATTTTTAACTTTTTGTTTCTATAATTGAGGTATGAACATATTCTAAAGCAATTTCACAAGATTCCTGGTAATGAATAGCCAGAACATGTGTATATATTTGATTGAAGCTTTGTGTTTCAGGGGTGCAAATAGCTTTTTCTGTGATGAGTGTGGTTTAAATTTTAAGCTCAGAACATCCTTGCAGAAACATAAAGTAAATCGTCATGAGAGGCACGAGAGCCTTTTCACATGCGATGAATGCTCGAAAACATTTACGAAGAGAATACATCTAACTAGGCACAAAATATGTTTTCATCGGTTTGAAAGGAAATTCTTATGCCAGGTAAACAACCTACTGCATAAAATAATTAATATATTTCTGTTATTATTAAAAATACTGAATTTTTATCACCATTTTCTTTTGCAAAAATATGCCGCTTTTTTTGTTATTTGTATTGCAGTAAATTTAAAATAGAAGAAAAATTTATACTAGGGCAGAACTTTTTGAACTTTCGATCATTTTTCATGGGCCATCCCCCAGCGTTGTTCCATTTCACTGTAAAATGAGCTGTGTGAAATTTGGGTTTAGTAGGATAAGGAAAATCCTGGAAAAAAATGCCAACTTTGCAAAATATTACTTCTACATGATAAATTCATAACATAATGAATGTGTATTTTAGTTCTGTTTCGTGAACTGAAAGCATTCTCATTTCACAGTTCTTACTGGTAAAGTTTCATGTGGGGTTAGTGACCCCAAGACAGATAGAGGAGCTCAGAGCGATCTGAACCAAACCCTTTCGCTACACAGCTCAACTCGGTCCAGTAGTTCACTTTGATGGGAAGGTATATGTTGCAGCAAGTACAATGACTTCCTCTTTAGTTTGTAATATATTTGCTTGAGCATGATTCACGTGAGATAAATGGAGTTAATGTGCTATCTGTCAAAGAAATATTCAGGATTTCATCTTCTTCTTTTTTGTTCTCTCCCCCTCTCTCCCTACCCCCCTCAGCCTCCCCTTTTTAGAGGAGTGTCACACTTGCTGTTTTGGAAGTGACAATTTATCGGGAAAAATCATGAATTTTGACATAGTATCATAGTAACTGTGTATCAAAATTAGGAGCTATGTATTAACAGTGGAGGCAACTGCAAAAATATGCTGGAAGAATGCCAGAAATTAATAATTGAAAAGAAGCAGTGTCCACCCACCCACCCGTGTGAACTGGGATCAAGCAAGTAAAAATTTCAGAAATTCAATATACTATGTATTTATAGTGGAAATTAATCTAAATAAAATAAAATAAAAATCCACTACACATGCATGCTGCTAATTATAGGAATATTTCAGTTGATTAATTTGTTGCAGAATACAGCAGGCAAAAGTTGTCTATGAAAGTAGGGATGTTGAAGCTTGATTCTGTGCCCATACTGAAACCAATGCAATTATTTGTATGTTGCTCCACAGTTACAGAGTTAGAGTCAGTGATTCACACAGCTCCCCCCATGTTCCAAAGAACAGAGTCCTGCAGGGCTCTGTACTGAGTATCCCACTCTTCTTAGTGGCCATTAATGGTCTTGCAGTGGCAGTCAGGTCCTCCGTATCACCCTTTTCGTATGCTGACGACTTTTGTATCTCCTTTTGCTCCTCTGCTGTTGGTGTGGCTGAATGTTGACTGCAGGGAGCCATACAAAAGATGCAGTTTTCAGCCACCAAGACTTGCGTCATGTACTTCTGTTATTGTTGTATTGTCCACCTACATCCAGAACTTTACCTTGATGACCGACTATTTCATGTAGTGGAGACTTATCGCATTTTAGGACTGGTTTTCAATATCTGCTTAACTTGGCTTCCACATCTTCATCAGCCTAAGGAAAAGAGTTGGCGGCATCTAAACTTTCTTCAAAGCCTGAGCCACACCGACTGGGTTGCAGATCGGCCTACACTGCTGCAGCAGTACAGAGTCCTCATGCAGTCCCATCTTGCCGGATATGGGAGCCCTGCATATGGCTCCGCATCACCCTCAGCACTGCGGTCACTGGACCCTATACACCACTGTGGAGTTTGACTTGCGATGGGAGCTTTCTGAACAAACCCAGCAGACAGCCTCCTCTTGGAAATTGGGAGTACTTCATTGCGGCTCAGGTTACAACAACTGCTTGCACATTATACTGACCACTTTCGTAGTTTGTTTCAACATTTAAATTACAGTCTCCCGCAATGGCAGCCCAGATCGGGTATTCCAATTGCAGTCTTTGTTTGGGCCCTTCTCACTGAAATTTAGACTTTACCTCTACCACTTTTCCTGTGATCCACTCACGTACACTTCCATGGTCCATGCCTTGGCCACAGCTTTGTTCGGACATATCACAGTGCCCAAAGGGCTTAGTTACACATGAGGTTCTCCGCAGGTCATTTTTCTCTATTGTTGGCAAGTTCCAGGGCTCAGAAATAACCTACATGGATGGCTCGATGGCCGATGGTCATGTTGGCTTCGCTGGACAGACTGAACGGCACTCCTTGCCGGGTGGCTGCAGTGTTTTCACTGCAGAGTTGGTAGGCACCTCTCACACTCTTGAGCGTATCCGCTCCTGCGCAGGTGAGCACTTCATCATCTGTAGTAACTCCTTAAACAGCCTACAAGATCTCGACCAGTTCTTCCCTTGCCATCCTGTGGTAACAACTATTAAGGAGTCTCTTTAATGCCCTCAAAAAAAGTGGATGTTCTGTGGCCTTCATTTGGACCCTAGGACATGTCGGGATCCCAGGCAATGAGCTTGTTGACAGACTGGCCAAACAGGCACACCAGAAACTGATCTCTAATCAGCTGTACACTGTAAAGTTTTTGGAATCTGGGATTCTGAGTGATGTACCCTAAGTACACCAATAAATCATGTGTTACCAAGGAGACAACGAGTGTGTGGAGGTCACCCATGACCGCCACTCACAGGTACTCCGTTGTCCTTTGCAGGCTGTACATCAGCCACATCGGCTGACTCATGGTCACCTCCTTCACCTCGAGGACCCATCTCAGTGTCGCTGTGGTTCCCACTTGACTGTGGTCCACATCTTGTTGGACTGCTCAGTTTTAGCTGCGTTGAGACTGCCTTTTAATCTTCTCACCACACTGCCTATGCTGATCATCTACATCTACATCTACATCTAAATCTACATGGACACTCTGCAAATCACATTTAAGTGTCTGGCAGACCGTTCATCGAACCACCTTCCCAATTCTCTATTATACCAACCTTTCATAGCGCGCAGAAAGAACGAACACCTATATCTTTCCGTGCGAGCTCTGACTTCCCTTATTTTATCGTGGTGATCGTTTCTACCTATGTAGGTTGGTGTCAACAAAATATTTTCGCATTCTGAGGAGAAAGTTGGTAATTGTAATTTCATGAAAAGATTCTGTCACAATGAAAAACACCTTTCTTTTAATGATGTCCAGTCCAAATCCTGTCCGTCATAACAAAAAATGCCATTCTTTTAATGATGTCCAGCCCAAATCCTGTATCATTTCAGTGACACTCTTTCCCATATTTCGCGATAATACAAAACATGCTGGCCTTCTTTGAACTTTTTCGATACACTTTGTCAGTCCTGTCTGGTAAGGATCCCACACCGCGCGGCAGTGTTCTAAAAGAGGACAGACAAGTGTAGTGTAGGATTTTCCAAGTGTCCTGCCAATAAAATGCAGTCTTTGGTTAGCCTTCCCCACAACATTTACTATGAGTTTCTTCTAATTTAAGTTGTTCGTAATTGTAATTCCTAGGTATTTAGTTAAATTTACAGCCTTTAGATTTGACTGATTTATCGTTAACTGAAGTTTAACGAATTCCTTTCAGCACTCGTGTGGATGACCTTACACTTTTCATTATTTGCGTCAACTTCAAATTTTGCACCATTCAGATATCTTTTCTAAATCGTTTTGCAATTTGTTTTGATATTGTGAAGACTTTATTAGTTGATAAAAGACAGTGTCATCTGCAAACAACCTGAGATGGCTGTTCGGATTGTCTCCCAAATCATTAATATAGATAAGGAATATCAAAGGGTCTATAACACGACCTTGGGGAACACCAAAAATTTTTTCTGTTTTACTCAATGACTTTCCGTCAATTACTACGAACTGTGACCTCTCTGACAGGAAATTACAAATCTAGTCACATAACTGAGACGATATTCCAGAAGCATGCAATTTCACTACAAGCCGCTAGTGTGGTATGGTGTCAAAAGCCTTTGGGAAATCCAGAAACAGGGAATCGATCTGAAATCCCTTGTCAATAGCACTCAACACTTCATGCGAATAAAGAGCTAGTTGTGTTTCACGAGAACGATGTTTTCTAAAGCCATTTTGACTATGTGTCAATAGACGGTTTTGTTTGAGGTAATTCATAAAGTTTGAACACAATATATGTTCCAAAATCTTGCTGCATATCGACGTTAGTGATATGGGCCTGTAATTAAGTGGATTACTCTTAGTACCTTTCTTGAATATTAGTGTGACCTGTGCAACTTCCCAGTCTTTGGGTATGGATATTTAGTCAAGCAAACAGTTGTATATGATTGATAAGTATGGAGCTAATACATCAGCATACTCTTAAAGGAACCTAATTGGTATACAGTCTGGACCAGAAGACTTGCGTATATTAAGTGATTTAAGTTGCTTCACTAATCTGAGAATATTTACTTCTACGTTACTCACATAGGCAGCTGTTCCTGATTTGAATTCAGGAATATTTTCTTTCTCTTCTTTTGTGAAGGCATTTCAGAAGACTATGTTAAGTAATTCTGATTTGGCAGCACTGTCTCCAATAGTATCTCCATTGCTATCGTGCAGAGAAGGCATTGTTGTTTCTTGCCGCTAACATACTTCACATACTACCAGAATCTCTTTGGATTTCCTGCCAGGTTTCGAGACAAAGTTTCATCATGGAAACTGTTATAAGCATCTCACATTGATGTCAGCGCAAAATTTTGAGCCTCTGTAACAGATTACCAATCTTGAGGATTTTGCGTCTGTTTAAATTTGGCATGTTTGTTTCGTTGTTACTGCATTAGTGTTCTGACCTGTTTTGTGTATCAAGGAGGATCAGCTCCGTCGTTTGTTAAATTATTTGGTATAAATCTCTCAATTGCTGTCAATACTATTACATTGAATTCAAGCCACATATGGTCTACACTTATATTATTAACTTGGAAGGTGTGGAGATTGTCTCTCAGGAAGGCGTCAAGTGTATTTATATCTGATTTTTTTGAATAGGTATATTTTTCGTGTATTTTTGGAGGATTTGGGGGTTACAGTATTCAATCTCACTATGACAACCCTGTGTTCACTAATACCTGTATCTGTTTTGATGCTTGTTATTAACTCAGGATTAGTTGTTGCTAAGAGGTCATGTGTGTTTTCACAATCGTTAACTATTCACGTGGGCTCGTGAACTAACTGTTCGAAATAATTATCAGAGAATGTGTTTAGCACAATTTTGGATGATGTTTTATGCGTGCCTCTGGAATTAAACCTGTATTTTCACCAATATATCAAGGGTAAATTAAAGTCGCCACCAACTATAATTATATGAGTTAGGTACGTGTTTGAAATCAAACTCAAGTTTCCTTTGAACCTTTCAGCAACTGTATCATCTGAATTGGAAGGTCGGTAAAAGGATCCAATTATTATTTTATTCTGGTTGCCAACAGTGACCTCTGCCCATACTAACTCGCAGGAACTATCTTCTTCAAACCTCGTGACAAGATAAACTACTTCTAACAGCAACAATCACGCCACCACCAACCATATTTAGCCTATCCTTTCGGAGCACTGGTAGGTTCTTCTCAAAAATTTTGGCTGAGCTTATCTCCGGCTTTAGCCTGCTTTCAGTGGGTGTAATGACTTGAGCATCATGTTAGGAGACAATGCCTCAACGGCTGATCTAGTTTTTTTGTTTTCTTCGAGAGGGAAGTTTTTATCACTCAATCTAAGGGTGGGCATCTGGCTTTCTCTCTCAGGCCTTCACCCTTCCTATTTTTTTAACTCTTTCTCACTCTTTCTTTGCTGTTTATCTGCATTGATGTTTGCCTTTTCCGTATTTGTGTTTCTCTAGCCTTGTGTTTTTCGGCTGCAGATTTTAGCATGTTGTAGAGTGTCTGGCTCGTCCGTTTTTCTTCTTGCAATCACCCCAGCCCAGGCCATCTGCTACATTATTTTAATACCTTCCACCGCTTTTTTTCTTGTTAGTGCACAATTTCCTCTTTTGTTTTGCTTCTTTTGTTTTGTCTTGCGGTGTGGTTCCCAATTAGTTTTACGCCTTTTTACTTTTCTTGTCTCCTTTTGGGCATGGTTTTAACCTGAGACCCGCTTGCTTGAGGAAAAAGGGATTGGTGACCCTGTAGTTCAGTCCCTTTACTCTCTAAACCAACCACTCAATTTGTATGTTAGTATTCTTTCAGAACTTTATAAATATTGGGTCATCAGTAGTGATGATGTCATGCAGCACTGGAAAAACTTAAAATTCATTTATAATATGTGTCTCCGTTTCTGTGGTTTAGGCCATCTGTGTTCCTAATTAGCTTTCTACATCAATAATCAATGCATTGAACAGTGGGCCAGAACTAGCAGACAAAATTATTATAGGGGTTCAAGTAGCAGTCAGTCAGATCCCACACAATATCAGTAATGAGATTAAACTGCATGTTTCTAATAAAGTGAGGATATTTTTCAACAGTTTGGTTCTGGGGGATAAACTTCTTAAGACAGATCCTTCTTAGTGGCATGAAAATGAAGATTTTGCCAATGCTAGCTGTTACTGTAATGTGAAAATTGTTGTTAATCTGGCTGAGATAGGCATCGATCTGATAGTGGTGTACAATAAATAATTTACAAAAATGAAAACAGAAGCAGCATGTAGTTCAGGTTGTATCTGTGTATCGCCATATGTTTTCAGAGCATAAAAGGAGACATCATCAACAATAACAATTTTTGGAAGAAAGAGATGATGATGATTCTTGTCACATTTTCCTTGCAAACATCGTACATAGTAGCTTCGTAGACTGTAGTATTAAGATTGATACAGAAATATCAATATTACGTTGAGAGTGAATAAGTTATTGGCAAGTCGCCTACTATTGAACAACATTTTTAAGATATAAAAAAAAGGATTTTATGCCTTTTTTTCCTAATGTAGCAGCTTAAAGGGCATGCCTTTCCCTTTTCCTATTGAGCCCATATTATACACAACGTATTTTGTTGTGCACAGGCAACAAGTTTGAAAAATAAGATTCACCCCTAGTGTATATGCTACACAGCTACTAGAAAGCTATATACAGTGAAACTCAAATGCCCATCGCTATTTGTTGCTACATTTAGAGTCTCTTTATTTATTCTTCAAATAAATTCATTGAATTAGTTAAGTGCACAAATTTTTATAACGCCTGTTTGTATTATCTGTATAGGTGTGTGGCAAAAAATTCTCAACCCACAGCAGTTTAAGTGCTCACTTGGACACACATACAGAACTCAAGAGATTTTCATGTACCTTCTGCAGTCGCAAATTCCGACAGAAAGAAAAACTGAAGTTCCACATCAGAATACATACAGGTAATTTCTTCAGCCATACATTGAATATAATAATGTGTGTTACACGGTATCTACAGTAAACAAGAGTTTTATTGATATCCATGCTTACATTTTTAATACAGTGTCACTAGTCACAATCCTCAGAGCAAGTAGATATTGATAAAGGCATTAATGTAGGTGTACTGTATTTATGTCCATGAGTTCTACTACATTATAACAACTAGCCATGAATGTTAACTGCAGAGTGATGTGTTGGGATGTTTCTAACATTTTTTTTTTTTTTTTTTTTTTTTTTTTTTTTTTTTTTAAGTTTTTCTGATGCCCGGCTTAGCTCTTGAATTCGCTTTCAAGGAAAAGTAACAATAGGAAGTTTGTTTCCTACCACTTTTACATTTGCTAATGACATGCATCTGTTTTATATGGTTTGATGATTAATGTTGTCCTCCTGGGTAAAATAATCCAGAGTTAAAATAGTACCTTGTTTGGATCTCTGGCCAGAGACCAGTCATGAAGATGATAGCTGGTCAAACTGATTATACCATTGTAAAATGCTCACGTGATTGTATTGTATAAAATATGAAAAATAAAAGAACATGTTCCATCCCTTCCCTGCATGGCACAGTATAAGTTAAGATATGGAACGTAACCTTTGTAATCATGTTACACCATAGGAGGGCATATTTATGTGTGTCAATAATGTCGGAAGTAATTTGTTGTGTTAACAATGTAGGAGTGTACTGATGGCAACTGGCACTGCATGCCAGATTCACTTTTATTTGAGCTCTCATGTGTGAACTTCACCTGTTATTATCTTGCTCCTTCGAAATATTCATAGGAAAGTTGATTTGCTCTTAAGCAGTTGTTTAGTGACATGCGATAAGCAGCTGTGTGAGAAATTATTGATAAAAATCACAAGTTTAGTTATATCTCAGTGCTTCTGTTGTTAATCAACTAATGATTCCTCGCAATTCAAGTGGTAAATACTACAAATAATTTTGCTGTGGCACCTTCTGAATATGGTCAGTGTATTAGGAAGGAAAAGTAGAAGGGGGTGGGGTGTCACAGTGTGACGATACATGCATTGATCCTTGCTGTGACATCTTCTGAATATGTTCAGTATATCAGGAAGGAGAAGGGGGTATTACAACTTGGTAATACATGCACTGATCCTAAGATCCTGTTGTTTGTAACACGTTGGCTGCATCTTGGTGCTGAAGTCAGGAAGCAGATTGCAGGTGGACTATCATCAATCAGATTGTTGTGGTTAAATTGAAACTCAGCAGGCCATGTTTCTCTCTGGTTATAGCAACACAGACAGAATGGGAGGAGGACTGGATATGTCTTTGAGTTCCAAAAGCCTTATTTAAAGAGATGAAATTAGGCTCAGATATGACTGACTGCAAAATCTGTGAATGGTAAGGGTATCAATATTTTTGCGTAGTTGTACCTTGTGCACAAAGTAAGAGAATGTTGATCAGGGGAAGAAAAGTGATTAGGACTTTTCAATTAACAATATCTCTGCGAACAATAGAGATAGACATAGAGACGGAATGAATCATCGTGAAGGAAGAGATTCAGGTCAAATGAGAAAAATATCAAGGTTTCACTCATGGATGTTCGTAAGAATATTAACAAAGAACTTAAAGAAGAATTTAGCAGTAAGCACAAAAAGATTTAAGGACAAGGTACAAGGACTACAAGGGTATTCCTAGAAACGAAGTTTGGTGGGAAGAAATGGTGACAATTTTGTTCATGCAGGATAAAAAACAAGACAGATAAATTGCAGAAGCAAAAGGTGTCTCCCAGGTAAAAAAGAATCATCAGTTAAAACGTCAGCGGAGTGCAAAACCAATGTAGTGAGTTACAGCAACAACCTGGTCGGACCTGTGCTCATGCTCTGAAAAACGTGTTAACTACCAATTTTGAAAGAGACAAAAGGAAACTGCGTGAAGAAATTGCTAAAATGTTTGAAGTTAAACAGAAATAAGTTATTGTTGCTATTATCACATCTTGAGAGATAATTATTTAAATGTTCATACATTTCAGTCATTCTAGCCAGTTGACAATATACACCCAGCTGCCCTTCTAAAACAGTTGTTTAACGATGCATTTGCTGTAAATTGAGACAGATGTAAGAAAATGATTTTTGTGTTGGTGTTATGCAAGGAGGAACACACACTTGCGGCATAGCAAGCAATAAAAAATTCAAGAGCTATGAATAATTGGAGGATATGTTTCTGAAGAATTATTGGTTGTGAAATAAACAAAATTGTCCCTCTTGAGCCGTCCCCCCCCCCCCCCCCCCCACACACACACACACACACACACACACAGTGTGATATACAGGAATTATGTTTACTACTAGATAATATAGAAGCCATGAAAGAGAAGAGCTGGAGGAATGAAGGGCACAAACATGAACAAAGATAACGCAGCTGTGATAATTTCCATAACCGCAATGCACATGGGAAGAAAGATTATTATGGGGAGTATATGCATCATAATTGTGATGACCATCCAAAGTGCAATGTTTACGGTAATCTCAGGAACTATGAAGACACGAGAAATTCAGGAGATCTATTCACACAGGGAGGATATTGCGCATTGAACTGTCCTGAATTTGTGAATAATAGGAGGTGGTCACCAAACCAGTCGTTAGAAAAGAATAATTGTGGAGAATGCATGCCAGCACATCAATAATCTGAAAACTAAAAGAACTAATGGGGCCTGGTTGGGAACAAACACTGGAAACAGGTCTATACTGATCAAGACAGTAAAATTTGAAGCCCAGAGGGACAAGGGCAAGATCTGGTACACGAAAACAATGTCATACATTGTGAAGGGTTAGCACTTTTTGTAGAGACTGAGGTACACAGAATATAGGTAAATATCTTAGGAGACAATGGCAGTGAGGATGCTCTCTTGCCATACTATATGATCTGTTAAAGAAGAATTAAAACACTCCAACCTTACCAGTCAGTGGAATCCGCTTTGTTACTGTCATAGGGAACAAGAGTAAACTGATGAATGGGCAGGCTTTAATAAGATTTAAGAATAGAGAGAGGGATTTTGAGAAGAACATATTAATTGCCCAGCACTTTCGCGTAAGTTTTGTACTTGGAGTGGACTTTCTTATGAAGAAATGTCTCATTATTATTTGTTTGGAATTCCATAATATGAGATTTTCTAAGATTAAAAGTTAAGCTATTGGCTGCCTGTTCCATTATTACCCTGTCTGCCTGTCTGTTGTATTTATGTTTGGACCCTTTATCAGCATACTTTTGTCATCAGCAAACATTGCAGTTTTTGGAGAGTATTCCAGTGTCCTTGGTAAAACATGTATGTAAACCAAGAAGAGCGGTGGGCCAAGCACTGAAACTCGCAACGCACCATATTTAATATTTAATCATTTTGAATTTAATATTGTCCCAGTCATATCAATTGCTCATAAGACACTGTTTTCTGTTGGTAAGATATGATTATATCCTTAACAAAATTAAATAACTACCTATTCAAAAGCCTTGGCAAGGCCACAGATAGTGCCAGCAGGGCCATTTTTATTCGAAGTATGTAGTTTAAATACCATCCTTTGTGACAATAATAAATGGTCATAATTAAACTTTATTAGAGCCACAAAAGATGTTATTTAACTTACATAACTTGTATAACCATTATTGTGGAAAAAGAGGCCAAAAACACAGACAGCGTGTACAATTTTTATTGCTTAGTTGTACTGAAATTGAGTTCACATATTGCCCTCTCAGTAAAGAAACCTTATGGAAATTGTTGTTAAAAGCTTATTCTCAGAAATATCGTTTATTATATTTTGGTAACATGGGAGGTGGGGGATCAGTCCATAATTAGAAGTCAATTGCTTGTCTCCACTTGAGCATGTTGTTACTTCTGTGTACTTCAGTCGTACAGGAAATACACCGTGACTCATTGATGGATTACAAAGATAACTCAAGGGTGGCACTACCAAGACAGCACAAGATTTTAGTACTTTGGCTGAGATATCATCATACCAGAAGAATTACTACTTTTTAGTCATCTAATGACCTCCGTAATTTCTATAACACATTAGTTGGCGAAAGTGATGTCTGTAGTGGAGTATGTATTTCCTATGTAACTTTATTGGATATGCTGCTGATGGACAATTTTTTGTCTCCTTGCTTTCAGCTGCAGTCAGGAAGAATTCATTGAATATTTGAGTTTCATATCATCATCGTGATGCTGCTGTCTGGGAGTTCAGTATAGTTTGTGTTGTTGAGACTATTTGTTTCATGTGTAGTAATGCTCCAGAAGATCCTTACATTGTTCTTTGAATTTTGCATTGGTTTTTGTCTTTTTAATAACACACTTTAGTGTTGAATGTTGGGCTCCGTAAGGTCCCCTTTCTGTGCAGTGACTGTGGAATATAAAATTATAAAGAATGTAGCAACCAGTCATGGAAACATTATTTATCTTGTTGCAAATCGATTTCAACTGATATCAGTCATCATCGGTGCTAAAACAAATACAAGAGACAGGGCATAAACAACAACTGCTTTAAAAAATGAAAAAATTGACAATGAAACATAGTTACATCAATTGCAACATATACAGATGTCTGAAATTAAAATTCAAAGTCATAACATACCATTTTTCTGACAGATACATGCCATAAGTAGAAGTACTGTCCTTGGCAGACTTCTATCATAAAGTGACACATCATCGGTCAACACTACAACAAGACAACATGAGATGGCACCACGTTGCAATAAGTGCCCTCTGTGTAAAATACAAAAGTAATGTAAAATACAAGCAATAAGGAATATATCACATTACAAAAAAATTATACAGTGACGGTAATTGATAATACCAGTTTAAATAATTACAAGTGAAAATGTCTGAGCACTGTCAGATGATAGTAACAAATTAAATATATATGTCAAAACTACTATCTTCAAAATTGTAAGAAGAGAGAAACTCGCTAGAAATATCATTCCATTCACACAAATAACTTTTTTGTCATAATGACGAAACAGGATAGTGGTATCAATGGCCATCTGCCGTTCTACATACGAGCTACAAGCGCATCAGAAAGCACATTTATGTTACTTCCAATAGATGATGCTATGCTACTGAATGCACAAATCCAAAGTTGACGGAGGTCAGGTAAAAATTAAAGTACAACTTAAACAATCGTATTACTTAAATAATGCGATTAACAAAGTGCTGCACATATAAAGAACCATATATGTGGATAACGACTTTAGATCTATTGTGCAAACTATAGCCTCATGAACAAATGTACCATATGCCCTTATATTTCTCATGAGTATGGTGGTAACCGATACAAGGATTGTCACATCACTGCTAACCACCAGTGATAAAATAGGTTCTCAAAAGTCAGTCACAAAACAACAAGAGCAGCCTGTTCAAAATATGTAAAACCAACTCTGAACTCCGAAAACCATTTACCACATAACAACCACTCATTTTGAATGAGAAAGGCTCAGTTTAGGTGTGAAAATTGGCAGTTGCATCAGATTTCACAAAATACATATTTTTTTAAAAAAAAGTTTAATACATATATATAAAGAGATACAAAACCATTTATAAAACCAAAAGTTAAAATTGTAGAATAGGCGTCACTCAATGTAAGGTGACATAAATAAGCATGAAGAAGACAACAACGCAATCTACTGTGTTATATCGTTCTAATGTGAACAAATATGAACAATCTTGTGATCACAGATCATCTGCTCAATAAGCAAACTTCCATTGTAATGGCCTAAAGAATTCGTTGATTCAACAGTTAGCTACGTAAATTTGTCCGAAAAATATAAAGGCTGCCGCATATCAAGTAAGGTGATACTGTTAACAACATGTCAGTCATTAGAAAATGGAAAAACAGTGACGACACAATCTGTTAATCTACTCCTTCAGTGAACTAGATCGAACCACTGAGGCCATCTATAGGGAAAAAGCATAGTTATTGATGAGCACATATCATTTCCATAACGGTAGATGGCGCTGCGAGGGAATTGAACTATCAAGTATGGTGTGCCTTTTTTACCTAGCTAAATGGATGAAAAGCTATTATTTTTCATTCCTGGTAGAATGGGTAAAATCATGCCGATTACATACGCTCGATAAGCGGAGAAACGCCACTATCTATGAAGAAACAGTGAAAAGGAACCCAGGATGTACAGAGTAAATGTCAAAGTTAAATGGTAGGAGGATGTTATAGACATTATTCATATTGCAAACCCGCAGAGGGCCCCCCCAGAAATGAACACCCCTCACTGTCCCCTGCTCGTTGAGAAGGCGATCTGTGATGGCCATATCCTCAGGTAGATCAAGAAAAGCTTCCTTTTTGGCTTTATGCAACAACCTCGCATGTGTTCCAATCACAGGAAGCTCATGTCAACTATTAATAGAATGAGCAGCAAAATTCGATCTTTCAGCCGCGTCTCTTCTATCGACAGCAACATGTTCGGCAAACCTTGTTTCAATTTTCCATCCCATTTGATCCATATAACACGCTTTACAGCTGGGGCAAAATATTTTATAAACCCTCGAATGGTGTAAATGATTGTCTTTATTTACCCCTTGATTTAAAATATGTCCCCAATTATTCTTAGTAGAAAAAGATTTCTGTACCTTGAGTTTCCTAAAAACGGCCACAATTTTCAGGCTAACTGTCCTATAGCATGGTAAGGAAATATATTTCATTGTCTTATTTTTGTTATTCGCTACACTCGGTTCGTTCACCTCCGTATCTCTATATTTATTGGCAATTTTCTCATAATTTTTTTGAATATAAGGCAAAGGATAATCATTGATTTTAGCTATGAAGTAAATAATTTCCAGTTCGGTTTTACGGGTCTTCATCAGAAAGCGGGACACTACATACACGATTAAAAGCAAACCTAAAAAATGCTGCTTTATGCTGTTTAGGGTGGGCTGAGTTACAATTAATAATGCAGTCAGTATATGTCTTTTTTCGAAATAAATTTACAAGTGATAGAGCATAGCAGTCAGCATCCATTTTTGCAGGTTTTATTCAGCAAATGTAGATTTCGTCCAGAGCTAGCCATTATCAGTGCACTATTTCATAGTACAATGGATGTCAGTTGCCTGTTGTTTGGGCATCTATCGCAGTTCTGTCAAGACTCTTGAAGTCACAAGTCTCGAAACAGCTGTGATAGATGCCTGAACAACAGGCGACTGACATGCATTGATACTATGAAATAGGCACTATCTGAAATCTAGATTTGCTGAATAAAACCTGCAAATAAGGACGACTGATTGTTGTGCTCTATCATTTGTATATCATGTTACTGAGTGCACTCTCATTCCTAATGGAAGGTAACCTGATAAAGCATTTTTAAATCTTGATTAGAGCTAGTCCTTTGCATTAAATAAAGCTCTCTTTTAATACCTCCAGATGTTAGTCATCACTTTTAAAAAAATAAAAAATAAAAAAAACTGCAGTCATAATGTTGTGCCAATATTTTTAGGAAAGAATTAAATTTATAATCTGCTGGTGGCCTTTGTACATTCGTTCCCATTTTTCACCCTGTAAATTCTCTCCAAATAGTGTGACAGATTTACAGATTTGTGAACCTTTCGTTTTCCTTTTGTTGTTAAGACTGAATGATAGCGAAGCTTTATTGATGCCATTTGACTGTCAGATCAGATGAACTAGCTGTTATTGGGCTCACATTTATTTCCTTAAAGACAGATGGATTTTAAAAATGTCTGTTGGACTGTGTCCCTCTGTTCTTGTTGCAAATGTTACTTTGGGGTTCAAAACAAACCCGGACATCAGTAACACTAGGTGCCCTCAATCAAAACAAACCATGATGAAATCCATATTGAAATCCCTGATGTAATCCATATTGAAATCTCTGATGAAATCCATATTGAAATCTCTGATGTAATCCATATTGAAATCTCTGATGAAATCCATATTGAAATCTCTGATGAAATTCGTATTGAAATCTCCACATACAATCATTTCCCAGATATTTCTATGTTTCAAAGTCTATTACTAAGTATAATTCTCAATTAACTGCTTAATGCAGTATTCACTGTGGTCTGTGGTGTGGTACTTCGTTCTACTTTTTGTGTATATAGCTGCTAAGCCTTCCTCACATTGCACCTTCAGTATTGTGATAGCAATCTTCCATCTAGATGCTCCCACTCAATTTCCGTGGCTTCCAGGTGATATTCTGTTGTGCAAAGTACATTTGTAGGAATGTCTTTAGATTTTCAGTGTCCTGTATTGATATGAGAAGCTAATCTTTTGTGTTGAAAAAGCTTCTTATGGTTTGATGGAAAAGTCCAAATCTATTATGATTGTCAATCATTGTACAGTCCAATCTGCTGATTTTTGTGTCTTCACTGTTCTTTGCAGCTGTGTTATTTGGCAGCTCTGTCTTTCAGAACAGTTTGTCCTAAAAATATCTGGAGAAAATATTGGAAATCGCTAGTATTGGATGTAGTTTTCTGGTTACACTGACTGGTTCCCAAAATGAGATGTGCAAATAGCCTCCTACTGGAAACATTCATATATATAACATGCTATGTGGGGTACAACCGTGTGGGAGGCAACACATCACTAACACACATGCATCATAGCCTCAATTTGTTGAGCAACTCCTGGAGTTCTTCACTTCCATGTTTAACCAAATGCTTCATCCAGGGCTCATCAAATCAGTGTCTGAGTGACACATTCTTCGTGTTTGTGTGCAGCGCATTCTCACTGACATTCCTGCTATCAGCCTCAAGTGCTTGGTTGAGGTTACAGTTCAAACTGTTTCCAGGACCCCAACGACCACTACATGATCTTCTTTAGAAATATCTCTCCCCAGAGAATCTAAATCGCAGGTGACAATATTATTAAAAGGGTAGTTGCTAGTCACCATATTGCAGAGATATTCAGCATCTCCACTTTATGGTAAGTAGCAACTATGGTTTTCATAATACTGTTACATTCCATCCTGGATTTTCCATTGTTAAATCATAGGTAACATTGCTGAGTCCTGCACTAGTCTTAAAAAATACTAGTGTTAGACCTTTGCCCTGGCCAACATTTTCTCCACTTCTCACCCTTTGAAAACATTTGGCCATGGGTTGCTGTGAGACTAGCGTGCCATTACTCACCAGCCATGATGATTGATTATCTCTGGCATAGATGTACCTGTACCTGTTATCCAAGTTCAGTTTGACTTGATGCCAAAGAGCATCTGAGCAGTTGGTGCTACCAGAGGTGGAAAAAGCAGTGCACTCTCACCTCTGCATTTCAAAGCAATCAGTTAACAGTGCAAAACAAGGGATTAGTGACCATTCTTTTCATGTATAAAGCCAGTAGGAAGACATAATGTTCTTGGAATTAGTACTAGAGCACTTTGAATGATGGAATGTACATTCTTGAGAAGTTGCCATATTAGTGTACCTGCATATCTCAAAGTATTGTATCTGTAACTCCTCTTGTGCAGATGTCTATGTTTCCCAAACTTAGCATTATTGTCACATGTAGTATTGGTTTCAGAGTAACAGTCAAATGCAGTATGTATGTGTAGACTGTATTTTAAAATTTGGTATAACTTGTCACAAAGTTTTACTTCCATGTGCCACCATATGTAAATGTATTTGTTTTGTTATGAGGGCTATTCAGAAAGTAGGGAATGTTTTGGCATTTAAAAGGACTAAGTACAAGAAATACATTTTATTATATACGTCTGAAAGAACGACTGATATACTACTTTTCCACATAGTCACCAAACACATTGAGGCACTTATCACAGCGGTGGACAAGCTTTGAAAGATCTTCATTGTAAACTCTGCCACCTGAGACTTCAGCCATTGAGTCACGCCCGCCTGGAGTTACATGTCGTCATCAAAGTGCTGCATTGCAAGCCAGTTCTTCATCTTGGGAAACAAGTGGAAGTCACTTGGTGCAAGATCGGGGCTGTAGGGTGGGTGAAGGAAAATTTCCCATTTGGATGAATTAAGGAGTTCTTTAGTGTGGCTTGCCATGTGAAGTTGGGCATTGTCGTGCAAAATCAAAATTTTGGACATCAGCTTTCCTCGGTGTTTTGTTTTGAACTGCTCTTCTAATGCTGTGCAAAGTTTGACAGTACCGGGCAGAATTCATGGTTGCTCCATGATCGAGAAAATCAATAAGAAGCACACCTTGCCTATCCCAAAACACTGTCACCATCAACTTCCTTGCTGACAAGGTTTGCAAACATTTTCTTGGTTTTTGGCGGGACCTTGTGTGCCCCCAATCTGTGGACTGTAATTTTGTCTCACTTGTCTCACAACTGACATGTTTCACTCATGTCTTGCCACTGGTTACAATTCGATCCAGTAGTGAATCAGCCGGCCGTGGCGGCCGAGCGGTTCTAGGCGCTTCAGTTTGGAATCGCGCGACCGCTACGGTCGCAGGTTCGAATCCTGCCTCGGGTATGGATGTGTGTGATGTCCTTAGGTTAGTTAGGTTTAAGTAGTTCTAAGTTCTAGGGGACTGATGACCTCAGATGTTAAGTCCCATAGTGCTCAGAGCCATTGAACCATTTGAGTAGTGAATCACCATGTTTGTGGTAGGCCTCCAAAAATGTCAACGTTGTCCCCATTCACTGTCCTTTATGGTGCTCTGTAAGCATTTTGGGCACCTATCGTGGACAAAATTTGTGGTAGCCTAGCTTTTGAGTGACAATTTCAAACAACGAAGTCCGTGAAACTTGTGGAAAAGAAAGTGAAAGCTCGATTATTGTGAAGCGATAGTTTTCACGAATCATTTCATCAACTTTAGTGACAAGATCATCAGTCACAATTCTCAAGCATCCACTGTTCTCTTCATAATGAACGTTGGTTCGGCCATTTTTAAACCGAATGCACTATTTCCGAATGGATCATTCACTTATTACATTGTTTCCATACACTTTGCACAGTTCACAATAAATTTCTATAGGTTTTAGGTTTTTTGCCAACAAAAACTGTATCACAGACCGCACCTCACAGCTGGCAGGATTTTCGATTACAGCACACATTTCAAGTTCAAATATTGAAAAAAACCAGACGCACAGAGACTTTCCCGCTGTCACGGATGGATGCCGACTGAGCTGCTGAGCACGCACATACCAAAATATATGTGATCGACATCTGCCTAGTAGTGTCAGGCGGGAACGTTCCCTACTTTCTGAATAGCCCTCGTACTTGCAAAATCTTACTACAATAGTAAAGTAGAGGGGAAATGTAAAGCAGTGATACGCAGTACTTGATTCATCCATTTGTGTAGTGCAAACATTAAAATATTACTATGTATGTGATGCAAATAATTTTAGGATATTTGTTTCTTTTTTGCCTTTTTGTCACTATTGAACCAGGGCTTTCAGTTATCTATTCTCACTCTCACACGATCTCACTTTCTTCACTTGGTAAAAAAAGAAAAAAGAAAGGGCTCTATGGATGTAAACCCAGCGTATTGTATACAGGATGTTTCAGGATCCCGCCACCAAATTTTGAGGGATGGTTGGCCAGACACACAGGATAATTTTCTTTTTAAGATATGCATTCTTGTTAACACATCATATATGAATTATGCGCACAATACAACCTTAAGATTCTGAGAGTGAATAATAACCACTGCAAACAAATTATATTTTATTAGAAGTGTGTTTGGTTTTCTGTCTGTCCTGAGCCTGATTTACAGACATTTTGTAACACTGTCCTCTTAACTCTGCCAAGTATGACAGAGTTCTTTTACGTATTGTGAAATGCACTATTCATTCGAAATTTGTGCTAGTGGTAGTTAAACTGAGTGAGATGATCCATGGTACTAGAACCAGCTGTTGCTGTGCTGCTGTAATGTTTATAGAAAACATTGGTTGTTAAGACTCCATAGTTATTGTGTTTTACTTACACTCCATGAAAGCACTCAGTGTGGTCCTAAAAGAAGTATGAAGGAAGGAAAGAAGACTACTACTAAGAGTGGATACAACCATTGAGTCACCGAGCGAGGTGGCGCAGTGGTTAGACACTGGACTCGCATTCGGGAGGACGACGGTTCAATCCCGCATCCGGCCATCCTGATTTAGGTTTTCCGTGATTTCCCTAAATCGCTCCAGGCAAATGCCGGGATGGTTCCTTTCAAAGGGCACGGCCGACTTCCTTCCCTGTCCTTCCCTAATCCGATGAGACCGATGACCTCGCTGTCTGGTCTCCTTCCCCAAAACAACCAACCAACCATTGAGTCACTTCTAGTTCAAAAATATATGCCTGATCATCATGGACAGCCAATCTGCTTTTGCAGAAGTAATGATGTAGTATCAGTATCAAAACAAACAACCAAAGAAATCGTTATCATCAATGAAAAAATACTAATATCTGTAAGACAGTATTAAATAGGGAAACCTTACCCTACAGGTCCAGAATGTAAATGAAAAGTATGATGCATAAAAACTAGTTGAGTACCCGGTGTTGCCCACGTGTGTATTTATTCCAGTCTTCTATTAGTCCATCTCCTCCTTCCCCCACTCTCTGTCTATCTTCTCCTCTCCCCCTCTCTATCCACTTCCTGTTCCCCCTTTCTCTGTCCGTCTCCTCCTCTTCCCTTTCCCTGTTCATTTTCTCCCCCTCCCCCCCCCCCCCTCTCTCTCTCTCTCTCTCTCTCTCTCTCTCTCTCTCTCTCTCTCTCTCTCTCTCTCACACACACACACACACACACACACACACACACACACACACTCTCTCTGTACATCTCCTCCTCTTTCCTTTCTCTGTCAGTCTCCTCTTCCCTCCCTCGTTCTATTTCTTCTCCCCCCGCCCCCTCTCTCTCTCCACCGCTTTCTCCTCCCTCTCTCTGTCCATCTCCTTCTCTTTCTTTCCCCATCTCCTCCTCTGCCCTCCTTCTGTCTGTCTATCTCCTCCTTCCTCTCTTTCCACATTATCAGCCCTACCCTAATAGGACATTGCTGGTTCTTACCTCCACTGTATTTCTTTCCAGATAGTAAGTAGTATGTGCACCAAGTTGGGCTGAAATTGATACAGGGGCTTAGGAGAAGCTTTTTATGAGTTGCTTTGACCATGTATGCATATGTCAAATATTTTCCACATATATTTAACATATTTCAGACACCTGGAGCTCTAGCAAATTTCACATGACTGTTTCATTTCCACACAGCTCAATTTTCATGATGTCATATCTCCTGAACTACATGTCATGCAACAATATACAGTAATTCTGTAGGTCATTCAGTGGCATATGTGGATACCATCAGTGAAATGTGTTGTGAATAGAGTTAGTAGAAAAAAAGTAATAAATTTAAATTTCATGGATGCGTGGAAGTTTTGCTCGCATCTCAGTGTTTATGACGTCATGTATCCTGAACTATGTCATACAATGATATAATTTTGCTGATACATTTAGTAGTATCTACAAATACTGTCTGCAAAATGTGTCGCAAGTACAGTTAGTAGTAAAGAACTAATAAATTAAAATGTTGTCCCTGATGTGGCAATTTTACAGCCTGAACAGCATAAATGTAATAAAGGATAAAATTTATTCATTTCATCATTTCGTGGGGCTTGTCAGTGAGGAAAAGTTTTGTAATGGTTTGAACTTACATGTAAAGTTTGTTGCAAGTCACTAAGCACTCTCATTTTCAAATACTGGATGAATGAAGTTTGGGTATTTGCCCATTGTGGGGTAAACTACTTCTTCACTCCCACACACACCCCTTAGATAGTTAGGTGGTTCTTAGCCCCCACAGCAGTTCTTTCCAGACAGTAAGTGATATGTGTACCAAGTTTGGTTGAAATTGGTCCAGTAGTTTAGGAGAAGATGTGGAACACATACGCCAGCAAAAAATACTCCTATGAGAGTACAAAAAAAACGTGGTTATGTTCGTGTTCATTTAAAAGATTCTTGACTAAAAAGTGGTGTACAAGCTGCCTCACTGTACCTTCCTCAGCACCTCTAAAAATTTTCCCAAAAAGTTTGGCATGTGAACACACTTGCGCTGTAACATGCAACTCATCTCAAACTCCCACAAGCTCTCCTAACTGTTACTCACTGACACCCACTAGTCCATCACTGTAAATCAGTCATACCCATCCATTTCTAGTTGCTCTTTCTCACTGACTTATTCAGACCAGCTCATTCTCATTCTCTCTTCATATATCTGTCATTGTCTGCCATGTCACAGCCACAGTCCCCCTACAACAGCCTCCTCTCACTATCACTGTCTCCATCTTGCTCTCTCTTACTGCTAATATCTCATTCATTATTTCCTGTTGCTGCTGTCTCTTCTCACTGTCACTGTCTCTCACTGCCTTATGGTCAAATACTCTGTCTCTCATTATTACTGGCTGTCACCTGCTTCCATTTTCTCTTTCTCTTTACTCCTTCCTCTCCAACCCCCATGGTGTTGTTGCCTTCACACTCTTCGTAGTACTGTTTTGTCACCGTCAGCTATGTTCCACTGCAATTGTGTGCCTCTCTTTCTCTCACACTGCCATTCTCTCATTTACTCTTTATATAATACAACCACTGTCTACTATCTTCCAGTATTGATTTCTTTTCTGTCTCACTGCCACTGCAACTGTCCTCTTCTCTCTCAGCATAAAAACTGCGAATATGTTTGCATGCCAAAATTTTGGCGAAAATTTTAAAATGTACTGAGGAAAGTAGAATGAGGTAGCTGATACCTCACTTTCCAGTCAGAGTCTTTTAAATAAACAAGAACATATTCACATTTTTTTCTGGTCCAATAGGAGCAGTTTGCAGCTGGTTCCCTTCTTTTCCCTGCTGCAGCAAGGCATGCAACTCGTATGAAAAGAAATGTATTGGTTGGTAAAATTTAGATAGTTTACTTACGTGAAATTGACATTATGCAAAACTAATTGTACACCTCAGACTGGATTTTGCTGCAAAAAAATTATGCATGTGCTTCAGCACTACATGGGGGTCCTAGATGATAACGAAGACACTTTACAGCATATTTCTCCATACTACGTCACTTTATAAACTTTGTTTTCCTACATATCACATTTTACATGTGTATTTTGCAAGTACAAATAGTGTAACTTTAAACTTCTGTGTCTCAGAAACAGATAATGATGTAAAGAATATTTTCAAAAATTTTTAATATTGTTTGAGATTGGAATCATAGGAATACATCGTAAAATTTTCAGCCATTTGGTGTGCATAGCCATCTTGGAATTTCTTGGCTGGGTTTTGGTCTGCAGGTGATGGCAAAACTATAGTAAAAAACCCTTCTTTTTGGATTTTCGAAGGAACCTGCCTGTGAACTAATGTGACTCCATAAGTCCCATCAATCCCACCAAAGACCACTTAAAAGGCAAAAAGAAACAACAAATTTGCTCCATTTGCCTGTGCAGGAGAAAGTGAGTAATATTCATACTTTGGCCCTGTGCTGTAGGATAGTGACAATAAGACAATCCTTTTCTTGGGTATAAAAATGATACCTAGCCCAAGCACTATCCAAAACACTTGACCCTACCTTTTTATTACCAATAGAACCCAAGATATGAACATCAGAAAATCATTTTTTTATGTTCTGTTTTGGAACATATTAGGTATGCATGCAACCAGTACACATATCAATATATAAATACATATGAATATAATAGAGGGAAACATTCCACGTGGGAAAAATATATCTAAAAACAAAGATGCTGTAACTTACCAAACGAAAGTGTTGGTATGTTGATAGGAGACAATAAAAAACACACAAACACACACAAATTTCAAGCTTTCGCAACCCACAGTTGCTTCATCAGGAAAGAGGGATGGAGAGAGAAAGACGAAAGAGTGTGGGTTTTAACGGAGAGGGTAAGGAGTCATTCCCATCCCGGGAGTGGAAAGACTTACCTTAGGGCGAAAAAGGGACAGATATATATATATACACACACACACACACACACACACACACACACACACACACACACACACACACACATATCCATCGGCACATATACAGACACGGGGGGGAGCCAGTGTTGGTGGTAGAAGTTCCCACTGCCTGTTTGTTGCAGTTGCTGCTGCTGGTGCAGGTGCAACTGCTGCTGCCACAACTTGAGAAATTTTGGCTCCATGCACATGGGAACAGTTGTATGATGAGAAAGTTTTCTGCCCTACTTTGCTAAGGTAGAAATACAGTTTATGATCCGCTGCAGGCATAGAAACTCGGTTTGTGATAACTTGCACTGATGGTGACATAGAGCTCAGTGCACCTAAAATGACCATTCTGGAGATGGACGACAGCAGAGATTACGAGGTCAACTAAAAAAAGTCATCTAAAGTATACACAACCATCCAGGGAGAAGAATCCAATCACAAATGTAAATCAGGCAAGATCAAAACTCTACTATTTGGTGGCGCGTAACTAAGGCTTCAGTGACTGGTGAGACAAGAGTCATAGTATCTAGGCTGTAGCGTATTGGTAAACACTTCTCAGAGAGTAGCGCCATCTCATGTGCTTGCTGCAGCAGCTCTGACGTGTTCTCTCAGTTGATATTCGGACTAGGTGTAGAACCCTAATTGCCCTTGGATACTTAACAGGAAGCATCATTAATCAATGTGCTGGGTGTATTTATGGAGTGCATGTATAGTATATGGATTCTCATAGTCCCAGATATGGATTCTCATAGTCCATATGGGCTGTTACATGTGTGGGGAATGTAGTATCAATAGCATTTTGATGAAGCAAAAACCACTGCACAAATTATACACACTGTGTGACACTCAAGAGGTACTTAGTGCCTACACATTCTGAAGGTGACACACTTGTAGGCTCTGCATCTGCAGTGCCTCAAAATAGTTAAAATCACCTGTGCCTATAGTGCTTGCCTCATTGTTGGTATGGATTGAAGGTATGTTGCTAAACTTCTCTATGTGGCATTGTCAGAATCTGGTATTTCCCCATTTTGCCAGCTGCTAACACACTTAGGGCAAAAATGTACTTGTTTTTCTTCTGCTGTTTGGAAACTGATGCTTCTTGATGTAACAGTCGTCTCATCAATCACCTCTCACCTCATCATAAAATGAAATTATAACAGTAACCTCTAAAATTCAGACTCCATGCTGAGTCCAGAACATTAAATCTAAATAACAATTTATAAACAATGTTGAAGGTATAGAAGCACATGTTAGCTATGGTGCATTATGTAGCATTAGTGAAGCACCTAACTCGTGTACATAAACCAGAAACAGAGTTAAAAAAGATATGTTCTGGAACCAAAATTATCCTTTGTTTTTGTGACATATTTTTACTACCCTGCTCAGTGGTAGGTAGCAAAAGTTCAGTTTCATTCAGCAACAGTGACCAGTGGAACAATTGACAGTTCCCAGTGGTCAGTAACAATTAAGTTCATATAGTGAATAGCTTCCCAGTAGTCAGTAACAACTAAGTTGATTTAGTGAATGACTTGCTAGAAACAGAATTTTAAAAGCGCAGGAAGGTCGCTGTTAAGTAGACATGATCAGACCAGACTGAATATGGAATGAAAAAAACTAAAACAAGGCTATACAAATGGCCTTACCTGAAAGCTTCAAGTGGTAACTGGTGGAGGTGCATGGGACTTGTGTCTTACTTAACAGCAGCAGTACCTCCAACTCCATATAGACACTGCGATTTGGCAGGGAATACGAATCACTGTTGGTTACAAAAATATGTCTCTCTCTACTTCAGTCATCAATTTTACAGATAACCTTCAACCAAGAAATAAAGTTACATCACATAATTCATACATTTATACCGTGTTATGAATTGTTATTTACATTATAAGATACTTTGGTGTTCGTGGAAATAGTACTATATCCTGCCTAAATTACTACTTTGAAAAGTAGTAATTACTACAGGGAGTAGTTGATATAATTTACTTGCAGCAGTAACAATGTTGAATTATGATGTAGTCAGCTCATAGGAATTAAGCTGTGTGTGTTAATTTTTGATCTGAGATATTATAAAAGTGAGGCCAGACTGTTCCTGACAATTCATCTTGCCAACATATTCCCACACATGTAACTTCGTTGCTTCCCTACATTTTATATTTTTGAAACGGAATTTGGCGATTCAAGACAAATCCTCACATTTGAACAAATGGCCTGTAAGTAACGTCATTTGTAACGTCTTAGGATCACCTGTTGTTTGACCAAAATTAGTAGCGCTTCAGTAAAGAAGTGACCTACAGCTATTGTGTATTATTTTATAGATCATTTATCGTATCCTCATTTCTGCATAACAGTAAAACCTGGATAAGAAAAACCAAGTTGAAAGCAGACTTAAATGAAACTTGGTGATTGAGTTAAGGGAACGTCCACCCCCGGTAGCTGAGTGGTCAGCGCGCCAGAATGTCGATCCTAAGGGCCCAGGTTCGACTCCCGGCTGGGTCAGAGATTTTCTCTGCTCAGGAACTGGGTGTTGTGTTGCCCTAATCATCATCATTTCGTCCCCATCGATGCGCAAGTCCCCGAAGTGACATCAAATCGAAAGACTTGCACCCGGTGAGCGGTCTACCCGACAGGAGGCCCAAGTCACATGACATTTACATTTATTTATTTTAGTTAAGGGATGAAAAAGAGTAGGCTGCTTAAGAAAGTGAAGATATTTACTGTGAATAATAAAATTGAAGACGTCAATATTCTAATCCTCATTTTAGGGACAACAATATATATTGAACACAAGTAAACCACTGTAATGACAGATCAAAATTGTATAATTGTCCACAATCGTGATGGAAACTAACGTAAGCCATAGTTTCAGATCGTAGTTATTATGCAATAGTTCCTCACTGAAACTGATACAAGTCCAAGCACTACTAATTTGCTTTGCATGCATATTGTAAATATAAAGTTAAGCAAAATTCCATTAAGCCTGGCGATGGTAGAAATCACACGCTCATCGGTGAAGCACTGTATAACAAATGTCTAGTGGGTCCAGGTAACTCAGCAACATCTGGAGAAATTTCAACCAAATTTGTTACTGCATCATGATTTCTGATGTATTATTTTATAGAACATTTATCATAGGCTCATTTCTGCATGGCAGTAAAACCTGGATAAGAAATACCAAGTTGAAAATAGACTTAAATGAAACTTGGTGGTTGAGTTAAGAGATGAGAAAGTGTAGGCTTCTTAAGAAAGTGAAGATATTTACTGTGAGTAATAAAATTGAACACTTAGATGTTCAAAGTGGCAGTATAGTACACATGGAGAGACAAAGTCAAATAACAGCAACTGCGAGTAAGTCCACTGGGTGGCATTATATTTGCATGCTATGGAAGTTCAGGTAGATCAGTCTGCAATATTTACAGCCTTCCTGCCGCATCACCAGGTATGAGCAGTCTTATACATACTGATGTGTGCTTATTTTCCATTTGAACTTCCAGTGGGTTACTAAAATAAACATTCATTCCATCAACATGGAAAATGATGAACATGGTTTGTGACATCAACAAAGTGAAGGGCTGATAGACCTGACCAGGTAATGGGCATTTAACAATATT